>NC_092713.1:140297638-140613479 GCF_047496885.1 Scyliorhinus torazame
TAATGGTGTCTGTGCCGAATTGGGATGATGTCAGGCTTGTGAGGGTTTTGCTGGGAGCAATCCCGGATCTGGATATGCACCAATTGATTATTGATTGGAATTTTAATTGCAATTTAATTGATGGAACTGAGGGTGGACAGGTCGAGTCCCAAGTCAATGGGGAGGTTGCGGATGGCTAAGGAGCTGGGAGAGTTTGTGGAGTGGATGGGAATGGTTGACCCGTGGAGGGGAATACTCCTCCTTCTCACACGTGTATAAGGTGTACTTGAGAATTGATTTATTTGTGGTGAATCGAGCAGTGTTGTTGGGGGTGGTGGGGGTGGACTATGCGGGAATCGTAATATCCAATCACACATTGCATTGGCTGGAGGTGAGGCTCAGCCAGAGGCAGGTGCAGAGGCCGGGTTGGAGGCTTGATTCGGATTTGTTCTGTGAAAAGGTGAGGTCGGCAATCGGGGCCTATGTGGAAATTAATCAGAATGGGGAGATGTCAGCACCACATTCTGGGAGGCGTTGAAGACGGTGGTCCGAGGGGAGATTATCTTGTTCAAGGCACACAGGAATAGGAGGAGGAGGGAGGAGCATGGGTGACTGTTGGATGAGATAATTGAGGTGGACAGGAGCTCCTGGCAAAGAGGAAGATGTTGCAGGGGCAGTTCGATAGGTTGATGATGGGGAAGGTAATGGGACAATTAAGGAGGGCGAGAGGGGTTCAGGATGAATTTGGGGAGAAGGTGAGCCACATGCTGGCCCACCAGCTGAGGAAGCAGGCTGTGTCCAATGAAATTTTAAAGGTGTGAACAGAGAGTGGGGAGCTAGTGAGAGCTGGAGGAGATAAATGAGTTGTTCGGTGTGGGTACTGTGAGAAGTTATACAGGGCGGAGCTGGGTGGAGGGGAAGGGAATATGGGATGGTTCCTGAATGGATTGGAGTTTGCGAGGTTGGAGGAAGAGAGGCGGCCTGCATTGGAGGAGCCGCTGGGGCTGGAGTAGATAATTGATAGCATTAGGGGGATGAAGTCAGGGAAGGCTCCAGGGCTGGATGGCTTTCCGGCAAAGTTCTATAAAGTGTTTGCAATGGAGTTGGCACCATGAGAAGGTCGGTGGAAGGGTTCTAATCAACAGCCTTTCATCTTCTTTTCAGGGAATCTGGGGATGGGGACAAGGCAGAGTTGTCATCACCTTGTTACAATGAAAATCTATCCTGAATAAAAAAATATATTTTTTAAATCGGAGGGAATTTTCTCGCCCTTCCCGACAGCTGGATCTTCCAATCCCCTGATGGTGACCGTCTGCGGTGGGTTCTCCGGCAGCTGAGGGTGCGAGCCATGCAATTGTCATAGGCACCAGTGGGACCAGAAGACCTCGCCACCACCTCCACTGCCAGAAAACATACTCGGAGTGGGGCCAAAGAGGGGGGAATACTGCCCATTGAGGATGTTTACAGCAGAGATTGACAGATTACTAAATTTATAAATAGCAAATGACATAAAGGGATATGGGAGTATTGTGAGGAAAATGCATTGAAGTGGATGATCAGCTATGAATATATTGAATGGTGGAGCCGGTCCGATGGGCTGAATGGCCTACTTCAGCTCCTATGTTCCTGTATTCCTAAATGAGACACAGCACACTATACTAACAAGGTAGATGAAATACATGGTAACTGGGCTCCTGAAAGAAGTAAGATACAGAATGATAAATCAGAGAAAAAACATCTGATGACATACCACATTAAAGAAAAATCAAAACTGGGGCAATGTCCTAATTTCTTGTGGAGCACAAACTGCGAAGATAACTTAAATATGGTTCGACCTTTCCATTTTTGTCAAGTGTAGAACTGAAAGTGAATGTAGTAACCGGCCCCTTTTAGAGGTGTACATCGGGAGTGTCATGTGACCCAATCACCCAATGGGAGTCTAGCACAAAGACCTTGGTGTAGAGAGCGGGCTTTTGCAGCCAGGGTCCATCCTAGAGCTAGAAGAGATAACATCATGAACAGCTGGAGTAGTTTTTCAGGACTAACAGAATAGAGGGGGGGGTGGGATTGGAAGATTATTTACCAGATGTGGGACCCAGACCCAGACTTAGAATCAGATTTGTAGTTTAACGTCTCCCAATTCTCCTGATATTATGTAGTTTGCAGAGCTAGTGGAACTAGCGAAGGGGCATTAACACCCTAAAGCCTCGATGATACTGCAAAGATATAAGTTTGAGTCATCCCAGAGGAGACCATAACAGTATTCGTAGCCAGGCTAAAGCAAATTGCAGAGTGCTGCTACTTTGAGTCAGCTTTAAATGATATGCTAAGAGATCGGCTAGTATGTGGTGTGAATAGCGTAGCCATGCAAAATAAACTGTTGGCCGAGTTAAGGTTCACTTTCAAGAAGGTGTTAGACATGGTGACAGCAAATGAGGCTGTTAAAAATAGTGCCCAAGAGTTACAAGGAGAATAAAGCTTTGAAGTCCACCAGGTAGGGTGGGAAACCGTGAGTGGTAATGGTGAGGGCTTGGGATCAGGCTCAGGAGTGAACTGAATTTAGAAGCAGGAGGAACCATAAATATTAAATTTAAGCAGGTTTGGATTGAGACAGAGTGCTTTTGAAGTGTGTAAATTCAAAGGAGCCGACACTGTGGGAAGGGAATGATTACACTGGATAGGGTGCAGAGGAGATTCACTAGGATGTTACCTGGGCTGGAGCATTCCAGCTATTAAGAGAGTCTGAATAGGTTGAGATTGTTTTCCTTAGAACAGATAAGGCTGAGGGGGACCTGATTGAGGTGTATAATATTATGATCGGCATAGATAGGGGAGATAGGAAGGAACTTTTCCCCTTTGAGGAGGTGTCAATAGCCAGGGGGCATAGATTTAAGGGAAGGGGCAAAAGGTTTAGAGGGGATGTGAGGGGAAACTTTTTCACCTAGAGGCTGGTTTCAATCTGGAACTCACTGCCTGAAAGGGTGGTGGAGGTGGGAACCCTCACAACTTTTAAGAAGTCTTTGGATGAGCACTTGAAATGCCACTGCACGCAAGGCTACGATTAAAGTATATAGGTGATTGATGGCTGGCTCAGACTAGATGGGTCGAAGGGCTTCTTTCCATGCTGTAAAAGCTCTATGACGATATGACTTTATGAGTGCTACGGGTGTGGGAAAAAAGGCCATCTAAGGCACAAATGCAGAAGCAAGTAGAGCCAGCCCAGTGCAATCAGAGCAAGTCATCAAGCCTTGGTAAATAACTTGGGGGAATGTCCAGTGGGAGAACGTAATGTCATGTCCTTAAAGAATGTGGAGGAAGGCAAGGTAACCCCACACCACAGTTGTGCTGAAAATATTCGGCCGGCGACTAAAAATGGAGGTGGTCACAGGGGTGTCAGCTGCTGGTACCTGAAAGAAGGAATTCAACCCCTAAAATTGCTGAACACTACAGCAAAATTAGCCACGTAAAGCATAGGGGTTATAAAGATAGTAGGAACAACTACAACCCCTGTGAGGTCTGGACAGCGGTCAGCACTGCTCCCACTGATGGCGGTGTCAGGTCAGGGATCGAGCTTGATGGGATGTGATTGGCTCCGGAAGATAAAATTAGACTGACTGGAGATCTTTAAGATTAAAGGAGGGGGCTTGAATGTGGCCTTAAGGAAGTATCAAGAAGTATTCCAAGAAGAACTTGGCAAGATTAAAGGATTACAAGCTAGAATCCAGGTAGATCTGCAGTTTTTTTAGGGCAAGGTGTTAGTGGAAAGAGTTGAAACAAAATTGCAGCGATTGGAAGATTTGGGTATCGCCTACCATACCAGTAGCTAAACCTGATAAGACAATCAGAAATTGTGGAGGTTATAAGTTAACGGTGAATCAAGCTGTGAAGTTGGACATGTACCCCATACCCAACATAGAGGACCTGTCTGCAAAGATGGCTGGGGGCCTGACATATACTAAGTTGGACATAAGTTACACCAATCAACAGTTGGAACTAGATGAGGCTTCGAGAACTTCTCTCACAATAAACAGCTATAAGGTACTGTATCAATATACACATTTACCCTTTGGGGTTTCGTCAGCATCTGCCAATTTCCAGCAGTCTCTGAAGTGCTTGCTGCAAGGGTTGCCCAAAGTTATCGTATATTCAGATCATGCCCTGATTCCAGAGGCCACTGAGGAGGAACATCTGGCAAATCTGGATGAAGTTTTAAAGAGGTTCCAGGAAGCGGGAGTGCGCCTGAAGAGCGAAATGTGCAACTTTCAGGTGAATGAGGTGGCTTATCTTGGATACAGGCTGGGTGCTCAAGGAAGAGACCCAATGGAAGATAAAGTGAGAGCCAGTAAAGAAGCACCAGCCCCAAAGAGCATCACAGCTCAGGTCTTTCCTAGGAATGGTTAATTACTACAGACAGTTCCTCCCTCACCTATCAACATTGGTAGCTCCATTACAAGGGACGGCATGGTGGCACAGTGGTTAGCACTGCTGCCTCACAGATCCAAAGACCCAGGTTCAATTCCGGCCTCGGGTGACTCTCTGTGTGGAGTTTGCACTTTCTCTCCATGTCTGCATGGATTTCTTCCGGGAGCTCTGGTTTGCTCCCACAGTAGAAAGATGTGCAGGTCAGTTGGATTGGCCATGCTAAATTGCCCCTTAGTGTCCCAAGGTTAGGTGGGGTTACTGGACGTTCTTTTAAGGGCTGGTGTAGACGCGATGGGCTGAATGGCCTCCTTCTGCACTGTAAATTATAAAAAAAATACATGTGCTATTGAAGAGGCACCAAAAATAGTACTGGAAGAATCCATAAAAAGAAGCTTTCAATCAAGTGAAGCAAGCACTTCAATCTTCAAGTTTATTAGTACAGTTTGATTCAAAGAAATAAATAATGCTTATGTGTGATGTGCCACCGGTTGGCGTTAGGGCTGTATTATCCCATGTAATCAAAGAAGGGCTTGTGAGACCCATCGGATATGTATCAAGAACTTTATCTGATGTGGAATGAGGATATTCACAGATAGAAAAAGAAGGCTTGGCCATCAGTTATAGCAGTAAGAAATTTCACTAATATGTACATGGCTGGCATCGTCACGATTATTACAAATCATCAGCCGCTTTTCAAAGATGATAGAGCGATACCCCCTATAACTTCGGCCCGAATTCAGCGGTGACCATTGTTCATACCGCATTGACCAGGGGTTCACTTAGCCAGTGCAGAAGTCTTCCGCCGCCTTCCATTACCTGAAAGAAAACCACTAACACCTTGCCCTGAGTACTGCAAGAAATTGTGACGACCCTCAACTTTATGGATTCCTTGCCCAACACAGCACAGCAAGTCAAATACTGACTAACAGGGAGCCTTTGCTGTCAAAGATCAAATGCATGATACTGCATGATTGTCAAAATATGAACCTTTCTGAAGAGATGAAGGTGTATCAGCTCAGAAAGGATGAGCTCAGTTGCGAGGATGGTGTCATCCTTTGGGGATCTAGAGCGGCCGTACCAAAACCAGGAAGACAGTTGTTACTAAGAGAGTTACATGGTGTCAACCGAGCATACCAAAGATGAAAATGGAGTGAGGAGCTATGTCTGGTAGTCTGGGATTGATGCAGACATAGACAGATGGTAAAACAGTGTGACCAATGTCAACCACAACAGGAATTACTTGCCACAGCTCCCTTATATCCTTTGGAATCACCAGGTCAGCCATGGATGAGAGTCCACGTTGGCTCGTCTATGGATACAATGTTACCTGCTGCTGGTCGATGTCCATTCAAAATGCATCGAGGTTTTGAAATGAGGCCTACAATGTCCCACGCTACGCTTGAGAAGTTTTGTTAATGCTTTGCAACCCATTGTGTGCCAGAGGTGCTAGTTTCAGACAATGGCACAGCGTTGACTAGTGTCAAGTTCCAAATGTTCATGGTCTTCAATGGCATTAAACACATTTGCACAGCACCATACCACCCCTCATCGAATGGGCTAACTGAACATGCTGTCCAAACATTCAAAGCTGGCATGAAAGATTAATCACTTGCTCCATTGGACGATTAAACTGGCACGTTCTCCAGTCTTGCAGAACCACCCTGCACACTATGATGGGAATAGCTCCAGCTGAGTTGCTACTGGGCCATTGCTTAAGGACCAGATTATGCTTCGTAGTTCCAAATTTGGCAGAGAGGATGGGACAAGGCAGAGTTGTCAACAGAGGAACCATAATTCTTCGAAAATAGAGAAAATGTCAAAAAGTTTGAAATGGTCCAACTTAGGTTCCTGGAGTTGTGGTGGCTAAAATAGGGCCACTATTGTTTGAGGTGCAAGTGTAAGACAAGTTAGTGAAGAAACACGGGTGGACCACTTGAGCAGGTGGGAGCCATCCAGAGAGCCAATGCTGTTGCCTAATCCAGTTCTGCCCAAAAGTAGTATGGTGGTTTGCCCAAGAGTTGAAGTGGCTGATCAGCCAGTTGCAGGCCAATGTGCTGCTCCCATTATAGCTGAAGAAAGTGAGACATAGATTCCAGAGGAGAGTTCCAGTGAGATATTTGCAGCAGAATATACCTCAACAGTGGAGCTACAGCCAATTGGGCTACATCACTCCCAGAAGAAGAGAAAGTCCCCTCTCAGACTGACTTTTGATGGACTGTGTTGATGAAGTGTCTCTCAGTACTGGTGTTTTGTTAATAGTATAACTATTTCATTTGCATTGTATAATAAGGGACTTACAGGGGAGGGATGTAGAAGCTGGCCCCTTTAAGGAGTGTACATTGGGAGGGTCATATGACCCATCACCCAATGGGAATCAGGCACGGGGAACTTGGTGCAGCGCCTGAGCTTTTGCAGCCAGAGGGACCTTAGAGCTCGTAGTGATAACACCATGAAAGACTCTGCATAAATACCGTTTGTAAATTAGCTATAAATATTGAAAATTAGTTATAATTTATTATACATACTGACTGGTGGTCGCCATCCTTCCTTTATTGCAGTGACTTTACTTCATTAATTTTTTTAAAGGACAGCAGATTTTCTGATTACTGTAACACCATAAGAATCTGCACAACAACCACCGCCCCCCCCCCCCCCCCCCCCCCCCCCCCACCACCACCACCATCACCATCACAAACTGGCCAACCTGAATCATTTCATTGCTATCACGCACATCTATTCACCAACCACAACAATGGAAGTTCTTTAGCTGCCCAGCAAATGGTCACATGGCAGGGGTCTCATGCTGATTCTCTGTACAAAACGTCAGAATGACTGGTGGAAGAAGCCAACTGCTGCCCACCACCAACCTTTGTCTGAGCGATTGGCATGACTGCAGTCAGATCCCTGAACAAGTAACCCTGTGCGCGGCATTTCCAGGACAAAATGCACACCAAGCAAATTTGGCTGGGCTGGAGATGATTCACTTTTGGTAATAATAGTAAGCTTCAATACAGCCTTTTGCTCTCAATACAAGTCAAACGGCTTATTGCACTGTTATTGAAACCGGGCAGCCACATTCCTGTTACTCTTTTGGGAAATAATTGCATCAATAACAATGTTATTTTGTGTGCAACACAATAAATTGAAAAGTTTCTGGATCACCACCAGCCCACTCCCTTTATAATGAGTGAAATTATTATTTACAAACCAGTTCAAAGTTGAACAATTGGTGGTATCTTGAAAACTTGTTTAAATGCTAGGTTTGATTCGTCTCCGCACAGATTACCATTGCAGATACACACAGCAAATCAGAGGACACAAGTTCTATGTAACACACAATTGCCTAAACTTGCTGTTTTATTTTGGCCCAGTTAAAAGCAGAACCAGGGCTGAATTAAAACAAGATAGAGCAAACGGTCACAGAGTTTAAGTGCAAAACTGCTGGCTATCATCATGGAGTTTCTGTGACCTTTTGCACTGGTTCTTTTCCGCTTTCTTGTGAATGGGCACTATTGTAAAACCTTACTGAGTACAGAGGATTCTTCCACAAACCAGGGTTCAAACTGGTCAGCTTCATTGGTACAATAACGCACAGTTCATACACCCGCAGAATCCATTTTGGGAGCAGCTGATTGAGTTTAGTTAAGTTTTATCAGATTGAGACATTAAAAAAAAAATCAGGAACAACCCTCCTCTGCGGAAAAAAGTGGAGTAAAGCTGGAGCATTTTCAAACTCAAAATGTGGGCCCCTGACTGCAGTACACGTTTTTTCTTTCTTGTAAAGCAGTAGTGAACTCGCCAACATTGAGGGCATTTAAAAGTTTATTGGATAAACATATGGATGATAATGGCATAGTGTAGGTTAGATGGCTTTTGTTTCGGTGCAACATCGTGGGCCGAAGGGCCTGTACTGCGCTGTATTATTCTATGTTCTATGTTCTAAAGCCTTCTTCCAACATCAGGATATTGTCGTTTCATAAGAATTGAAAACAGCTTCCCACAGATTGGGTCACTGCACATGCTGCACTAAAATCAGTTTTATTGACCCCAGCTTCCTACAGAGGAAGTGGAAAAAGGGGGTTGTGATCGTTGTAATAATCAGCTAGCTGGACCCCCAGTGAACACACTGCTCTCCGTGCACCATATTAATGTGAGCTAACATTGTCAGGTGGCACCAACTCCTTGGCAGCACTGTGAGGAGCTCGAACAAAAGTGGATTTCCTATCAGGAGAAAAATTACCGGATTGCAGTCTATAAACAAATATAAATCAGAAAGGATGCTTGAGGAAACTAATATTTATAATAGGATACAGTGAATTACCTCAAGATGAACAATTTATCCATGCACAAACGTCAAAGGTCATTAATTTTTATTACATAAACAGATTATACTGTATAATAAACATCTACATCTTCGCATAACCTTTGTCAGAATTCAAAATTAATGCCTTCCTCAAGAAATATGTGTCTAAAATATTCTCCTAAAAAGGAGAAATGTGCATTTGTATTATGTGACACCCAATTTAAATTTGAAGAGCAAACATTAAGTATACTAAGGAAAGGATACTTAAATTGAAAATTAATTGCATTGCCCAGTCCATGTAACAGGCATTTGCACTCAATAGCCCATAATGTCCTGGTTCCTCAGCATCGCATTTAAGGGGTATCCCAATGATGCGCTCGGGAATTTCCTCTAGGAAGGCTTTACGCAGCAATTGCCCAGAAGTGCTCATTTTCTCTGGACAATTGTGCTGGGTTAGGAATCATTAAATTTGGATGATTCTGCCAGTTTTACCAATAGTTACTCTGAAAAAGTCAGAAAGACTTATAACTCGGAGTACCCATTTGAAAACCCAACCTCGCACAGGACACACGTCCCTCAGGAACCGACCATACTTCCCCCACCCACAGCCCTGAGCCGACCCGACCTGCAGCCTGTGCCGTAAAAAGGGGGGGTTGCTTTTTTCCCTGTGCCCAAGTTACTCCGTGCAATGTAACTGGGGGTGTGCTTCGCTGTTCCTGTCTCACCCAGCCTGAGTGAGGAAGTTGGGCGAGACAGGGGCTTGGGAATTACAGCAAGATAAAGCTCATCCAAAATGACAATCTGACGGAGATTACCACTCTGAGGAAGTTATAGGCCATTATACGTAGTTCTAGATTAGTCATCCAACGAATGTTATTTTGAATATTGGAGCCATAACACTCCCCACATTCCACCACACTTGTCATCAATATTTCGCAGCCTGTCTAAACGTGACCAAACTGAAAACAAAATATTACTGGCTATTTCCTCTCCTCAAACCACAAGCCAACAGGCAGAATCAGAAATTATTCATGTTGAACTATAATGGTTCTGCCAAAATTGGGGGGTGGTAACATGATGACAATGACACTGGGCTAGTAATCCAGAGCCCAGCCTATTGCTCTGGAGCAATGAGTTCAAGTCCCAACATAGCAGTTGAGGGCATTTAAATCAATTAGTCCATAAATTTGGAATAAAATTCAGTTAGTAATGATGGCCATGAAACTACTGTTTTATTGTAAAAAACCCATCTGGTTCCTTAAGTGGATGAAATCTGTTGTTTTTACCTGATCTGGCCGACATGTGATTCCAGACCCAGAGCAATGTGGTTGACTCTTAAACTACCCTCCGAAATGTCCTAACAAGCCACGCAGTTGTATCAAACCACTGCACAACAGTCAAGTAAGATAAAGTTGGACAGACCACATGGCCTCGGACTAGGAAGTAGAAAAAACGAAGGCATACCGTGTCCAGTTAACCCTGTAAGATGCCTCTTACATCAGCTGGGCTTTTGCCAAAATTTACACGGTTGTCCCATAAACTTGTGGAACAACAAGCCTGATATACTCATAACCACCAGATCATACCTAACAGACAATGTCCCATATTTCTCTATCATCATCCCTGCTTATGTCTTATCGCACCAGCAGGGCAGACCGACCAGATGTGGCACAGTGGTGTGCAGTCAGGAGAGAATGGCTCTGAGAGCATCAAAGAATCCTGACAATGCGGGAAGGAGGCCATTCAGCCCATCGGGTCTGCATGGACCCTGTGAAAGAGGGCCCTTCCTAAGCCCACTCCCTCTCCCTACCCCCGTAACCCGACCTAAGCTACAAATCTTTGGACACTAACAAATCTTTGGACACTAAAGGGCAATTTAGCATGGTCAATCCACCTAACGTGCACTTCTTTGGGCTGTGGGAGGAAGCTGGACACCCAGAGGAAACACACGCAGACATGGGAAGAAAATGCAAACACCACACAGAGTCACCCAAGACTGGAATTGAACCCGGGTTCCTGGCGCTGTGAGGCTACGGTGCTAACCACTGTGCCGCCGTGCCACCCCAGGTCAAACATAAGGGGCGGAATTCTCCCCCCCCCCCCCCACGCCGGGTGGGAGAATCGCCCAGGCGCCGCGCGAGTCCCGCCACGTCATCCCGACGCCCGCACACGATTCTCCCACCCCCCCCCCAAACCGGCGCGGCGCGACTCACAGCTGGCCGCTGGGAGAATCGCCGTTTACCGTTGGTAATAGGCGAGCGGTGATTCTCCGGCCCGGATGGGCCCGAGCGGCCTGCCCAACACGACAGATTCCCGCCGGCGCCATCCACGCCTGGTTGCTGCCGGCGGGAACAGCGCGGGAACGCTGGGGGGGGCGGCCTGTGGGGGGGGCAAGGGGGGTTCCTGCACCGGGTGGGGGGCTCAAAAGGGGTCTGGCCCGAGATCGGTGCCCACTGATCGGCGGGCCGGCCTCTCTAAAGGAGGACCTCCTTTCCTCCGCTGCCCCGCAAGACCGATCCGCCATCTTGCGGGGCGGCCGCAGGGAGGACGGCAACCGCACATGTGCGGGTTGGCACCGGCCAACCCGCGCTGGCGCGGTTGACGTAATTTACGCAGTGCCGGTCGCGTCATTTAATCGGCGCCGATTTTACATGGTGCCAAGGCCCCGGCGCGCGTAAATGACGCGGCGCCGCTCCTAGCCCCCCGGGGGCGGGAGAATAGGGGGCTGGGAACGGCCTCCGACGCCGGAGTGAAACACTCCGGTTTTCACTCCGCCTTCGGGACTTAGTCTCCCGATGGAGAATTGCGCCCAAGGTCTGGTGTGTCTGTCCTGCCAGTGGATAAAACATAATCAGGGGCGGGATTCTCCTCCCTACCCAGCGGGGCGGGGGGTCCCGGCATGATGGAGTGGCGGGAACCACTCCGGCAACAGGCCGCCCCAAAGGTGCGGAAGTCTCCGCACCTTTCGGGGGCCAAGCCCTCACCTTGAGGGGCTAGGCCTTGCGCCGGAGTGGTTTACACTCCACCGGCTGGCGTGGAAGGCCGATGGCACCACGCCAGACAGGGCCGAAAGGACTTCGCCGGCCTACGTAAGTCCACGTATGCGCGGGAGCGTCAGCAGCTGCTGACGTCATCCCCGCGCATGCGCACGGGAGGGGGTCTCTTCCGCCTCCGCCATGGTGAAGACCATGGCGAAGGCGGAAGAAAAAGAGTGCCCCCACGGCACAGGCCCCGCCCGCGGATCGGTGGACCCCGATCGCGGCCAGGCCACCGTGGGGGCATCCCCCGGGGCCAGATCGGCCCACGCCCTCCCCCCCCCCCCAGGACCCCGGAGCCCGCCCGTGCCGCCTGCTCCGCCGGTAAGGTAGGTGGTTTATTCCACGCCGGCGGGTAGAGGGTTGACAGCGGTGGGACTTCGGCCCATTGCGGGCCGGAGAATCGCCGGGGGTGGGCCCGCTGACCAGCGTGGCGCGATTCCTGCCCCCGCCGAATCTCTGGTGGCGGAGAATTTGGGACACGGCGGGGGCTGGATTCACGCCAGCCCCGGCGATTCTCCAAACCAGCGGGGGGGGGGGGGGGGGGGGGGGGTTGGAGACTCCCACCCCAGGATAGTGATAGGGGAGAATGGAGTCTGTAAGTGAGTATGACTATGCCAGGCTTTTGCTTAACTAATTGACTCTCCCAATTTTGACACAAGTGCCTGGACGTTAGTGAGGCTGACCTTGAAGGGTCGACTCGGCAGGTTGCGCCTTTGTCGAATCTGTTGCCGAGGCCGATGTCGGGTGGCTGATCCAGGTTTATTCTTACTTGACATTTCCGTTACAATTTGGCGCAGCTCAATGCTAGAGGACCGTTAAGAATTTATCACATTGCTGTGATCTGTAATCGCATGTCGGCCAGACTGGGTAAGGATGGCAGATTTCTTCCACTGCAGGGGCTTATGAAATAGATTTTTTTTAACAATGGTTATGTAGTTTTGTACTACCATTTAGCACAGGGCTAAATCGCTGGCTTTGAAAGCAGACTAAGGCAGGCCAGTAACACGGTTCAATTCCCGTACCATCCTCTCCAAACAGACGCCAGAATGTGGCGACTAGGGGCTTTTCACAGTAACTTCATTTGAAGCCTACTTGTGACAATAAGCGATTTTCATTTCATTTCAAAACCAACTTTTTATTCCAAAGTTATCGAATTAACTGAGTTTAAATTCCTCCAGGTGCCATGCTGGGATTTGAACTCATGTGTCTGGAGCACTGTTCAGGCCTCTGGATTACTAGTCCAGTAACATTGCCACACAAATGTTTCCTTGTTCAACAAGGTTGATAAAATATTGTCACTTTACTTAGCAGGGTTTGCAACAAAGCACATTGAACGTTCCTTGGGGTACATGAGCAGGCATACGTAGAGCACCTCACTACTGACATGATGAAACAAGAAACATCCATGAACTGTCCAAAATTGGTTTGAGTAGATATGACTTATGTTGTCAAAACAAGCATGTAAAGGTCACTTTGTGTGTGTTCTTGAAGATTTGGTGCTCGGTTAAGAGCAAAGGACAGGTTTCAATGACTGTCCAGTCTCCTGAATGTTTGTTGTTTCATCATTTCAGTAATGACGATAAAAAATTAGTAACACTCCCATTACAGCAACATAAACTACACCGGTTTGATAAATCAGAAAACTTTACAACATTGAAATGGAATACCTCAGGCAGCTCTGGAGATTGGTTGGAACACCTGTCGATTTTCATACACATATTTCTCAAACACTTTACTGGGCTCTGAAAAGGAAAAAGAGATTGAAAATCAGGCATGTGTTTGAGATTAGTCGATGAGGGAATATATTAACTTGAAATATTGAAATACTGCTTTTCGTCTCTTTAGTATCACAGGGCCAAGTCTTCAATATCAGTAAAGTTGCCCAGGTGACCTTGGACAATGGAAGTCAGCAGGTCAAGCAGGGTTTATTGGACTGTAACATGAGTGGGTTTCCTGGACAGCATCTTGCTCCCTAACCCAGGGATGCCGAGACAAATTCCAGTACTTTCATTGCTGTTTTAGTGGGCAGTAGCTAACTCGGCAGACACGGGGCTTAGTCACCTTCACAGCCCCTCTCCCTTACTACCCTCCCTTACACCTCTGAAATGCCTTGCAATGCTTCAGTTAAAGGTGCTGAACAAGTGCAGGTTGTTGTGGCTCGCTGGATAACCCACCTGAGGCAGTGACATGGGTGGAAACACTCCAACATTTTATCTTTAAATAGAGAAAAAAACTGAAGCTCTATAATCGGCAATTACAACATCAGGATGTCCAAAGTGACATCCAATGAAGTATTTTGTGAAGGCACTCATACGCTGAAATATATAAAACAAATACGTTGGCAGCCAACGTATTCACAGCTACCCCAGGAGAGAATCCTGACTGAAAGGCAACAACAGTGTTGAGGGTTGAGTGAGAAGACACAGGGCGTGACCTAATGGCTTTGTTGCACCTGGTGCAGATCCGTGAGAGCTGGTTAGATCGCGGAAGAGGCCTAAATCGGGATCCATGCAAGGTGTCGATCGGTTTCCGATCTAACTGGCTAGCTCCTGTTGACGGTATCCGGATCCAGTCTAGATGTGGTGGGAAACCAATCATCACCAATTCAGGCCAATCTCCATATTGTTAACGGGATGGACCACCTATCTAATGGCCTCCCGTGATCTAACCGGTTATGCAGTGAGCGATCACGTGGGCGCCCTTTAGCACTCCGATTTAAAAACATGAAGCTGCCGCAATGGCTGCTATGGGAACGGAGGAGGTGTGTGGCCACCTTCAAAATCTGACCATCAGCCCGGAGGCACTAGAGCTGCTTTCCCAGAGCTTGGGTGGGGGGGAACCCCCAGTGGGGAGGGGGGGGGGCAGAGAAGTCCTTGTCAGGGGGATCGTCTGCCATCAGTGGAAGAGGGGGGGTGCACCCCTGGGCGAGCGGATGAAGGGGTCAGTGCCTCGGGGTCCAACATGCCCTTTCCACACCCCAGATAGTGTATACCTGCAACAGGGCCAATTTCAGCTGCTGCCATTCCATCCCGCTGAACACCCCCAGGACAGAGCCCTGTCCATGGTGAAATGGTAACGGTCCCTTTAACTCCCTCAGACGGTGGTGACTCTGGCTGCACACCTGAAGGCTATTGCTGATAGGGAATTGGCATTGGTAGTTACATGAGCACTTCACAGCTCCCAAATGGATTCCCATGGGTGTGCCATGCCGCAGACGAGTACTATTGCCTGGCACTCCAATCAGACTGTGAGGACTGGACACTTTGCGTGAACACTGGAGGCGCCAACTCCGCAGAGGCAGCAGCCAACAATCAAACACCCAAGAGCTGGGCCTCAGCACTGGGGATATCCCCGTGGCCAGAGGGTGGTGTGTGGAGCGGGGAGGGAACTTGAGCTGGTTCCAGTAATGTTCCAGGCAGATGTCTGGGGTCAGGGTCCCTGCTGTGGCCAGGGGCACTTGTGCAGGGTGGATCCCCCCAGCACAACTGGCTTGTTGGATGGCACCCTGAGAGATGGCAGGGAATGTAAGCATGGGAAAGGCTTGGGGAACCCGAAGGTCCTGGGGTGGAAACCATAACTGATTATTAGTCTCACACCCTCTCCAATTCCTTACAGATACCACATGACGGATGCGATTGTGGCCCCGCAGTATTTGCCCTCGTGGTGCTGGTGGCAGGCAAGGCGGTCACATGCCAGAGAAGGCCGCAGCGTCAACGGAGGCTCGAAGCAGCAGCCCCATGTGCAGGGGCCCCACATCCTGAGGACACAGCCACCAATCAGGCCGGGGAGAGACCCAGAGGGGGAGACCAGTGGCAGCCTAAGGTGTACAGGCATTGTTTGAGGAGATGTCGGACAGCATGTGCTGCAGGAGGCTCCATCTCAACAAGGGGACAGTGCGGTACCTGTGCTATGTCCTTGCAGACTTGGCGCTTCGTGGAGGAGGAGGATACCCTCTCCCGGTTACCATCAAGGTCACCGCATCCCTGAACCTTTATACTTCGGGTTCATTCCATGGTTCGAGTGGGGACTTGTGCGACATATCCCTACGACAGCCCACAATTGCTTCCATGAAGCCACAGATGCCCTGTTTGCCCAGGCAGCTGATTATATAAACTTTGACAAGGATCAAGCCCATCACGATGCCCAGGTAGCAGGATTCTCCGCCATCGCCGGGATGCCCCAGGTCCAGGGGATAATAGATGGCACGCTTGTTGCCATGCGCACACCATTTTGAGGGCCCTTCATTTACAGGAAGTGGTTCCACTCCCTGAACATTCAACTTGTGTGCAACCACCACCTCAAGATCCTGCACATGTGTGCACGTTTCCCAGGGAGTGTACACAACAGCTACATCCTGGAGCAGTCAGAGATCCCTGGCGTCATTCAGTGACACCCCAGAGTGATCGGTTGCCTCTTGCAAGATAAGGGGTACCCACTGAGGTCCTGGCTGATGCCAGTAAGGAGGCTGGAGACCCATGCGGAGACCTGATATAACGAGGACCAATGTAGCCACTTGGGCTATCATTGAGCGGTGCATCGGACTGCTGAAAATACCGTTCTGATGCCCCAACTGTTCCAGTGTGCACTGCAGTGCACCACCCTGAGGGTCGTCCGCTTTGTAGTGATCTGCTGTGCCTCCATAACCTGGCACAGCAGCGGGGTGACGTGTTGGAGGTGAAGGAAGAGGAAACACGTGGCCTTGCCTGAGGCGGACGATGATAAAGCAGGTAAGCAGGCGCTGTTCGACAAGCCCAGTGGGATCTGTGGGAGCAGCCGGAGGCTGGAGGATTGGTGGCACCAGCGAGGGTCCAGCATGCCGAAGGACAAGGGAGGCCCTCATTCTCATCCACTTCTCATAGGACGCGACTTTGTCTGTGATCTCAACCCTCCCTCCTTCCTAACCACCCCTCCCCACTTCCAAACTACCTCTCCCTCCATCCCCCAACCATTCCCACGCCCACCCAAAAAACACACAATTCTAGGGTGATGTACCCGTGTCGACACTGTCAACAGGTCAATATTCAAGGCAGGAGAGTGAGGATAAACCACTCTGAGCTGAGCACTGGCGCACCTCAATCTATGCTGACTCCTGTCTGGCTGCTGACAGGGCGCACACAATCATTGTATGCCTTGGGGGAGGGGTCCAGTGGAGGGCAGAGGGCAATGGGGGGTCGGCGGTGCAGGTCGGCATGTAGTGTGAAATGACAGAGGCTTCACATGTCTCAGGTGTAACGTGTTTAATTGTGTACAATTCTGACCCTAACTGACCCCAGCTACTGATCGTGCCGCCACCTCCCCCTCACCACCCCCCCCCCCCCCCCCCCCCCCACCCCCTTCCCAGTGACCTCTCAGTGATCCTCAAACTGCTTAGCCCTTCAGGCTCTGCCGCCACATCTAGGTTTGACCCCAGGATGCACATATCAGAGGTGGTCGCAGCCTGCTGCCTCTCGCGTCCTGTGGCCTTTGATGCCCTTGACGGCGTCCTCTGGTGGCCGGAGAACCTCACCATGCCACCCTGCTCTGCCCACTGACCTTGAGATGTGCCGCTGTCAGGAGGGTTGGGAGGGGCGTGGAGCTGAAGACCCTGTTGTTTCCCTGTAGGGAGCCTTCGGGTTGGCGTCCGGCGCTCCCTCCTCCCAGACGATGCCCAGAAGGCCCTGGGGATCGCCTTGGGACGGAGAAGCAGCTTGAATAAGCTCTAAAGGCCCCTACGTCATCTGGCTCTGCCAGCCCTAGCAGCTCCCAATTCTCTGCACCGTGGTGTCCACGCCCTCAGCAGTGCCCCTCTGTGACCACTCCACACTCTGCAGTGCCTCACCAAAGCCCACTTGCATCTGGTACACGCCCCTCAGCAACTGGGACATGCTGTAGAGTGCCTAGGCAATGGCCATGTGAGATTGGGACATGCTCCGCTGCACCTTGGCATGGTCCGCCTGCGCCTGGGACACGGTCCTCAGTCACTGGCTCATGCACTGGAACCACTTAGCAATTCTCACTGCGTGAGGTTCACGTCCCCCAGTGGCTGGGGCATTCAGCCGTGGCTGCCACCGACTGAGCGACGCCTTGGACAACTCCACTCATGGTGCTGACGTTCAGCTCCAGGCTCTCCACTGCAGTCACTACCCTGGCAGTGTGGGCCTCGGTGCCACACTTTGCCGGCACTAACTCCTGTGCCCGCAACCTTTTGGAGTCCTTCAATCGGTTATGGACCCACTGGAGTGCATCTGACATCCCCCTCTGAATCTCACGGCTAGCATCAGCTTCGGGATAACTTTGGCTCAGCATCAGACAAGGACCCAGCTGAGGTCCAGCAGACCTCCGACTGCTGTCTCCCCCTGGACATTCCTTCTTCTGGCTGAGATGTATCATCAACTGTGTGGTGCTCTTCAGATTTTGCCCCAGAAGTCTGTCCACTACTTTCACCCACTGAGGTGGGTGTCTCTGTGCTGGTGGTGGATGGGGGTGGCAGCTGTGTCGTCTCAATGGTGGCATCCTTGGAACTCTCCTCCGAGGTGTTCTCTTAGACAGTGGGGAGTGGGGGGGCACTAGGATGGGCTGGCGAGACAGTTATTTCCGACATGAAGCCCGTGGGGCATCATTACCAGCCATAATTGGTGTTAGATACCAGTCGCGATGTTGCCGAGTCAGCTGCCAGGAAGCACCTGCCAATTCTTTACTCACTACCACACTTAGTGCTCCTGGCAGGTCATGCCCATTAACTGTAGGCAACAGCATTCCCAAGAGCAATATTGCAAAAGCATGACATTTGCGACTAACTGGATTAAGTGATTCATTGCCCTCTGACTCCATGGCTAGATTCTTTCTGGCTGTGCAATTATTGTAATAATTCAAATGTGTGTCTTAGGTGGGTTTTCAATAAACGCACAACTTGAAGAGGGTAGTGTATTTTATGCTGAGCAAATGCCCCATAGCCTACTGTTCAGTGTTTATATGCTGCTATTGGTGCTCAAATTGTACAAAGCACACAATTCCAACTCGCAATGAAGTACTAGCACCACCTGGTGATATGAGAGCGAGCGGCCACTTCTTCAACACATTGGTATCTGTTGCATTGGAAGACCCAGTCTCCAACAAAATGCAAGTAATCTCGTACTGTGCTCACAATGTATTCCTGGAATAATAAGGAATTAAGCAGTTTGGCCGCTCCAATAGAAGTGCTTTAAATAAATCTATTGTGTTCAACTGCACATACTGATGTTAAAATGTTATCATCTTTTTTATTCATTTATGGGATGTGGGCATCGCTGGTTGGGCCAGAATTTATTGCCCATCCCTCATTGCCCTTCAGAAGGTGCTGGTGAGTTGCCTTCTTGAACTTCTGCACTCCTTGCGGTGTAGGTACACCCACTGTGCTATAAGGGAGGGAGTTCCATAGAATCATAGAATTTACAGTGCAGAAGGAGGCCATTCGGCCCATCGAGTCTGCACCGGCTCTTGGAAAGAGCACCCTACCCAAGGTCAACACCCTCACCCTATCCCCATAACCCAGTAACCCCACCCAACACTAAGGGCAATTTTGGACACTAAGGGCAATTTATCATGGCCAATCCACCTAACCTGCACATCTTTGGATTGTGGGAGGAAACCCACGCACACACGGGGAGGATGTGCAGACTCCGCACAGACAGTGACCCAAGCCAGAATCGAACCTGGGACCCTGGAGCTGTGAAGCAATTGTGCTACCCACAATGCTACCTGCTGCCCAAAGGATGTTGCACCAGCGATCTTTATGAACCAATGTCACCCACTCTACAAATATGAACACACACCCCTACAAACAACTGATAATTTCGACAATTAAACCGTTTTCAAAATCTGTTCTTGGGATCTGTGTCAATGCCACATTTCTTGCTCCTTGCTGGTTGCTTTGTTACAACTAATGTTATCAAATTTTGTCTCTACCAAGACATTACACCTTTTAATTTGCTCCCAAAATGTTCAAGCGATTGTTCTGCACCTTCTGCTGAGAATTTAAACAATATGTAGAATGGAAGAAGGGTGAGCGAGCAGCTCTCTTAAGCAGCCCCACATGGTGACAAACAACCTCAATACTGGAAGCTAGAATGTTGAGTGCCACAGTCTGAAGTGCAGCATTGCTTGATCAACATTGCAGCATGCTTCACCGTGAAATGACAAGATGTGGAGATGCCGGCGTTGGACTGCGGTGAGCACAGTAAGAGGTTTTACAACACCAGGTTAAAGTCCAACAGGTTTGTTTCGATGTCACTAGCTTTCGGAGCGCTGCTCCTTCATCAGGTGAATGAAGAGGTATGTTCCAGAAACATATATATAGACAGATTCAAAGATGCCAGACAATGCTTGGAATGCGAGCATTAGCAGGTGATTAAATCTTTACAGATCCAGAGATGGGGTAACCCCAGGTTAAAGAGGTGTGAATTGTGTCAAGTCAGGACAGTTGGTAGGATTTCGCAGGCCAGATGGTGGCCTGCAGACGCTGCGACAACGAATGAACGGACATCGTGCAACAATCACCAGGCAGGAATGTTCCCTTCCAGTCGGGGAACACTTCAGCAGTCAAGGGAATTCAGCCTCTGATCTCCGGGTAAGCATTCTCCAAGGCGGCCTTCAGGACGCGCGACAACGCAGAATTGCCGAGCAGAAGCTTATAGCCAAGTTCCGCACATATGAGTGCGGCCTCAACCGGGACCTGGGATTCATGTCGCATTACATTCATCTCCCACCATCTGGCCTGCGAAATCCTACCAACTGTCCTGGCTTGACACAATTCACACCTCTTTAACCTGGGGTTACCCCATCTCTGGATCTGTAAAGATTTAATCACCTGCTAATGCTCGCATTCCAAGCATTGTCTGGCCTCTTTGAATCTGTCTATATTTATGTTTCTGGAACATACCTCTTCATTCACCTGAGGAAGGAGCAGCGCTCCGAAAGCTAGTGACATCGAAACAAACCCGTTGGACTTTAACCTGGTGTTGTGAAACGTCTTACTATGAAATGACAAAACATGGCACTGCAACCATATTTGGATAATTTACAAACTGCAGAGATCATAACCATTTCAAAAAAAGTCTTGCCTAAAAGCAGCTGTAACATTTTAGCAGCTTTGGAAACTCTGCAAGACAGTGTGCCAGTGGAATACTCTGAAGCATTTCCTGATCCACTATATTAATAGGTAAGGGCAGAATTCTATCCGTGCTGGCATCAGTGATGCCACTCATGTCAACGCATGTCCGTCATCCACCATCCTTTGCACTTATCTCTCCATGCCAAGTCAACTAGCATCCTTTGACCGTTCCGTGACAGCTTTGACAATTCTCTAATAAATTTGACAGTTCCTTGAAAGTGACAGTTCCGTGACCGTTGTTTGACAACTTTGAAAGTTCTTTGAAAGAATTGACAGTTCTTTGACAGCATGAATCATTGCATTTATGCACGTTTTATGCATAATCATGTTTACTTTTAACCATCCCAAATAATACCTTACCCCCTCCCAAATTATGCAATACCTCCCCAAAAGGGTGCCTTAACTCCCCCAAAGTGTCCTGTAGTCAGATCTAAAGGGATACCTTGGCTATCTAATTGAATCCTCCAATGTCAGACCTCCATTTACCTGGTCTAATCTGAATACTTTGGATTTCACACTCTTGGCCTACCAAATTCTCACTTCAGTGGTGGCAGCCGGTGAATTAAATGGGCAGCTACCACCGTAAATCATGCTTGCATGAATGCCCGCTTGACTCCAGCCCAACCCCTGCGAAAATGGAGCATGCTGTGTTCGGAAACGATATTTAGAAGTTCCGGCCATTTCCTGGATTTTCGCCAAAACAGAAATCATGTTTATTGTGGTGAAAGTCTGGGCCTGGTGTCCACACGTGGCATAGTAGCCTGCCCCAGTTTACATCTGGGGAGGGGAGAAAACTATAAAACATGGGGAAGGTCTAAGGCCACTTTCACAGCTATAAATTTGCATGAGTTCCAAGAAATGTGGCACAGCTGTTAGCAATCTTAGCTTTTCGTCAGAAGTTTGCTGATCAAGCCCCCAGCAAATCCAGTTACAAACACAACACCAAAATTAGTCCTTCAGTACGGTACTAAAGGAGTGTTACCTTGTCAGAGGCATTGTCTTTCGGATGAGGCATTAAACTGGATGTCCTGGATGACCTCATGGATGAATACAAAAGATCTCATGGCACTATTTTGACAGATAGCAGCAGAGTTATCACCACTGTCCTAGAAAACATTTGCCTCTCAATCAACATCAACAATAGATTATCTGGTCGTTATCACATTGCTCTGTGGCTGGTGTCTTTTCTACAATAGCGATGTTGGCTGGAAATGGTTTTGGGACATTCTGAGGTCCATTTATTTTAAGAAGAATGAATCCTTTTACATTTTCTTTAAAAAAAAAGCAACTTGGATGATTGTCAACTCAGGGCCGCGACGGATGTTAAAAAGAGTATGGATAGTAAATGCTCAAATGAACTGGTGGCTAACCAGGAAATGATTACTTAACCTTTTTGGACCAATAAATCACATATCAAACTCCCATGCTGGGCAGAAGAGTCACTTTAAATATGGGGAACATGCTAACAACATGTCTCGCACACACCTATCGTACAGCAGTGGAGGTTCGAGTGTGCTGCCTATTTAGAGCAGATCACTGAAGTAAATTATTTAAAATAAAGTTCTGAGAGCAATTGGGTAGGAAGTGAAAAGGAGGAGGAAGGTTTGTCTCCACTCACCATTCTTGAGGGTCAGGAGAGTCAAAGGGATTTCTGGCTTTCCCCAGCTCTGTTCCACCAGTCCACCAACACCTCTCCCACCAGAGCTCCCTAGGTTGCTATCCTCTCTTCCACGTGAACCTCGCCCATCACCCCAACTGTCAACCCTTTGGTTTATTGGTCTTGTGTCTCCCGCTCGGTCCATCACCCCTACTTCCAGCCTCTCGAGTCACAATTCCTGCCTCTCCCACAGAGTGCCAAGCTAAAGTTTCCTGCTGTTGGTGTCCCCTCCCAGTCACCAACCTGACTGTCAATTTGACCAATTGCCATGCAAAAAATGGATCTAAAAAAGAATGTTAGAGATCCTGCCATTAAAGTTTGACAGATCCTTCATGCCCCAGGACTGTGGGAGGAAACTGGAGCACCCAGGAGCACATGCAGTGGGTTTCTTCCGGATGCTCCGGTTTCCTCCCACAGTCCAAAGATGTGCAGGTTAGGTGGATTGGCCATTCTAAATTGCCCTTAGTATCCAAAAAAGGTCAGGTGAGGTTGCTGGGTTATGGGGATGGGGTGGAGGTGTGGGCTTAAGT
Source organism: Scyliorhinus torazame (assembly GCF_047496885.1). Taxonomy (NCBI): domain Eukaryota; kingdom Metazoa; phylum Chordata; class Chondrichthyes; order Carcharhiniformes; family Scyliorhinidae; genus Scyliorhinus; species Scyliorhinus torazame. The sequence goes on from NC_092713.1 coordinate 140,320,695, forward strand.
GGGGTGCTCTTTCCAAGGGCCGGTGCAGACACGATGGGACGAATGGCCTCCTCCTGCACCGTAATTTCTATGATTCTATGTCTGCTGTTCTTGTCATTCTAGACAGTAGAGGTCACAGATTTGAAAGGTGCTGTTGAAGGCGCTTTGGTGAGGTGCTGCAGTGCATCTTGTAAATGGTACACACTGCCGCCATTGTGCGTTTGTGGAGGAGGAAGGGAATGTTTGTGGAAGGGATGCCACTCAAGCGGGCTGCTTTGTCCTGGATGGTGTCGAGCTCTTTGAGTGTTGATGGAGCTGCATTTATCCATGCACGTGGGGAGTATTCCATTACACTCCTGACTTCTACATTGTAGATGATGGACAGACTTTAGAGAGTCAGGAGAGGAGTTACTCGCTACAGAATTCCCAGCCTCTGACATGCTTTTGTTGCCACTGTATTTTTATGGCCAGTCGAGCTCAGTTTCTGGGAAATGGCAACCCGCAGGATACTAATAATAATCGCTTAATGTCACAAGTAGACTTCAATGAAGTTACTGTGAAAAGCCCCAAGTCGTCACATTCCAGCGCCTGTTCGGGGAGGCCGGTACGGGATTTTGTTACTGATTTCAGCAACTTATTTTGGCAAATAAATTAATCCCAATTCGCTCTGGTGCCCCAACCTAATTTGGTGTCAGAACCTAACTTTATCATCGTGACTGAAATCAGTATTATAAGTTTATGTTTGCTGCATTGTGTGTTAAGCTCAACCCAGAAAGAAAGGGTCTATCATTTACTTTGTTGTTTAGACAAAGCACTGCTAGATATAACGCTCTTCTTGTTTATATATCATCGCACTTCAATCTAGTGAGACAAATTATAGCAAAATAAATTGACGTTTTTCAGCCACCCTGACAATCCTAGTGAAGGAAATGATGGGAAATCCATACACTTCACCAAAAAACACAACCATTACGTTTTTGCAATATATTTGTAAAATAAAGGCTACCAGCTGTCAATACATTGCCTTTGACCTTTACAACGCGTGAAGTATTTTGCTCTTCCCTGTTCCTTCCTCTCTCACACTATTCATCATTCTTTCCATCTGTTGTGCCATGCAAGTAGCAGCCTGTCAACTCTCTTGCTCAGCTTTCCTTCTTCATAATCACCCTTTTAATTGCTCTCAAATCAATTTGTTTGATACAAACGCTTAGCTTTCCAAATAACAGCCTCATGGCATCCTCCCTGGTGATCCAAAGCTTTCAAAGGGGATGTCCAGAAACCTGGTTCTGTGCAGCATTTTGAGATGGGGGCCGGGGGAGTAAAACTCGATGGACAGTCTGGGCTTCTTCCCACGCTACCTGGGGTTCATCATAATCCCTCCACCCTCGGATCTCCTGCTTCATCCCTCCCTTCCCACTCACTGCATGGTGCAACAGAAGAAGAGCCAATGCCCACTATGGGAGGTTCTGCCCTCCAGTGTCTCAAATCCTTTTAAATGCTCATAGAACCTGCCAAAAAATATACATAATCCAACGGGGCGAGTCGCTGTCCCCACTCCATAAATATACACAGCGCTAAATCAAAACTGCTGTGTTTTTGATGGCGCATTGAACAGATGGAGTAATTAAGCAATCAACAGGGATGAAGGAAAGCTTTGAAGCTTAATAGTATTCAAAGCGAAGCCTGATGGGTGTGTTGAAGTTAAATATGCAGAGGAGAATATCAATTATGCTATGATCATTCAAGTTAAAAATTCAGAAAGTATATATCCACAGGAACATTGCTTTTCTTGTTTTAACAGTCATAATACCACAACATGCTTGCAGTGAACAGAAGGATTGCCGAGCAGATGACATGTTATTTTCCTGTATCGGGTCCAGGAAGTGGTTTGAAAATCTGGTTTGAATTTGGAATTTGTTTACTGAAGGTTGTTAGGGAGAACACATGGGAGAGCAGATGGAAGGTGGCCAACAAATGGAACACCATTCAAGGTCTATCATTAACCCCAATTAAAAGGTGGAAACAGTCCTCAGCAGCTTGTGGTTCTCAAAAGTAATTTCATTTAGGGTATTTTTTTGTTTATATGAATAGAAAAGGTACCAAAACCAGAGCAGTCGGACTTCTGGTGACGAGGATGTGCTGACAGTAGCACATCAGGTGGCTCTCCCCTTATGAACCCGAAAATAGGCTCTTTCACCCGAAATAGCCCGCTAATACGAAGAAAAAAAATATCCCCTCACTTCAACCACCATCAGCGCGAAGGGAGATGCTGAACGACAGCCACTCCAGAGGCTCTGTAGAAGCAAGGGGCAAGATTCTCCGACCCCCCCCCCCGCCGGGTCGGAGAATCGCCGGGGGCTGGCGTGAATCCCGCCCCCGCTGGTTGTCGAAGTCTCCGGCGCCGGATATTCAGCGGGGGCGGGAATCGCGCCGCGCCGGTTGGCGGGCCCCCCGCTCGATTCTCCGGCCCGGATGGGCCGAAGTCCCGCCGCTAAAATTCCGGTCCCGCCGGCGTAAATTAAACCACCTACCTTACCGGTGGGACAAGGCGGCGCGGGCGGGCTCCGGGGTCCTGGAGGGGGCGCGGGGCGATCTGGCCCCGGGGGTGCCCCCACGGTGGCCTGGCCCGCGAGCGGGGTCCACCAATCCGCGGGCGGGCCTGTGCCGTGGGGGCACTCTTTCCCTTCCGCCTTCGCCACTCCCTCCACTGCGCATGCGCGGGAATGCCGTCAGCGGCCGCTGACGCTCCCATGCATGCGCCACACGGAGATGTCATTTCCGCACTAGCTGGCGGGGCACCAAAGGACTTTTCCGCCAACTGGCGGGGCGGAAATTCGTCCGGCGCCGACCTAGCCCCTCACGGTTGGGGCTCGGCCCCCAAAGATGCGGAGCATTCCGCACCTTTGGGGCGGCGCGATGCCCATCTGATTTGCGCCATTTTGGGCGCCAGTCGGCGGACATCGCGCCGTTTCCGGAGAATTTCGCCCCAGAAGTGGAAAAAGGACTTCCGGTGGCAGCTATGAAGGAGTAAGTCGCACATTTGGTGGCTCACGCTCGATTGGACTTTTGGACCTTTCCCCCCGATTTTTTACCGGAATTGATTTGAAAAATTGATGACTGAGGCAATTGTGTACTGGATTCCCACATCGGTGCATGGAGAGGAGGACTAGAAGTGCTTGTAAAGGCAGAAACAGTAGGACAGAGAATGCTTAGGCTGAAGCGGCACCGGGAGTAAGCATGGCAGAGGACCGGACTTCTAGCTTGTCGACCCAGCGGTCAATGGAGCAGCTGATGCAAGTTATTCAGGAAGGCTTCGCCAAGCAGAAGCAGGACTGCTTGGACCCGATTAAAGAGGCAATTGCACGGCTGGAGCTTAGATTGGATGCCCAAGATCAGGTGATCCAGAAAGTAGAGAAGGCACTGGCTGAGCAGGGGGAACATCAAACAGCGGTGGAGTTGGAGGTGGGGATGCTGAGAGACCAGCAGAAAAGACTCCTGGAGAAGGTGGAGGACCTAGAGAACAGGTCCCGCCGGCAGAGCCTGAGAATCGTTGGGCTCCCGGAGGGGTCCGAAGGAGCGGACGCTGGGGCATACATAGCGGCCATGTTCAAGAAGCTGCTGGGAGATGGGACATTCCCCCGACCCTTGGAGGTGGACAGGGCTCACAGAGCACTCACGAGGAAGCCGTGAATGGGAGACCCCCCGAGTGCAATGGTGGTGATATTCCACAGGTATTTGGATTAGGAGCGTATTCTACAGTATCCTGCGGATCTACCAGGATCTGAGGTGGCCAGGAGAAGTGCGGGGTTTAATCAGATCAGGTCAACTCCTTTCAAGAAAAAGGTGAAGTTCGGGCTGTTGTATCTGGCTCGCCTCTGGGTCACATACGAGGAGCAACATTTTTATTTCGAATCGCCTGAGGAAGTGCTGGATTTTGCGAAAAGGAAAGGGCTGGTGTTGGACTGAGAACTTTGAACTCTGCTACAACAGGGCAGCACGGTAGCACAAGTGATTAGCACTGTGGCTTCACAGCGCCAGGGTCCCAGGTTCGATTCCCCGCTGGGTCACTGTCTGTGCGGAGTTTGCACGTTCTCCCCGTGTCCGCGTGGGTTTCCTCCGGGTGCTCCGGTTTCCTCCCACAGTCCAAAGACGTGCAGGTTAGGTGGATTGGCCATGATAAATTACCCGTAGTGTCCATAAGGGTTGGGAGGGGTTATTGGGTTGCGGGGATAAGGTGGAAGTGAGGGATTAATGTGGGTCGGTGCAGACTCGCTGGGCCGAATGGCCTCCTTCTGCACTGTATGTTCTATGTAATTCTATGTAACGGTTATTTAAAAAAAAAGAGAGTTTCTTAGTTTTCGTTTTGCGGACGTTATTTGTAATGCCTGCCGTATTGATCTTGGGCTAGTTGCAGAGCTGAGTGAGTTAAAGTTTATATTTGCACTGTTGGGGGATGGAGGTGTGTTTGTTCAGATGCTGGATCCTTTGCTTGGCCTTTTCTTTGTTCCCAGGCGGACAGGACAGAGACGGACCGCCTAGTAAAGGAGATACTGTGGGTCGATAGGAGGTATGCGGATACCCAGAGGCAGGACTTTTAAGGGAACGGCAGAGGCTACAGGCGGAGTTTGGCTTGTTACCCACAGGGAAGGTGGTAGAGCAGCTGAGAAAGGCGAGGTGGGAGATCTGTGAGCATGGGCAGAAGGCCAGCAGAATGCTTGCACAGCAGCTTAGAAAGAGGGAGGCAGCCAGGAAGATAGGGAAAGTAAAGGATGGAGATGGGAACCTGGTGGGAGACTCAGCATGGGTGAGTCAGGCGTTTAAGGAGTTTTATAGTAGGCTGTATAGGTCGGAACCCCCACCGGGGCCGGAGGGAATGAAGCACTTCCTAGGGGGGCTGAATTTCCCGAAGGTGGTCGGGGAGCTGGTAGAAGGGCTGAGGGCCCCGATCGGGATCGAAGAGATAGCGGAGGGGCTGAAGGCCATGCAGTCGGGTAAAGCCCCGGGGCCGGATGCGTACCGAGCGGAGTTCTATAAAAAGTTCGCTGGGATATCGGGGCCGCTGCCGATGAGGACATTCAATGAAGCAAAGGAGAGAGGGATGCTCCCCCCGACGATGTCACAGGCCACGATCTCGCTGATCCTGAAGCGGGACAAGGATCCAGAGCTGTGCGGGTCTTACAGACCGATATCTCCATTGAGTGTGGACGCCAAACTACTGGCCAAAACTTTGTCCTCTAGGATTGAAGACTGTGTTCCGGACGTGATTGGGGAGGACCAGGCGGTGTTTGTTAAGGGAAGGCAGTTGGTGGCCAATGTAAGAAGGCTGCTAAATGCGATCATGATGCCCCCAGAAGGTAGGGAGGTGGAGGTAGTGGTCGCAATGGACGCAGAGAAGGCTTTTGATCAAGTAGAATTGGAATATTTGTGGGAGGTACTGGGACGATTCAGATTTAGGCGGGGCTTTATTGACTGGGGCAGGCTGCTGCATCAGGCTCCTGTGGCAAGTGTACGGACGAACAGGACAATATTGGACTATTTTAGGCTACATCGGGGAACGAGACAGAGATGCCCCCTCTCCCCATTGTTGTTCGCGTTAGCTTGAGAGCTGTTGCAATTGCACTAAGAGCCTCTAGGGGCTGGAAGGGGCTGGCCCGGGGACGAGTGAAACACAGAGTCTCGCTTTACGCAGACAACCTGCTCCTGTATGTATCGGACCCAGCAGAGTATTTGGGCGAAATCATGGGGCTTCTGGGGGAATTTGGTCGGTTTTCGGGGTACAAACGAAATATAGGGAAAAGCGAGATGTTTGCGATCCAGGCAAGGGGACAGGAGAGGAGACTGGGTTAACTGCCGTTTAGAGTGGTAGGGGGAAACTTTAGGTATCTAGGCATCCAGGTGGCGCGGGAATGGGAACGGCTGCACAAACTTAATCTGGCCCGTCTGGTGGACCAAATGAAGGATGATTTTCGGAGGTGGGACGCGCTCCCGTTGTCACTAGCTGGGAGGGTCCAGATGGTGAAGATGACGGTCCTCCCGAGATTCCTGTTCATGTTCCAGCGTCTCCCCATCTTTATTCCGCAGTCCTTTTTTAAATGGGTTAACAAAGTTATCACCGGCTTTGTATGGGCGGGTAAGACCCCGCGAGTAAAAAAGGGGATGATTGAGCGGAGCCGGGGGAGGGTGGGCCGGCGCTGCCAAGCTTCAGTAACAATTATTGGGCGGCGAATTTAGCCATGATTAGGAAGTGGGTGGTGGGGGGGAGGGTCTTCATGGGAGCATATGGAAGCGGCCTCATGTAAGGGCACCCGCTTGGGGGTGCTAATAACGGTGCCTTTGCCGTTCCCGCCAGCACGGTACTCCACCAGCCCCGTGGTGGTGGCGGCCCTGAGAGTCTGGGGTGGCAGTGGAGGAGGCATGTGGGAGCGGAGGGAGCATCAGTCTGGTCTCCAATTTGTAATAATCACCGGTTTACCCCTGGAAGATTGGACGGGGGGTTTAGGAGATGGCAGAGGACAGGAATTGAGAGGATGGGGGATATCTTTATAGAGGGGAGCTTTCCTAGCTTGAGGGAGCTGGAGGAGAAATTTGGATTGACGAGGGGAAATAAATTCAGGTACCTGCAGGTGCGGGACCTCCTACATAGTCAGGAGTCAATCTTCCCGCTCCTACCACTAAGGGGGATACAGGATAGGGTAGTTTCCAGAGAGTGGGTGGGAGAAGGGAAGGTCTCTGATATCTATAAGGAACTCATGGGGTCAGAGGGCATGCAGACTGAGGAGCTGAAGCGCAAATGGGAAGAGGAGTTAGGAGGAGAGATAGAGGATGGTCCCTGGCGGATGCGTTGAATAGAGTCAACGCGTCCACAACATGTGCCAGGCTCAGCCTGATACAGCTTAAGGTCGTGCACCGGGCTAACATGACAGTGGCCCAGATGAGCAGGTTCTTTGGGGTAGAAGATAGATGCGCAAGGTGTTTGGGGGGGACCAGCAAACCATGTCCACGTGTTTTGGACATGCCCAATGCTCAGGGAATTCTGGCAGAGGTTTGCAGACGTCATGTCCACGGTGTTATAAACAAGGGTGGCACCGAGTCCAGAGGTGGCGATTTTTGGAGTGTCGGACGAAACGAGAATCCAGGAGGAGAAAGAGGCGGACGTTCTGGCCTTTGCTTCCCTGGTAGCCCGGAGACGGATATTATTAGCTTGGAGGGACTCAAAGCGACCGAAGTCGGAGACCTGGCTATCGGACATGGCTAGCTTTCTCTGGTTGGAGAAAATCAAGTTCGCCTTGAGAGGGTCAATGTTAGGGTTCGCCCGGAGGTGGCAACCGTTCGTCCACTTCTTTGCAGAAAATTAATCGTCAACAGAAAGGGGGGGGGTTAGTCTCGCTTAGAGTAGGGGGTTAATAATGGTGGGACCTGTAAGGGAGGAAGCAGGCTTGTTGCACTGTGTTTATAGACTCATGTATATTGTTTATCTTATCATTGTTGTAAAACCAAAAGTACCTCAATAAAATTGTTTATTAAAAAAAAGAAGTGGAAAAAGCCAGAAGAAGCAAATGGCCGAGTCGGCAGACGCACAAGGCGTCAAAACCCAGGCCTCGTCAGAGCGAGAAGGACCAACCCTCCGCACAAGGAGACCCCCTCACCAGGGGGTTGTTGGAGGATGTTTCTCTCAAGGGAACTGAGAGAACACAGAGGAGATGAAAACCGACATCCAGGGTGTGGTCAGGGTGGTGGTCGCGGAAGCTCTGGCGACCATGCAGTTGGCCCTGGATGAGGCGGAGAGATGGCTGGAAGCCTGGGAAAGCACCATAAAGGCGATAGAGAAGGCCTCAACAGACCAGGGTGACCGGATCGCCGGCCTGGAAAAGAGAATATCGAGGTCGGTCGCGATACAGGGGAGTCTGAAAGGAAAGATTGAGGATCAGGAAAACCGATCGAGACGTGAAAACTTACAGATTGTGGGATTGTCAGAGGGAATCGAAGGTAGGAACCCCACAGACTATGTGGCGCAAATCTGGTGTGACGGGATAGCTTCCCCAACCCACCAGAAACTACGGAGCCCACCGGTTGCTTCATCCAAAACCCAAAGTAGGGGAACAGCCGAGGGTGAAAATCGCTAAAATGCACCGGTTCCAAGACTGGGAAAGAATCCTGCGTTGGGCAAGGTAAACAAAGAACTGTAAATGGGAAGGTCACCGGATCAGGATCTACCAGGACATTGGGGCTGACCTGGCCAAGCACCGGGCAGAGTTTAACAGGGCGAAGACAGCCCTGTACAAAAGCGGGGTCAGGTTTGCGATGCTGCACCCAGCCAAAATCTGGGTCGCATTCCAGGGCAGAGAACACTTCTTCATGGCCTCTGTGCATGAGGACAAGTTTGTCCTGGAGAACGGGCTGGAGAAACGGCAGCAGAGACAGCGGTGAAAAGATCATCCGAAGATACTTTATTCATTTATTCACTAAATATTAACCAAGTCGATGAACACTTTGCGTGGGACTGCACTGCTTAATTCTAGGGGACAGGAAGTGAAATAGAGGAATGAAAGAGCGAGGGCAGAAGAGCACAGGAAAGGGTGAGGAGATTGACAGGTAGGGAGCTCAGTGAACAGGTGACAGGAGGACACATAACCATCCCCGGGAAAACTAACGGGGAAGCTAGCACCGGGAAGCGTGAGGGAAAGAGAGGCCATGGCGCAGCTCCCGCAAGGGAGTGAGCGCCTGGCGAAGGTGGAGGGGTAGGCATCAGCAACAAGGGGATGACTAGGGGACTAAACAGAGCGAAAGGAACTGAAAAGGTGGGGGAGGGGACAGCTCCTGGGACAGGAGGGGAGGACGCGGCGGAGAAAGTACCATAGGTGGAACATAGGAACAAAGATAGTAAGAGCATTAGGCTGGCTGCAACAGGCCACGTGTGGCGACTTGGAACACAAAGGCTCTGCAAGCAACCACTTTGGAGGGTCCCTGGGCAAAGGAAACCCCGGAATGCAGGGGCTCACTCACATGGCATACACACAGCAGGGGCCAGGCCTCATGGGGAGAAGGGTGACCGTGGCCATTTTGGACAGCCTACTAATAAAGGAAAACCCCGGAGTGCAGGGGTGCATCCAACAGGTAAGTATGGTTGATCCTGCAGGAGGGGCGGGGCACGACAAAAAACCCTCACCAGGATAGTCACCTGGAACATCAGGAGACATAACGCCCAGTGAAAAGATCGAGATTCTTCGCCCACCTGGAAAGTATGAAAGCCGACATAGTCTTCCTCCAAGAGACGCACCTGAGGGTGAAGGACCAATTGCGGGTAAGTAAGGGCTGGGTGGGACAGACCTACCATTCCTACTACGGTATGAGGGCCAGGGGGTAGCCATACTGCTAAATAAGAAGACAATGTTTACTGTGATGAGGACGGTTGCGGACCCAGGGGGGGCGGTACGTCATGGTCAATGATATCCTAGACCGGGCACCGGTAGACCTGGTTAAGGTGTATACGCCCAACTGGGACGCCATTTATAGAGAGGACCATGGTGGAATGAAAGAGTGAGCACAGCAGAGCCATCCAGGAAGCATGGAAAACGTACAGACCTGCAGGTGAGAGTGAAACAACGCGGCCCCAAAGCCCCTCTGCCGAGCTTACTCCTCGCTAATGTCCAATCTCTGGAAAACAAGCTGGACGAACTTAAAGCCAAACTCATTATTCAAAACGAACTAAGGGACTGCTATGTGCTCTGCTTCACGGAGACATAGCGCACTCCTGCTTCACCGGACTGTGCCCTACAACCAGGGGGCTTCTCAATCCACCGAATGGACCGTACAGCGGCCTCAGGCAAGGCAAGGGGAGGTGGGGTCTGCCTCCTAATCAACACCCCCTGGTGCCTAAATGTAGCAACACTGGCGAGTGTTTGCTCCCCAGACCTAGAATACCTGACGCTAAAATGCCGCCCCTTCTACTTTCCGCGGGAGTTCAGCTCCGTTATCCTGACGGCAGTTTACATTCCACCCCATGCGAATGTGAAAATCGCACTGGTCGAAATATTCACCACCACAAATAGCCTTGAAACGAAACATCCCGAGGCCTTGTTCATTGTAGCTGGGGACTTCAATCAGGCCAAGCTCAAGAGCATACTACCAAGTTCCCATCAACACGTCACCTGTTGCACCAGAGGCCCAAACATCCTGGATCATTGCTACACAAATATCAAACATGCCTACCATTCTATCGCCCGCCCACACTTTGGCAAATCTGACCACAAGGCTGTGCTCCTGCCCCCGGCTGATAAGCAAAAACTGAAGCGGGTGAATCCGCCAAAGAAAGTCATGCATTGTTGGTCTGAGGAATCGGATGATCTCCTACGGGACTGCTTAGAGTCAATGGATTGGTCAGTATTTAAAAATTCTGCAATCAGCCTGAACGAGTACGCCACTACAGGAACTTACTTCATTAGTATCATAGTATCATAGAATTTACAGTGCAGAAGGAGGCCATTCGGCCCATCGAGTCTGCACCGGCCCTTGGAAAGAGCACCCTACCCAAGGTCCACACCTCCACCCTATCCCCATAACCCAGTAACCCCACCCAACACTAAGGGCAATTTTGGACACAAAGGGCAATTTAGCATGGCCAATCCACCTAACCTGCACATCTTTGGACTGTGGGAGGAAACCGGAGCACCTGGAGGCAACCCACGCACACACGGGGAGGATGTGCAGACTCCGCACAGACAGTGACCCAAGCCGGAATCGAACCTGGGACCCTGGAGCTGTGAAGCAATTGTGCTATCCACAATGCTATCGTGCTGCCCCAAGTGCGTGTAGTAAGTGTGCAGAAGACTGTGTCTCAAAGAAGCAAATCTGCGTGTTTCCCAACCGGAAACCCTGGATGAACAGGGATATTCACTGCTTGCTGAAGTCTAGGTCTGAGGCTTTCAAGTCAGGCGACCCTAACCTATACAAGAAAGCCAGGTATGATCTAAGGAGATCCATCAAAGATGCCAAAAGACAGTATCGGACCAAGCTCGAGTCCCAGGCTAGCCACACAAGGTCTGCAAGACATAACGAGCTACATAAGGCATGTAAAATCACCGGCTCCAATGCACCCCTCCCTGATGGGCTCAATGCATTCTGTGCACGTTTTGAACAAGAGGTCAGCGAGAGCACGCCCTCCACCCCAGAAGCCTCGGATGAACTTGTATCTGAGATCACCACTGCAGACGTCAGAGCAGCCTTCTCGAAGGTCAACCCACGGATGGCCACTGGCCCGGATGGGGTACCAGGACAGGCACTCAGGTCTTGCGCGGATCAGCTGGCGGGGGTATTTGCAGACATCTTCAACCTCTCTTGACAACAATCTGAGGTCCCTATCTGCTTCAAGAAGACGACCATCATCCCTGTACCAAAAGAAAGCCACGCAGCGTGCCTTAATGACTATCGTCCAGTGACACTGACATCCATCATCATGAAGTACTTCTAAAGGTTAGTCATGGCACGAATCAACTCCAGCCTCCCGGATTGCCTTGAGCCACTACAGTTCGCCTACCGCTGCAACAGGTCCACAGCAGACGCCATCTCCATGGCCCTGCACTCTACCCTGGAACACCTAGATAACAAAGACACCTATGTCAGACTCCTATTTATCGACGACAGCTCAGCTTTCAACACCATCATTCCTACGAAACTCATCTCCAAACTCCGTGGCCTTGGCCTCGGATCCTCGCTCTGTGACTGGATCCTGAACTTTCTAACCCACAGGCCACAATCAGTAAGGATAGGCAACAACACCTCCTCCGTGATCATCCTCAACACCGGTGCCCCATAAGGCCGTGTCCTCAGCCCCCTACTATACTCCTTGTACACCTATGTCTGTGTGGCCAAATTCCCCTCCAACTCGATTTTCAAATTTGCTGATGACACCACAGTGTCACAGTGGGTCGGATTTCAAACAATGACGAGACAGAGTACAGGAATGAGATAGAGAATCTGGTGAACTGGTGCGACAACAATAATCTCTCCCTCAATGTCAACAAAACTAAGGAGATTGTCATCGACTTCAGAAAGCGTAGTGGAGAACATGCCCCTGTCTACATCAATGGGAACAAAGTAGAAAGGGTCAAAAGCTTCAAGTCTTTAGGTGTACAGATCACCAACAGACTGTCCTGGTCCCCTCATGCTGACACTATAGTTAAGAAAGCCCACCAACGACTCTACTTTCTCAGAAGACAGGAAATTTGGCATGTCACCTACAACTCTCAACACCTTCTACAGATGCACCTTAGAAAGCGTTCTTTCTGGTTGTATCACAGCTTGGTATGGATCCTGCTCTGCCCAAGACCACAGGAAATTACAAAAGGTTGTGAATGTAGCCCAATCCATCACGCAAACCAGCCTCCCATCCATTGACTCTGTCTACAATTCCCGCTGCCTCGGAAAGGCATCCAGCATTATTATGGACCCCACGCATTCCAGACATACTCTCTTCCACCTTCTTCCGTCAGGAAAAAGATACCAAAGTTTGAGGTCACGTACCAACCGACTCAAGAACAGCTTCTTCCCTACTGCCATCAGACTTTTGAATGGACCTTCCTCGTATTAAGTTGATCTTTTCTCTATACCTTGCTATAACTGTAACATTATATTCTGCAGTGTCTCCTTCCTTCCCTTTATACGGTATGCATTGTTTGTACAGCATGCAAGAAACAATACTTTTCACTGTATTCTAATGTATGTGACAATAATAAATCAAATCAAATCAAAGGAAATCCACAACATCAACAACACTGATTTATCATGGGGGGGGGGGGGTCTTTAACTGTATGCAGGACCCATGGACGGTCAAGTCAAATCCCAAAACAGGGAAGATCTCCAACACGGCGAAAAACTTGGCATATTCATGGAGAGATGGGAGCGGTGGACCCACGGCGGTTCACCCAACCAGAGGAGAAGTGTGTTTCCCTTCTTCTCCCAAGTGCATAACGTAGACACACGGATTTACTTCTTTATAGTGGGGAAATCTGTGCTTCCAGAGCTAGTAAGGCAGAATACTCCGCGATCGTAATCTCCGACCACGCTCCATACTATATGGATGTGAGGTTGGAGGTGGGCCATACCCAATGCCTCCCAAGGAGGTTGGACACGGCCCTCCTGGCCGATAAGGCTTACTGTGAGAAAATATCACAGATCATCAACGAGGACATTACTAATAGCCAGAATGTGGAGGTCTCACCCTCCATGTTCTGGGAGGTGCTGAAGGCTGTGATTAGGGGTGAGATTATTGCCTATAAAGCACACAGATACAGGAAAGAGAAGGTGACTAGGCAACAGCTAGTCGACCCCATACTGAAATAGACCAGCAATACTCTGAGGCCCTGATCGTAGTGCTCCTGGGCGGAAAGGAAAAAGCTACAAATGGACTTTGACCTGCTCTCCATGAGGAAAGCAGTGCACCAACTCCGCCAGGCACGGTGGACCCAGTACAAGCACAGAGACAAAGCCAGCCATCTGCTGAGAAAGCAGGCAGCTACGAAGGAAATAGCATTGATTAAAAATGGCACTCTGGGGCGAAATCCTCCGGTATCGGCGTGATGTCCGCCGACCAGCGCCAAAAATGGTGCAAATCAGTCGGGCATCGCGCCGCCCCAAAGGTGCAGAATCCACCGCATCTTCGGGGGCTGAGCCCTAACCTTGAGGGACTAGGCCCGCGCCGGATTGATTTCCGCCCCGCCAGCTTCAGCTGGCGCGGAAATGACATCTCCGGCGGTGCATGCGCGGGAGCGTCAACGGCCGCTCACGGCATCCCCGCGCATGCGCTGTGGAGGGTGTCTCTTCCGCCTTCGCCACGGTCTCCACGGCACAGGCCCGCCCGCGGATCGGTGGGCCCCAATCGCGGGCCGGGCCACCGTGGGGGCACCCCCCGGAGCCAGACCGCCCCGCGCCCCCCCCAGGACCCCGGAGCCTGCCCGCGCTGCCTTGTCCCGCCGGTAAGGTAGGTGGTTTAATCCACGCCGGCGGGACAGGCATTCTAGCAGCGGGACTTCGGCCCATCCGGGCTGGAGAATCGCCGGGGGGGGGGCCCGCCAACCGGCGCGGCGCGATTCCCGCCCCCGCCGAATCTCCGGTGCCGAAGAATTCGGCAACCGGCTAGTGCGGGATTCACGCCAGCCCCCGGCGATTCTCCGACCCGGCGGGGGGTCGGAGAACCTCGCCCCTGATCTCTGAGGAGCCGGTCTTGTCGATGAATTTATTCTCCCACTTATGTAAAAATGCGAAGTGTGTGATTTTGCAATGAGAATCTCCTAAGTTCAAAACAAATGACTAAGTGTTGGTGAACTGAGATCTGGACCGTGCCCATACCCCCAACAGGAAGCAACCTGTGATTGCCACCCAAAATGACAAAAGTCATTTTTTGGGAAGATTTAACTCAATGATTGCCTTCATCAGCCAGAGCACTGAGTACAAGAGTTAGCAGGTCATCCTGCTCCGAAAACACGTGCGGGCGCACAAGTCGGACCCGTTGGTTGAGAGGGTCCATCTGCTCCATGCTAACCCCCAGTACGCCTATGTGGCGTACCCCGACGGCCGACAAGATACGGTCTCCCTACGAGATCTGGTGCCCGCTGGAGCCCCACGCACACCCCAGCCTGGGGAAGTTGTATAAAACTTTAGTTAGGCCACATTTGGAATATTGCGTGCAGTTTTGGTCTTCATACTACCAGAAGGATGTGGATGCTTTGGAGAGAAGGTTTGCCACGATGTTGCCTGGTCTGGAGAGTGTTAGCTATGAGGCGAGGTTGAATAAACTAGGATTGTTTTTGTTGGAATGACAGAGGCTGAGAGGAGACCTGATTGAGGTCTACAAAATTACGAGAGGTATAGACAGGGTGAATAGTCAGAGACTTTTTTCCAGGGTGGAAGACTCAATCACAAGGGGGCACAGGTTCAAGGTGAGAGGGGGAATATTTAAGGGAGAGGAGATGTATGTGGAAAGTTTTTCACACAGAGGGTGGTGGGTGCCTGGAACGCGCTGCCAGTGGAGGTGGTGGAAGCAGGTCCGATAGCAAAGTTTAAGATGTGATGCACGATCAATGACCACTAAAGCGAGGTTGTAGTCCAACTGAAGGCCTAAATAAGCTAGATGTTTCCCCCAGCAGCTCAGGTACAGAATGAAGGCTGCTGGGGTGGCACGGGTTCTTATACTCCGCCTAGCAGGGCGGAGCTACCATACATCCTAACCAATAGAAAGCATAGAGTTTCCACCAATGGTGCTCCAGTCTATCAGGTACCGTAACACCTATAATACCACATTCACCCCCTGTAAAAAGGAGTCTGGCGGGGGTGGTGGCCTGATACTACAAACATGGCAATGTGGTAGAATTAGTTATGGAGGTACCGTAATACCTCCGCACAGTGTTTAGTAACTATTTACAATTATGATAGCTATGTACATTTGATGATTTACATTTACAGTTTAAAGTTTACAGTTTACAATTTAAAATGGAGCAATCAGTTTACACTTTACAGTTTACAATTTAAAATGAAGCATTCAGTCGATCGGGGGCCCTGGTCGTCCTCTGTGATCGTCGGAGCTTCGGCGGTGACTCCGGTGGAAGCTCGGGCGTCTGTGACTCCGGGAGCGTGGCTTCGATCTCCATGGCAGCTTTGGCACCCCTAGACGGCGCAGGTGGGGAAAACGGTTGACCTGGAAGGGAGCACCTGCGGGGAGCGTCGGTGGGTGGGGGGGCCTAGACGGGGCCGGCGGAAGGACCGATCCTCCTGTAAGGTGCCCCGGTGGAGGGGAGGGTGGGACTGGTGGCTGGGGTGTGCGTGGGGCTCCAGCGGGCACCAGATCTCGTAGGGAGACCGTATCTTGTCGGCCGTCGGGGTACGCCACATAGGCGTACTGGGGGTTAGCATGGAGCAGATGGACCCTCTCAACCAACGGGTCCGACTTGTGCGCCCGCACGTGTTTTCGGAGCAGGATGGCTCCGGAGCTGCCAGCCAGGTCGGGAGCGAGGTCCCAGAGGAGGACTTCCTGGGGAAGACAAGGTGACGTTCGTGAGGTGTCTGGTTGGTGGTCATACAAAGCAGTGACCGGATGGAGTGGAGGGCATCCAGGAGGACTTCCTGCCAGCGGGAGACTGGGAGGTTCCTGGACCGTAGGGCCAGTAGGACAGTCTTCCAGACTGTTCCGTTCTCCCTCTCTACCTGTCCGTTACCCCGGGGTTTGTAACTGGTCGTCCTGCTCGAGGCGATGCCCTTGCTGAGCAGGAATTGACGCAGTTCATCGCTCATAAAAGAGGACCCCCTATCGCTATGTATGTCAGCGGGGAATCCGAACAGTGCAAAGATGCTATGGAGGGCCTTGATGATGGTGGTTGCGGTCATGTCGCGGCAGGGGATGGCGAATGGGAACCGGGAGTACTCATCAATCACGTTCAGGAAGTACGTGTTGCGGTCAGTGGAGAGGAGGGGGCCTTTGAAGTCCATGCTGAGGCGTTCAAAGGGACGGGAAGTCTTTATCATGTGCGCTTTCTCTGGCCGGTAGAAGTGCGGTTTGCACTCCGCACAGATTTGGCAGTCCCTAGTTGCTGTCCTGACCTCCTCGATGGAGTCGGGTCTTGACAAAATGGAAAAAGCGAGTGACCCCTGGGTGGCAGAATTCCTCGTGGAGGGCTCGGAGGCGGTCCACTTGTGCGGTGGCACATGTGCCGCGGGCCAGGGCGTCAGGAGTCTCATTTAGCTTCCCGGGACGATACAAGATCTCGTAGGTGGAGAGTTCAATCCTCCACCGCAAGGTCTTGTCGTTTTTCATCTTGCCCCGCTGTGCATTATCGAACATGAAAGCAACCGACCGTTGGTCAGTGAGGAGAGTGAATCTCCTGCCGGCCAGGTAATGCCTCCAATGTCGCACAGCTTCTACTATGGCCTGGGCCTCCTTTTCGTCTGAGGAGTGGCGGATATCGGAAGCATGGAGGGTACATGAGAAGAAGGCCACCGGTCTGCCCACTTGGTTGAGGGTGGCCGCCAGAGCTACGTCAGACGCATCGCTCTCGACCTGGAAGGGGAGGGACTCGTCGATGGCGTGCATCGTGGCCTTTGCAATGTCTGCTTTGATGCGGCTGAAGGCCTGGCGGGCCTCTATCGACAGGAGAAAAGCTATGGATTAGATCAGGGGACGTTCCTTGTCCGCATAGTTGGGGACCCACTGGGCGTAGTAGCTGAAAAACCCTAGGCAACGCTTCAGGGCCTTGGAGCAGTGAGGGAGGGAGAACTCCATAAGGGGGCGTATGCCTTCAGGCTCGGGGCTTTTAACTCCATTTCGCACTACGTAGCCGAGAATGGCTGGGCGGTCGGTGCTAAACACGCATTTATCCTTGTTGTATGTAAGGTTAAGGATTTTTGCGGTCTGGAGGAATTTTCGGAGGTTGGTGTCGTGGTCCTGCTGGTCGTGGCCGCAGATGGTGACATTATCGAGATACGGGAATGTTACCCGTAAACCGTACCGGTCAACCATTCGGTTCATCTCGCGCTGGAAGACCAGTGGAGGTTGGTGGCACCGAAGGGAACCCTTAAGAAGTGGTAGAGCTGCCCATCTGCCTCGAAGGCAGTGCATTAACGGTCACTAGTGCGGATGGGGAGCTGGTGGTAGGCGGACTTGAGATCTACCGTGGAGAAGACCTTATAATGCGCAATTGTGTTTACCAGGTTGGATATGCGGGGAGAGGGTACGCGTCCAGCTGCGTAAACCTGTTGATGGTCTGACTGTAGTCGATGACCATCCTATGCTTCTCCCTGATCTTTACCACCACTACTTGAGCTCTCCAGTGGCTGTTACTGGCTTCAATGACCCCTACCCTCAGTAGCCTTTGGACCTCTGACCTAATAAAGATCCGTTCCTGGGCACTGTACCGTCTGCTCCTGGTGGCGACAGGTTTGCAATCCGGGGTGAGGATCGCAAACAGGGAAGGCGGGTCGACCTTAAGGGTCGCGAGGCCGCAGATAGTAAGGGGGGTATAGGGCCACCGAATTTGAAGGTTAGATTTTGGAGGTTACACTGGAAGTCTAAACCCAGGAGTGTAGCCGCGCAGAGGTGCGGAAGGACGTAGAGACGGAAATTTTTGAACTCCCTTCCCTGGACGGTGAGGTTCGCTACACAAAACCTCTTTCTCTCCACTGAGTGTGAACTGGAGGCCAGGGAGATTTTTTGATTAACGGGGTGGATGAGGAGAGAACAGCGCCTTACCGTGTCGGGGTGTATGAAGCTCTCCTTGCTCCCAGAGTCCATTAGGCAGGCCGTCTCGTGCCCGTTGATGAATACAGCCGTTGTAGCTGTTGGGAGTGTTCGAGGCCGGGACTGATCCAAGGTCACCGAGGCTAATCGCAGCAGCTGAGAGTTCTCTTCGGGCAGTGCGTGGTCAGCCGAGCTGGGGTCCTAGGGGTTCATCCAAGATGGCTGCTCCCATTGGTCGCACATGGCTGGGGGTGTACAAAATGGCGGCGCCCATCCCTCCAACGTGGCATCCGCAGAACAAGATGGCGGCGACCGCTGGCCGCATGGGGACCGTGGAGAAGTTTGTGGTTGCGGTCGCATTCGCTGCCGGAGACCGCGGCAACCGCACGGGCCTGACATACCCCCACGAAATGGCCCTTTTTGCCGCATCCGTTGCAGGTGGATGCACGGGCCGGGCAGCACTGGCGGGGGTGCTTGGCCTGCCCGCAAAAGTAGCAGTGGGGCCCCTGGGGTTGTCAGGCCGCCTTGCAGCGCAGGCCTGTGGGGGGATGGGGGAAGTCTCGGGGTCGGCCGCAGAGGGGTTCCACGCTGCCCAGGGGGCTGCCGTGCGGTCGGGAACGTAAGCGCGGGCGTTCCTGGAGGCCATGTCCAGGGAGCCTGCAAGGGCCCGTGCCTCCCTGAGACCCAGAGTGTCTTTTTCTAACAGTCGCTGGCGGATTTGTGAGGATAGCATACCTGCCACAAAGGCGTCCTGGACTAAGAATTCAGTGTGTTCGCTCGCCGAAACTTGCGGGCAGCTGCAGTTTCTCCCCCACATCAGGTGTGCACGGTAGAATTCTTCCAGTGATTCCCCAGGGGTTTGTCGCCTTGTTGCAAGCAGGTGCCAGGCGTAGACCTGGTTTACCGGGCGAATATAGTGTCCTTTTAGCAGCTCTATTGCTGCATCGAAGTCTTCCGCTTCCTCGATGAGGGTGTAATCTCCATGCTCACGCTTGAGTGCAGGATGTGCAGTTTCTGCTCTCCCTTGGGTGTGTTTTCGGCCATCCCGAGATACCCTTTAAAGCACGCCAGCCAGTGCTTGAAGATTGCCGCTGAGTTCGCCGCATGGGGGCTGAGTTGCAGACACTCCGGCTTGATTCCGAGCTCCATCCATTCTTTTTTTAAAAACTATCTTATTAAATTGATGCACGATCAATGGCCACTAAAGCGAGGTTGTAGTCCAACTGAAGGCTTTAATAAGCTAGATGTTTCCCCCAGCAGCTCAGGTATAGAATGAAGGCTGCTGGGGTGGCATGGTCTCTTATACCCCGCCTAGCAGGGCAGAGCTACCATACATCCTTACCAATAGAAAGCATGCAGTTTCCACCAATGGTGCTCCAGCCTACCAGGTACCGTAATACCTATAATACAACAAGATGTATCCTAATAGACACATGAACGGGTGGGGAATGGCGGGATCGTTTGGGCAATAAGTAGTAGGGCTAAATAAGGAATCTGGATCAGCCCAGGCTTGGTGGGCTGAAGGGTCTGTTCCAGTGCTGTAATGTTCGTTTTTCTTTGTGTTATCTCCAAAGCGGATGGAATTTAGATCAGAATTAATTTAAAAGAGCCTGCGTGCGACCTAATGGCTGTGTTGGGCCCAGCACGGAACTGAACAAGCTGGTTAGCTTGTTGAGAGAGGCCAAAATTGGGATCCTAGCCAGCGCTCATTGCTTTCCGTTCCAGCTGGCTGGTCACATTGGCATAATCCAGATCCCGCCTAGACGTGGCGAGAAACCAATAATTACCAATTGAGGTCAATCTCCATTTTGTTAACTGGCTCCCCAATAAGCGGTCACGCAGGAACCCTACACCACGGGCTGCATTCAACGTTTTTGCGACTAAATGCGGAGGAACTGTGGCTTTTTACGACAAAAAAAATCAGCGCCGACCCCTCAACGATCCTGCGACCGGTGAGGGGCTAGCAACCGCGCTGAGTAAAACACCCAGCTCCCAGGATAAATATGGGTGGAGAATGGTCAGGTCCGTGGCCGCGCATGCGCACGGTGACGAGCTGCAGCGGTTGCGCCTTAAAACAAGGCGCCACCCGTGCGCAGACGCGACCTGGCAAATAGTGCCCCCCTGGCCACACACTGGCCATCCCTCACCAGTCCCCCCAGCCCTCACGGAAGCCCCCCCCCCCCCGGCCAGCACCATGGCTCCCGCCCGAATATGGCGGTGCTGGACACAGTCCGCAGCTGCCACGCCGGGTTCCCGACCGCTGAGACCACACATCAACAGCACGGTCGGGAACTCGGCCTATCAGGGGCGGAGCACTGAGAGAGGGCCTACAGGTGACGTGCCCCACAGCTATTTAAAAACGTAAAGCTAGTGCAATGGCTTCTGTGGGGATCGGAGGAGGTGAGTAGCCATCTTCGAAACCAAGCAATCGCGGGCGGGGTGGGGGGGTGGGTGTGGAGCCTTGAAGGGGGGTATGGACCCAGTTGGGGTGTCAGCTGCTAGAGGTGGGGTTCAGCCAGAGCTCGGTGGTGAGGGGCTCAGCACCCATCTGTCCAACATGCCACCTTCCACCCCCCCACCGGATAGTGTATACCCATACGAGGGGTAAATGCTGCCTGTCCATCCCACTGAACTCCCCCAAGATAGAGCCCAGTCCGTGGTAATATGGTGACGGTCACTTTAACTGCCTCTTAGCATGGAGGCCTCTAGCTGCACAGCTAAAGGCTATCGTGAATAGGGAATAGGCATTGCTAGTTATATGAGCATTTCAGAGCTTCCAAGTGGATTCCCGTGGGTAGACGTGTTATGTTGCAGGCGGGTGTTACTGCCTGGCACCCCGACCAGACTGTGGGGTCCGGACACTTTGCCTGAACACTGAAGGCGTGAACACCACAAAGACAGCAGCCAACATTCAAAAACCCAAGGTCTGGGCCTCAGCACTGGGGGTATCCCCATGGCCAGAGGGTGGTTGTGTTGATTGGTGTGAGAGCATGTGCCCTGTCTAAGTAATGTTCCCAACAGGTGCCTGGGGTCCAGGGTCCGGGGTGGAAGCCATAACTGATTGTCAGTCTCTCACCCGCTCCAATTACAGATATCATACTACGGACGATATTGTGGACCCTGCGGCAGCTGCTCTCGCGGTGCTAGTGGAAAGCCATATGGCCAGATACCGGAGAAGGCAGAGTCAGCAGCATCGCTCGGGTTTGAGGTGGCAGTCCAAGTGCAGGGGCCCACCCCACACTCTGAGGACCCGGCTGCCCATCACATTGGAGAGAGACCCAGGCATCGCTGGTCATTTGAGGAGGTGTCAGACAGCGTCCGCCTCCACAAGGGGACAGTGCGGCACCTGCACCTGGGACATCGTCCTCAGCATCTGAGACATGCTTTGGAGTGCCTCAGCAATGCCCACCTGAGATTGGGATATGCTCCGCAGCACCTCAGCAACGTCCACATATGTCAGGGACACATCCTTCAGCAGCAGAGACGTGCTGGTGAGACGCTCAGCCATGGCCGTCACTGACTGAACAACGCCTTGGACACCGCTACTCTTGGTGTTGACGTCGTGCTCCAGTCTTTCCACTGCAGTCCCCACCCTGGCAGTGTTAACCTCGGTGCCACACATTGCAGGCAGCATCTACTGTGCCCGTAGCCTTTCGGACTCCTCCAATTGGCTATGGGCAAACTGGAGTGTCGCTGACATCCTCCTCTAACTCTCATGTCCGCAGCTTAGCGTCTGCCTCAGCTGCACGGGCCTTGGCCAGAGGCTCGGGTTGTCCCAGCTTGTTCCTGGGATCCAACAGACCTCCGATGCTGTCCCCCCTGGGTGTTCTTGCCCCTACCTGATGTGCGCCAGCGACTGTGGTGCTCACCAGATTGTGCGCCAGAAGCCTTTCCACTGCTTTTGCCCACCGAGGTGTGTGTCTCTGCGTCTGTGGCGGGTGGAGATGACAGCTGTGACACTTCATGGTGGCATCCTTGAAGCTCTCCTCCAAGGTGTTCTCTTGGAAGTTAGGGGCATGCCATCCCAGATGGGCTGGCACCATCAGATGGAGAACCTGCGGAAGAGTGGGCATGTGATCAGTGGGAAGGAAGGACCATTACGCCTGGCATGAATTATGGCTGGGCCCTGTCCCGCCTATTATGGCCAATATCTCCTGCGGGGACAAAGAAAGGGCATTGTGAGCTGCATGCTACATGCATCGCCGGTGGGTGGGGCTCTGGCGGGGGACAGACATAGCCACCGCTGCTGGGCATGGGTGGGGTGTGCAGGTCGGTGCCAGCGTGTGCTGGGGCACCGACGCAGTATCGTGCTGGGGTGGGTGTGGCGCCAACCGCTGAGTTGTCGGGGAGGGGTCGCAGGCAGGACTGGTGCCAAGGCTCCAATGCCAACTTGCCCATGTGGCCTGGTGGTCATTGTTGAGCTTCTTACGGCACTGGGCGGTGTTACCCCTGGTTACACTCACCGAGCTGACGGCCAATGCCACTGCCTCCCAATGGCTGACCTGTGACTAACCCTCTGACCCCTTATGGGAACAGGGTATCCCGTCTAGATTCCAACAATCTGGCCAGGACAGCATTTCCGAATTGCGGAGCGGGTTTGCGCGGTTGCATAGCTGCGTGGTGTCTGGGGCTTGCTCGGAGGGATCGGTTTGAGAGCTGCTCCCTCTCGTTATCAGTGAGCTGCCTGGTATGATCCAGGCGAACCAGCTGGCGGGCCAGCAATTTCCGATGTGAAGCTGGTTGGACATCATTGCCGCCTCTAATTGGGTTCAGCTCACCCCCAGACTTGGGGGTGAGAGCGCACTCCCAGCCAATTCAGGGGCTGCTATGAGGTGCTGAGGGGGCCAGAGCAGATTTGCGGTGTGGGGGGGGGAGATGGGCTTAGATGGTCTCTTCCATTGTGGCCCTGGTGGTGGACCTGGCGATGGGCCAAGGGCGTAACCATGAGGTCCACCATGTCAAGTTCACGAATGAAAAGACCACCAGTGAACTTTGCAGATTCCTGGCTGTGGGGACCAGAGAATCGTGGCAGGCCAGACCACAGGGTGCATAAAAATGCCTGGAGAGTGGTCAGGTCCGTGGTCAGGTTAGACGAAGCTTGGTTTAATGTCTCATCTGAAGGATGGTGCCTCTGGCAGCACAGCACCTCCCCAGTATGGGCACATTTATCATCCTAGATTATGTGCACAAATCTCAGCAACCTACAAAAGTCTGACTGAATGGCGACACTGTTGCCAAGCTGACACCTACTCCTTGCATCGTTGTCATGGTGCAGCAATAATGGAAAGGGCTGGAAGCAGAAAGAGCCAGATGAAAACAAACTCGCCACTGCCTTCCCTCTCTGAGGGTGCTACCGAAATGGTGGCATTTCTCCCAGTAATTGCTGTACACTTGAGGGCAAAGGCTGTAGAGCTACATACAAGTAGTTGGGTAGGCAATAGCACAAACAGGAGGGACGATTCTCCACGCCCGCGCGTGAATCTTGTTATGGAGACTTTCACAAGACAGCCAATAATGTGATTTGACCCAAACCAGCACGAACCAGATTAGCATATTTAACTCTTCATTAACAGATACAGATTTAGCCTTAAACTGAATTCACTGGGCATCTTCAATTCTCCCACCTGCCGGCGCAAGGTGAAGTAGGTGGGGTTAACTCCTAGTCTCCAGTGGGCGGCACGGAGGCACAGTGGGTTAGCCCTGCTGCCTATGGCGCTGAATATCCAGTTTCGAATCCTGGCCCTGGGTCACTGTCTGTGTGGAGTTTGCACATTCTCCCTGTGTTGTGTGGGTTTCACCCCCAGAAAGATTTTCAGGTTACGTGGATTGGCCACGCTAAATTGCCCCTTAATTGGGGGGGGAAAAATTGCATATTCTAAATTTATGAAAAAAAACCTACTGGAGCGGGATTCTCCGACCCCCCGCCGGGTCAGAAAATTGCCGGGGGGGCGGCGTGAATCCCGCCCCGCCGCTCCGACACCGGCTGCTGAATTCTCCGGCGCCGGTTTTTGGGAAGGGTGATTCTCCGGGCCCCGATGGGCCGAGCGGCCGCCCGTTTTCGGCCAGTCCCGCCAGCGTGGATTAGACAAGGTCCATACCTGCGGGCTCTGGCTTTGAGGGCGGGGTCCTCGGGGGGGGGGGGGGGGGGGGGGGGGGCGGGAGAGGATCCGGCCCCAGGGGGGGGGGCACACGGTGGCCTGACCCACGACCGGGTCCCACCGATGGCCGGCGCGGAGAAGAGACCCTCTGCGCATGTGCAGGAAACACGGCAGCAGTTCTGCGCATGCGCCAACTGGCGCCAGCTGGCGGAGGCCCTTCGGCGCCGGTTGGTGCGGCGCCAACCACTCCAGCGCCGGCCTCGCCCCCAGAGTTGCGGAGGATTCCGCACCTTCCGGAGGACCCGACGCCGGAATGCTTCACACCACTCTTTGGCGCCGGTACGGCCTGCTCCGCCGATTGCGGGAGGATCCCACCCCTGGTCTCCAAAAACAGAGACCAGGTGTGATGACCACACCGGGGAGGCCTGGAGGCCATCGGGACTTGGCTGTAAAGTGCCCTGGCACTGCCCCCAGCACCCTGGAGGCACCCTGCCGGGACAATGGCATGTTGGCATTGCCAAAGTGCAGGACAGCCAAATAATGGACAGGACGAAGCAGAAAAAGCTAGCTGCTCCAGAAGTGGTTGTTTTTTTACTGACTATTTTTGTATGCTTCACTGTCGTAGTGCCGAATGGCCACTGAAGATGGCGATTTAGCCAAGTACAGAACATGCAGGCTGCAGTCTGAATGAATAGTGATGAACAGGCTGCAGCCTGGACATCACAATACACAGGAAAAAGGCCCTCTCCTGGCCATCCCAGGGACAATATAAATCCACTGTCAATCATGAATGTCTGCCAGACGCAAAGGCATCTACATTCCTTATTTGGAAGGGCCAATGTGCCCGTAACACTTGCAGACATAACCGGTGAGTGCACACCCCAAAATAGATGCGGCAGCCCATGATTGAACATGATCGATCAGGGTGATCGAACCCTGATCCATTGATTGGCAATGACCCAGAGACCACCCAAAAGGGCACGAAATCCAGCAAGACTGAAAGATGCTGCACCACCTTCGAATCACTCTCTCTGCAGCAGCGCACAACAGCAACAAAACAACGGTGATCTTCACCGGCCACCACGAAGAGGACCATCACGTCACCAGTAGGAGGAAGACCAGAGCCAGTGGAGCAGACCAGACCACGGACCAAACATCAAGGATGACAGAAACCAGATCGCGGATAAAGGCCGATATCTATTTGGGTACTTGTCAGTCACTCAAAGTTAAGTTAAGATTTGGTATTGCACTTTCGCATTCTGTAGTATAACTTAAACTGATAAATGTTGTTGTGTTATGTAATTTGGAATAACACAAGCTGCCACTTGATGCAGTTTTGAGTAAAAGATGCTCCAGACTTTGAAGTGAGTTCAGTGTATTTTATTGAACTATTAGCACAGTTCTCTATGAGTTCGACTCTCTGCTAATCTAAATGTAGTAACTCAGTCTAACTGAACCAGCCTTGCTCTAAGCCACGTGCTGGGGTGTGATGCTGAGGATACACCCTGTCTCACTCTGTAGATGTTGGTCTGTGGAAAGAGGCGGGGTGTGAGTGCCTCATCCCTTTTACAGTGAGACACCATCCCTGAGTGTCCTGACTGCTCATTGGTCGTGTCCTATTCTATGTGTTCTTTAGCTGCATGTTTGCATATCATGACAAGTGTGATTGATTCATTCTAACATTGTGTGTATGTGAATAAAGATTATTGATTTAAAACAAAGAACTCGCAGTCATTTGTCCACCACATACAGGTTAAAGACACACTGCACAACATTAGCTACATGCAGGTACAAACAATGAATGCTCAAATAGCTGATAAAGAAAATCGAGATCATTGCTACAATCATCTTGATCTTTTTTTTTGTTGGTGATATTAAATATTTGAATGTAAAAATATTCTGCCTAACAGTAATATACATTCATTTGGGTACACCATTGATGCCATTTCCGTTCCTTTAATATTTTTTCACTTTTGAAAATATTAGTAAAAATCTCGGACGCATTGAGTATCGGTTGAGGGTCCTTGAATTGGATTTGCTTAGGAATCACTGCCAGATGAAATTAGTGATTAAAGCTTCCACAGCAAAATAGACCAAAGAACAATACAGCACAGGAACAGGCCCTTCGGCCCTCCAAGCCTGCGCTGACCACGGTACCTATCTAAACTAAAACAGTATGCACTTACGGAGTCCTATCCTTCCATTACCACCCTATTTATATATTTGTCTAGATGTCCCTTCAATGCTGCTATCGTACCTTCTCCCACCACCTCCCCACGCAGTGCATTCCATATATATATATTTTTAAAATAATTCATAAAATATCAATAACAAAATGAAAAAGAAACCCGACAGGGTTAAGTACAAAACACAGTCCAGAAAAACAACCCTCCATACCCCCCTCCCCCCCTGCACATAAATAATAAATTAACATTAACACCCCAACTTAATACAACAAGTATATACAACCCCTCAGACCCTCCAGTATAAATAACAAAAACAAAAAAGGAAAGTGACCCCCCCCCCCGAGTTGCTGCTGCCATTGATCAATGTCTATCGTTCTGCCAGGAAGTCTAAGATCGATTGCCACCGCCTAAAGAACCCTTGTACCGACCCTCTCAAGGCGAATTTCGCCCTCTCCAACTTAATAAGCCCCGCCATATCGTTGATCCAGGATTCCACGTTTGGGGGCCTCGCATCCTTCCACTGAAGAAGAATCCTTCGCCGGGCTACCAGGGAGGCAAAGGCCAGAATTCCGGCCTCTTTCGCCTCCTGCACTCCCGGCTCCCTCTGCGACCCCAAATATTGCGAGCCTCCAGCCCGGTTTGACCCTGGATGCTACCACCCTCGACACTGTCCTCGCTACGCCCTTCCAAAATTCCTCCAGCGCTGGGCACGCCCAGAACGTATGGGTGTGGTTTGCTGGGCTCCCTGAGCACCTAACACACCTGTCCTCACCCCCAAAAAACCGGCTCATCCTTGTCCCGGTCATGTGTGCCCTGTGCAGCACCTTAAACTGTATGAGGCTGAGCCTCGCGCACGATGAGGAAGAGTTCACCCTCCCTAAGGCGTCTGCCCATGTCTCTTCCTCAATCTCCTCTCCCAACTCCTCCTCCCACTTACCTTTCACCTCCACCACCGAGGCCTCCTCCTCCTCCTCCTGCATCACCTGGTAGGTTTCCGAGATCTTCCCCACTCCCACCCACACCCCCGAGAGCACCCAGTCCTGTACTGTGTGTGACAGCAGCCACGGGAATTCCATCATCTGCCGCCTGGCAAACGCCCTTACCTGTAAGTACCTGAAGGTGTTCCCTGGGGGGAACCCGTACTTCTCCTCCAGCTCCCCCAGGCTCGCAAACTTCCCGTCCACAAACAGGTCCCTCAACCTTGTTAACCCTTCCCTGTGCCACCCCGAAAACCCTCCATCTGTTCTTCCTGGGACGAACTGGTGGTTCCCCCGTATTGGGGTCCACACCGAGGCCCCCACTTCCCCCCTGTGCCGCCTCCACTGCCCCCAAATTTTGAGGGCAGCCATCACCACCGGGCTCGTGGTATACCTCCTTGGAGGGAGCGGCAGCGGCGCCGATGCCAGTGCCCCAAGACTCGTACCCACACAAGATGCCGTCTCCAGCCTCTTCCATGCGGCCTCCTCCCCCTCCATCACCCACTTGCACACCATCGTCGCATTGGCGGCCCAGTAGTATCCACAGAGGTTGGGCAGCGCCAGTCCCCCCCCTATCTCTACTCCGCTCCAGGAACACCCTTCTCACCCTTGGAGTCCCTCGCGCCCACACAAACCCCATTATACTCCTGTTAACCCGCCTGATAAAAGCCTTCGGGATAAACACGGGGAGGCACTGGAACAGGAACAAAAACCTTGGGAGCACCGTAATTTTGATTGACTGCACCCTACCCGCCAAGGACAGCGGCAACGCGTCCCACCTCTTGAACTCCTCCTCCATTTGCTCCACCAGCCTTGTAAAATTAAGCCTATGCAGGGCCCCGCAGCTCCTGGCCACCTGGACTCCCAGATACCTGAAGCTCCTCTCTGCCTTTTTTAGTGGGAGCTCGCCAATCCCCCTCTCCTGGTCCCCTGGATGAACTACGAACAGCTCGCTCTTCCCCATGTTGAGCTTGTACCCCGAAAAGTCTCCGAATTCCCGAAGAATCCTCATTACCTCCGGCATTCCTCCCACCGGGTCCACCACATACAGCAGCAGGTCGTCCGCATAAAGTGACACCCTATGCTCCTCCCCACCATGCACCAGCCCCCTCCAGTTCCTTGACTCCCTCAGTGCCATAGCCAGGAGTTCAATCGCCAGTGCGAAGAGCAGGGGGGATAAGAGACACTCCTGTCTCGTCCCTCGGTGCAACCGAAAGTACTCGGACCTCCTCCTGTTTGTGGCCACACTTGCGTTCCATATATTGACCACCGTCTGTGTAAATAATCTTGCCTCACACATCTGTTCTAAACTTTTCCCCACGGTCTTCAAACCTATGTCCCCATGTACTTGATCCACTTATCCTAGGAAGGAGCATCTGACTATCCACTCTGTCCATGTTACTCAGAATCTTGCAGACCTCTATCAGGTCGCCTCTCAACCTCCATTGTTCCAGTGAGAACAAACCGAGTTCATCTAACATCTCCGAATAGCTAATGCTCTCCATACCAGGCAACATCCTCGTAAACCGCTTCTGTACCCTCTCCAAATTATCCACACACTTCTGGTAGTGTGGCGACCAGAATTGTACACAATATTCCAAATGAGGCCTAACTAAGATCCTGTACAGCTACAACATGACTTGCCAATTTTTATATTCAATGCCTCGACCGATAAAGCATGCCGTATGCCTTCTTGACCACCTTATCCACATGCATTGCCACTTTCAGTGATTGGTGGACATGCACGCCCAGATCTCTGCCTGTCAGTACTCGCAAGAGTTTGACCATTTATTGTGTAATTCCTACATGCAATGGACCTTCTAAAGTGCATTACCTCACACTTGTCCATCTGCATCTCCATCTGCCATTTCTCCGCCCAAGACGCCAAACAGTTTATATCCTGCTGTATTCTCTGACAATTCCCTTCACTATCAGCTCTTTTTTTGTCATCTGTGAACTTACTAATCAGGCCAGCTACATTTTCTTCCAAATCATTTATATACACCACGAACAACAAAGGCCCCAGAACTGATCCCTGTGGAATGCCTTCCATTCAGAAAAGCGCCCTTCTACTGCCACCCTCTGTCTTCTGTGCCCAAGCCAGTTCTGTATCCAACGTGTCAGCTCTCCTTTGATCCCATGTGACTTCACCTTTTGTACCAGTCTACCACGAGGTACCTTGTCAAAGGCCTCACTGAAGTCCATGTATACAACATCTATTGCCTTTCCCTCATCTATCATCTTTGTCACTTCTTCAAAACTCGATCAAATTAGTGAGGCACAACCTCCCCTTCACAAAACCATGCTGTCCATCACTAATAAGTCCATTTGTTTACAAACGTGAGTAAATCCTATCTCTAAGAACCTTTTCCAATAATTTCTCTATCACTGACGTAAAACTCACTGGCCTATCATTTCCTGGATTATCCCTGCTGCCCTTCTTAAACAATTGGAACAACATTGGCTACTCTCCAATATGTACAATCAACATTTTTCTCTGCATTCCACCCCACCCCAAGTTGAGTTGTCTCTATGTAGTGCTGCATGATTTCTCTGTGCTTGAAAAGCAGATATGGCACAGTTCTCTTTACTCTGGTGTCAAAATAAAACATCTCACCTTCTCTTTACTTTTACCTTCTCTGCCAGCTAGCATGGGCTTTGATAATCTCACATTAGCCCATGCCCCCAAGATCTGAATGCCCGCCTGAAATGTCACAGAAAAACCAGCACATGCCGACCGAAAAAGCTTGGGAGCTATTCCGTCATATACCTCAGTAGACCACTCAAAATAGGTCACAAAAGTGTTGACTTGGAAGGATACCCAAAGAGCTTCATACCAGAAATACTTCATTGGCTGGAACCCAAGAAATACTGTTGACAATTTTGCAGACAGCAAGTTCCCACTGACCACTTTGTGATAATCACCAGTTAATCTGTTTGAGTAATGATGTTTGAGGCATACAGGGAAGAAGTCCACAGTTCTTCATCAAATAGCGCCATGGAATCTTATAGCCAACCGACCAGCAGGTTAAAGTCTTATCTCTAACAGTGCGACATCTGCTCGGTACTGGACTCATTTGTCAGCCTAGATTTTCTGCTCAAGTAACTACAGTCCACTGTCAGACTGCTACTTCTGGCAGCGTTGTCATGGTGCAGCAGTAATAGACGGGGCTGGAAGCAGAAAAGGCCAGAAGGCAAACAAGATCACCACTGCCTTCTTTCCCTTCTGGGACAGTTTTATAACTGATCATTCTTGTACACTTCACTGCGATGGCTTTAGAACTACACGCTGGTATTTTATATACACGCTTGCACAAATTAATGCAGTTAGCTAATAAAGAAAACCCAGGTCATTTCTACAGTTATCTTAACCATTTATTAATAATGATACTAAATCTATAACGTGCTGCTCAGTGCATCACTGCAGCATAGAAGACAGTTGATTTCATTAACACACTTGGCTTTTGGCAATTGTAATAGAAATTTAGGCACCAGTACATTACATTGTCTAGTAAATGGTAAGGTCTTTTAATTGGGCATTTCCGCAGCAATTCCTGACATATGCAATCAGTGATGAGAGAGCAGCACAGTAGTACAAGTGGATAGCACTATGGCTTCACAGCGCCAGGGTCCCAGGTTCGATTCCCCGCTGGGTCACTGTCTGTGCGGAGTCTGCACGTTCTCTCCGTGTCTGCGTGGGTTTCCTCGGGTTGCTCCGGTTTCCTCCCACAGTCCAAAGACATGCAGGTGAGGTGGATTGGCCATGATAAATTGCCCTTAGTGACCATAAAGGTTAGGAGGGGTTATTGGGTTACGGGGATAGGGTGGAAGTGAGGGCTTACCTGGGTCGGTGCAGACTCGATGGGCCGAATGGCCTCCTTCTGCACTCTCTGTTCTATGTTCATCTTCAACCAGCCTTTACAATGTGCGGTTATTAAAGTAAACTCCACTTAAATGTTTGCAAGGGGCTTTGAAAAAAGCAATGAGTCCTAAACACGTTTTGTCCTGTGGTGAGTCCACAAGTTTCTAAATATGATGCATACATTGCTAAACAATTCAGCTATGACAATCTAATGAACAATTGAAGATAGCTAATCACCTTTCTGCTTAAGTACACCAGCATGGAACTAATTCCACAAGTTGTCATCTTTGATGGCACACAGTCAGTTCTAAAAGTTAAATGAGAACAGCATCAGATTGGAGTCAAAACTAAATTAAACATCAAATGTGGAAGATTGTAATAAAGCTTAAAAACAGTCCCAGAACAATAAATGTCACAGGTTCCTTTTTTCTTCTGCCACGATTCCTTTCCTCTTTTAAGGCTGGGATTCTCCGGGGCGGCCTGCGAGTAGCAGGATTTGCAAAGGCCCGGTGAATCCCGTGTCGGGCCAAATCCGGGATTCCACACTGTGGGTTCCACACTGACAGGAACATACAAAGTGCTCATCAGCATTCATTTGAATGCTATTATCGGGTTAGGAGCCTACTTCAAGTGCCACCTGTGTTGCCCTCCCTCCCCCACATGAGTCACATGATTTGGTACAAATATTTAAAAATGGGTTCCTGGTGCTCTAGTCTCTGAGGGGGAGCAAGGAGCCTTTCAGATTTTATTCAGGCTTGCTGAGGGCTGTTTGTCCAGTGACCTGGGGGTAATGGGGATACATTTGGTGGCAAGGACACCTGACTGGTAAAGCTGCTGTATGGTGTCGGTTTCATTGAAGTCTTCTGAGGTCTCGGGTTCCTGTAGCTTCCATACACCCCACCCATCTGGAAACCCTCATTGTTGTATCAGCACTCTGATCAAAGAGATGGGCACAGGTAACGTCTCATCTGAAAAATGGCACCTTTGACAATGTGTCACCTGCACTGCAACTGGGCACAATTCTCAGTCTCGAATTTATGCTCAAGTCTCCACAACCCACAAACATCTAACCTGGGGATGAGACTGCTGCCAGCGATGCTACCTCTGGCATTGCTGCCTTGGCACAGTGCTAATGGGAAGGGCTGGAAGCAGTAAAAAGCAGAAGGCAAATAGCTCACCACTGCCTTCTCTCCATAATATTGCCCATTGAAATGAGTTTTTTTACTGACCGTTTTTATGTCTGTAGAACTACACAAGTGGTTAAATACAAGCCACAAGGCAAAGTCCGCTGATAAGGAAAATCCAGATCATTGGTACAATCACCTTTTTTCTGTGAGTGGTAATCAATGTATATATGCAAATCACAGAACTGTAAGATATTTTTATTTGTGTGTGTATGTTATTGTTGCAATAGATGTCAGTTCCATTCATTGATTTATTTTTGCTTTTGGCAATTGTAATAAAAACCGAGGCAGTATTGAGTGTCATCGTGTAGTAAATGATAGGGCCTGCTAAGTGGACATTTGCACAGGAGTACCTGTCAGATGAAATCAGTGATTGTGGCTTTCATAAGAGAAATATTGCACCAGACAACTGAGTGCTTTGTGCTCCTATCAAGTCCTCTGCCAATTTTCTCTACTCTTGTTCATAGATATATCTGGGAAGCGTCTGAGCCTCAGCCTCATGTTTAAGGACAATTTGGATGATGAAATTGAAGAAGCAGCCTCCACCAGTGCAGGTACAGAGGCATCTAGACATAGAGCAGATGCGGGGGTCACAATCTGGTGAGCACAGCACAATCCGTTCCACGGCAGTCAGAGGCAGGCACATCACAGATAGCTAGCACTCGGAGGACTGCTGGAGCCCACAATTCTGCTGAATCCAAGTCAGATGATGAGCCTCAGGATTCAGTCCAAAACATGAAGTCCACTGCTGGAGTTGCAGTGGCAGTCAAGGGAGTATCAGGAAGGGATGTCAGGTGCAGTGGATTGCAGCAAACGATGAAGCAGTCTGGCTGAGGTGATAATGTTGTAATGCCAACACACTGAGATCAACACTAGCAGGTTGGCAGCTGCCATGGAGATTTTGGTCCTGGACTGCTCCTGGGGTCTAATGGGATACTACAGTAGGCCACTAAATTTAGAACACAAAAAGGCTCTGTTTTCTATAACACTTTGCGCAACTTGGAAGATTGCAGAACTGCTCAGGTGAACGGTCACGACCTGAACCGGTAACTCTGCTTCGTTCGCCACAGATGCTGCCAGATCTGCTGAGTATTTCCAGCATTTTCTGTTTTATTTCAGATTTCCAGCATTCGCAGTTTATTTTGCATTAATCGGTAACTATGAAATGTGTTCCAACTACGACAACAGAAATTAACAACAGAGAAAAGCCAATCACTGTTCTGCTTCAAACCAACAGCATGGAGATTGAATTGTGTCCACACATGACTTCCCAAGATGATATGCAGTCATAATCGCAGTTTATTGCTTTTTTAAGTTGATCGACGCACTAATGTAATTGTGGAATTAGATGCCTCGTCCATTCATTGACTTATTTTTGTTTTTGGCAATGTAATAATGATCGTGGACTGAATATCATTTTCCAGGAGCATATGATCCTCTAAATGAACATTTGCTCTTAAATGCCACTTATGAAGGCTTCTACAAGTGAAACATTCCATCAACATTTATAAAGTTCAAGTATACTTTGTTTCTATGGTGAAGGTGAAGGCAGCAGCCATGCCCACCAACTGGAAAGTCGGGGGTGAGCCCATCACTGCTGACCCTGGAAGCCACAGTAGTATTTGACATGTCTCATGCAATTAGTTGCCTTACCTGACTTTGAATGCCCTGCCTCCTAGAGTTGTTGATATTGTGTTGTAGATTTATCAGTGCCAATGGAAGCAGTGGCCATTGCTGGGACTGCAGTGGTCCCAGACCAGGAGCAGCACTGGAAGCTGGAAGTAAAGATAAGCGAAGAGGAGTCATCAGTCCTGGAAAGGAGGTGATTGAGGGTGGGGCGATTGAGTCGCTGGAGTCGGGATGTGTTCCACAGGGAGGGTGCTGTTGGGTGCGACTGCCCATTGGTCTCAAAGTGACTTGGGCCATCCTGTCCCTAACCGCTGGTAAAATACGAACAGCAGCTGAAGAAACCCCTAAGAGGCTCTCAATTGGCCTCAAATGGTCCAACTGGGGCAAGATACCTGCCACCTATCCCACCCGCCATAGTAAAATACCAGTGGGGGTAATTAGACGACAAGCACAAGCATCCCCTGCCAATTCATTAATTATTCCACTGTCACCTGCCTGCCAACCTACTCCCAATGGCGATGGATTGTAAAATTCAGGCCTATTTTTCCAAGGATCTTTACAAAAGTAATGTTTTCTAGTTCCATAAGACATAGGAGCAGAATTAGGCCACTCGGCCCATCGAGTCTGCTCCGCCATTGAATCATGGCTGATATTTTCTCATCCCCATTCTTCTGCTTTCTCCCCATAACCACTTATCCCCTTTGCCCTTTTGTGCCAGTGACCTCACAATAGTCTGGCTATTGTAGCATTAATCGGTAACTATGAAATGTGTTCCAACTACTACAACAGAAATGAACAACAGAGAAAAGCCAATCACCGATCTGCTTCAAAACAACGGCATGGACATTGGATTGTGTCCACACATGACATCCCCAAGATGATATGCAGTCATACTTAAGATATAAATAAAACAAACATCAGGTTAAAGTCAAACCTAAATTAACATGAAAGTGTTTGACTGCAGTCAAACTTAATATACTAGATTAACAGATTCCAACAGCAGACATCAGTTTCATTGCCTTTTCCAATGACACATAGAAATATAGAAAATAGGAGCAGCAGGAGGCCATTCAGCCAGTCAAGCCTGTTCCGCCATTCATATTATGATCATGGATGGCCATCCAACTCAATAGCCTGACTCCACCTCCCCCCCCCCCCCAATATCCTTTGATCCTCTTCACTCCAAGAGCTATACCCAACTCCTTCTTGAAAACATGCAGGGCGGAATTCTCTGTTCCAGGACGCCTGGAATGCGTTCCCCAATGGGATGGAGAATTGGGTGTCGGTGGAAAGTCGGCATCGGAGAGCTGAACGCGATGCTCTGACTCCCCGCTGGCAGCATGAACGAGGTCTACGATGCGTGCCGGCTTGGGATGTAAATTCCAGCCTCCCATGATTTTCAGGTCCCTGTGGCCGGGAATCACCTGGGCGTGGATCACTTGTGGTTTTTATCAGCATGGTCCTGACATGGTGGACCTCGCAGTGGCCAAGGGGGCTGGGGCCGCACTGATACAGATCATCCGAGCCCATCCGAGGGTCACCCCTCCCCAAAAATGCACTTCTTGGCCACGCCTGTAAGTACATTTCAAGCGCTAAGTGCATTCCAATCACTCAAGCATGTGATTTCGCAGCACTTACCTCTCTTTGATGTGGTGAACGTTTACAAATATTGGGGTTTCACAACTTGGGCCACTTTACTATGAAAGGATATGAATGATTCAAAATGCAGATAGTTTGTTGATGTCAATCACAGGCATCTACCCGCAAGCTATGAATAGCTTTTGGATAATAGATCTGTGGGAACCAGATGCAGGGACAGCTGCTCTCCTATGAGGAATGGACACGTGGAGCTGCAAGGAAATATCACAGCTATAATCCTTCCCACTGCCCCACCTGGACTGCTCTCTAGCTCACAGAAATGGGTCCCTTTTCGGGTAGGGGGTTTGTTTGTGGGGGGAGGTGTTTGTGGAGGGGGTTCCTTTTGGCAGGGGTACCTGTGGGGGAGTCCTCCTATTACAGAGGTCTCTGGCAGGTGGGGGTCAGGTCACTCCTATACTTGGTGATGGGAGGGGTGGCATTCAGGCAATCTGGGAGTGGGGGGCTGCTGTGCGGGGAGGGTGGAGGTGTCGGGGCAAATTTGCAGTGTGGGAGGTGGGGATTGGTTGGGCCGATTTGCAGCATGAAGGGGATGGCAGGCTGTGGGACCTTGCTATCAGGCCGCCTGCTCAAGGTGGCAGCCCAATAGCAGGATTCCCTGGGAACCCCTCTAATTTGCATGGTGCGAAACACTGAATTGCATTCTGCTTTACGACTCCAGGGACAGACTTCCGAACGGAGAATTCCACCCACTGTGTTTTGGCCTCAACTGCTTTCTGTGGTAGCCAATTCCACAGGCCAACCACTCTCTGGGTGAAGAAATTTCTCCTCATCTCAGTCCTAAATGATCTACCCATAACTCAGACTGTGACCCCTGGTTCTGGACTCACCCGCAATCGGCAATATCCTTCTTTCATCTACCATGTCTAGTCTTGTTCAAATTTTATGGGTTTCTATGAGATGACCCCTCATTCTTCTGAACTCCAGTGAATACAATCCTAACTGATTCAATCTCTCTTTGTACAAGAGTCTTGCCATCTCAGGAATCAATTTGGTAAACCTTCTCAGTACTTCCTCTGTAACAAGAAAATCCTTCCTCAGGTAAGGAGGCCAAAACTGCACACAATATTCCAGGTGTGGCCTCACCAAGACCCTGTATAATTTCAGCAAGACATCCCTGCTCCTGTACTTGAATCCTCTTGCTATGCCAACATACGATTTGCCTTCTTTACTGCCTGCTGTACCAGCATTCCGTGACTGCATAAGAGGACACCCGGGTCTTAATACACATTCCCCTCTCCTAACTTTGTCCATTTAGATAATAATCTGCCTTCCCATTTTTGCTATCAAAGTGGATAACCTCAGGTCTCTACAAATTATACCGGATATGCCGTTCATCTTCCTCAGAGCTCACCCTCCCACCTAGCTTTGTGTCATGTGCAAATTTGGGGATACTACATCTCATTTCCTCATTTAAGTCATTAATATATATTGCGAATAGTTGAGGTCTCAGCACCGATCCCTGCGGTACCTCACTAGTCATTGCCTACCATTTTGAAAAAGACTCATTTATTCCTTTCTGTCTTTAAAGAATAGCCATGGAGACAGCCTGGAATATAATCCTTCAGATACCTCAATAAGTTACTCAAAATGGAACACAAAACTTTGATTCAGGAAGTCCCAAAGCACTTTACACTTTCCAGGTACTTTAATGACTGCCTTCTTTGCAATTAAGTAGGAAAGGCACCGGACAATTTGCAGACAGCAAGCTGCCATACGTAGAAATGTGATAACAAATAGATCATCTATTTTAATAATCTTGTTTTAGGGCTAGACAGTGGCCAGAACAGAAAGAACTCTGCTGTTTTTCAAGTCGTGCCATGTAATCGTATGATCGCCTGAGGGTGCAGACAGAGCCTTATTTTAGTGTTTCATTCTGAAGTTGGCATCCCTGACAGAAGAAACATTTTCCTCTTGGCCAAGTTCAGACACAAAAGGTGGTCAATCTACTTTTGATTGCGGTGGAGGGTCGGAGACATTACCAATTATCAAAACACAGTCAGAACTTCAACAGGATTACTGCCATTGGCATTCATGTTTCCATCCCACCCACATCTGAATTTTGTCTAAAATTTCAATTCTGACAAATTCTGCCCAACTCAAATTGATTTCAAAATACCTCCAGACTCTTCACACAAAACGTGATTGACACTTTGAATGTCTTTGTCCTTTCTCTTCACTTCAAATAATGCTAGCTTTCCTCACGATACTAACGACTATTCAGAATGAGCCAAAAGCAAGAGATGCACTCTTGATCAAACAAGGTCTACTCTGTTTGCAAAAACCTTGACTCATGATGATATGTAGGTGCACTGCTGTTGTCATTGATTATGTTACCATCGCGGACAGAGTTTCCATAGTTGCAGAATTATGCTGTAACAATCGGAGCATTGTGAGGTCACTGGATCATTGCTTTTAAAAGAAAACCCTGTTAGAAAAGAAACAAAGTCTGCTTGAACAACTATATGGTGTAATGGCTGATGGAAGATTTCATTTGTGGAATCCTTCATCACTGACTACATCAGGGGTGATTGTCAGGCAGAGAGGGGGAGTGGTAAAATTGCTGTTTGCTGCACCTACCAATCTGCCCCCATATCACTGTTATTTTACCAGCAGTGGGGAAGGTGTGGAGAGACCCATGCATCCATAGCTAAATTGAGGCCCTAGCCTCCCCCATTACCATTCAGGTTTTACCTGTGGCGAGAGAATCCAAGTCATGGGTACAGATTTCACTTTTGGGCTGGTGGGCTGTCAAGAGGTAGAGTGCTGCCTTTACATGCCCCCTGTGTCCACTGGAGGTCTCCCCAATGGTCTTCACGCCCTCTCATTTCTCCATTCTTCTACCGTATCCACACCGGCCTGCACCTACTGCTCCCAACTCGCCACCCTCACTGGAGCCTGATGAGACCCCAGATGTACCTTGAATTGTGCCTAATCACTGAATGCCCACTTTGGGACTGGCTGCAGTTCCACTAGTAGCCAATGCTCCCGATAGGTCTTCTGAGATTAGAGAGTAGCCAGCTATTTGATTGGCTGGCAACCTTGGGGACGTGGCTTCCTCCCCTGATGGGGCCCACCACAAGCCAATATCTGCCCGACAGCTGTTAAATGGCCGTCAGGTGAGCTGGCTAAATAGGGACAGGCCATTCCCCTGATTATTACCCTGAGGGGATGGGATGCTGGCCTCCTTCCACCACCCCCACCACCACCCCACATCCAGGGTCCCCGTAAAACCCAACCCCTCAATTTATTAGATGACAATACTCAAAAGTATCAAGATTTTTGATAAAAACTTGAAAGCGGAATTACAGGAGTGAATGGAACCAAAATCTGTTGACTCAATGACTCGTGTATCGTTCAAATTCCAAGGAACAAAGGTCCAATTTGCATAGACTTTCATTATAGCACAACTCCCATAAATCAGGGACCAATCTAATGAAATTTTGCTCTAATACAAATATCTCCTTCCTTAAATAGAGAGATCAAAATTGCATACAGTTTGCCAGGTGAAGATTCCCAAAGCCCCCATACAATTGTAGCAAGACTTTATTCTTGTACACCAAATCCCCCTACAATTGCTAGCTGTTCTTCCATGCTCAGTTTTTGTGTTGCTTTGTCAGGGAAACTTAGGTATGTTCGTAGGTTAGCCATTAAAAAAATATTCTGCTTTTCTATTCTTTTGAGAAAAGGATTTCCTCAGGGTGATGTCATTGGTTCATCTTCAGCTGCTTCATCAATTTTTTATTTTTAAAATATATTTTTATTAAGAATTTTTTTACAATATTTTTCAACCTTACAAAACAAACCTCCCCCCCCCCCCCCCCCGCCCCCCATGACAAAAAGAAAGAAAGCTCGCATAGCAAGACATGAACATGGCAAATCGATATAATACAGAGCTTTGTACATTGGATTCCTCCCGTACATTTTCCGGATCATTCATGTGTTTTCTTGCTCAAATGCCCCCCAAATAACCCCCCCCTTCCCCCTCCCTCCCCCCCCCCACCCACGAAAGATATCCCCTCCTCTCCCCCCACCCCCCCCGGGTTGCTGCTGCTACAGTCCGACCTTCCTCTAACGCTCCGCGAGATAGTCTAGGAACGGTTGCCACCGCCTGTAGAACCCCTGCGCAGACCCTCTCAAGGCAAACCTTACCCTCTCCAACTTGATAAACCCTGCCATATCATTTATCCAGGCTTCCATGCTGGGGGGGGGGGCTTTGCCTCTTTCCACATTAACAAGATCCTTCGCCGGGCTACTAGGGACGCAAAGGCCAGAATGCCGGTCTCTTTCGCCTCCTGCACTCCCGGCTCGTCCGCTACTCCAAATAATGCTAGCCCCCAACTTGGCTTGACCCGGACTTTCACCAACTTGGATATGGTTCTCGCAACTCCCCTCCAGAATCCATCCAGTGCCGGGCACGACCAGAACATATGGGCGTGATTCGCCGGGCTTCCTGAGCACCTCCCGCATCTGTCATCCACCCCAAAGAACCTGCTCAGCCTCGTCCCCGTCAGATGCGCTCTGTGGACCACCTTAAATTGTATCAGGCTGAGCCTGGCACACGAGGAAGAGGAATTAACCCTACTTCGGGCATCAGCCCATAGCCCCGCCTCAATCTCCTCCCCCAGCTCCTCTTCCCATTTACCCTTCAGCTCCTCTACCAAAGCCTCCCCCTCTTCTTTCATCTCCTGGTATATTGCCGACACCTTGCCCTCTCCAACCCATACACCCGAGATCACCCTGTCTTGAATATCCTGTGCTGGGAGTAACGGGAATTCCCTCACCGGTCGCCTCACAAACGCCCTCACCTGCATGTACCTGAAAGCATTTCCCGGGGGTAGCCCAAACTTCTCCTCCAGTGCCCCTAGGCTTGCAAACGTCCCATCAATGAACAGGTCCCCCATTCTTCTAATCCCTGCCCGATGCCAGCTCTGAAACCCCCCGTCCATCCTCCCTGGGACAAACCGATGGTTACCCCTGATCGGGGACCACACCGAGGCTCCCATTGCGCCCCTGTGTCGTCTCCACTGGCCCCAGATCTTTAGCGTTGCCGCCACCACCGGACTCGTGGTGTACCTAGTCGGCGAGAGCGGCAGCGGTGCCGTCACCAGCGCCCCCAGGCTCGTCCCTTTGCAGGACGCCATCTCCAACCTCTTCCATGCCGCCCCCTCTCCCTCCATCGCCCACTTACAGATCATCGCCACATTGGCTGCCCAGTAGTAGCCACCCAGATTCGGCAACACCAACCCTGCTCTGTCCCTACTGCGCTCCAGAAACCCCCTCCTTACCCTCGGGGTCTTATTCGCCCACACAAACCCCATAATGCTCCTGCCTACCCTCTTAAAAAAGGCCCTGGTGATCACAATTGGAAGGCACTGGAACACCAAAAGAAACCTCGGGAGGACCACCATTTTGATCGACTGCACTCTACCCGCTAGCGAGAGCGGCAACATGTCCCATCGTTTGAAGTCCTCCTCCATCTGCTCCACCAGCTTCGTCAAATTAAGTTTATGTAGGGCCCCCCAACTCCTAGCTATTTGGATCCCCAAGTACCGAAAGCTCCTTTCCGCCCTCCTCAACGGTAAATCGTCTATCCCCCTTCCCTGGTCTCCTGACTGTACAACAAAGAGCTCACTCTTCTCTACATTGAGCTTATAGCCCGAGAAGTCCCCAAACTCCCTTAGGATCCGCATGACCTCCACCATCCCCTCCACTGGATCTGCCACATACAGCAACAGGTCGTCCGCATACAGCGACACCCGATGCTCCTCTCCCCTCGGACGACCCCCCCTCCATTTCCTGGACTCCCTTAATGCCATGGCCAAAGGCTCAATTGCTAATGCAAACAACAGGGGGGACAGGGGGCACCCCTGCCTCGTCCCTCGATACAGCCGAAAATACTCCGACCTCCGCCAATTCATAACCACACTCGCCACCGGGGCTCTATAAAGGAGCTTAACCCAACTGATAAACACCTCCCCAAACCCAAACCTCTGCAACACTTCCCAGAGATAATCCCACTCCACCCGGTCAAAGGCCTCCGCGTCCATAACTGCCACTATCTCCGCCTCTCCCGCCACCGATGGTATCATAATCACGTTTAGGAGCCTCCGCACATTGGTGTTTAGCTGCCTGCCCTTTACAAATCCCGTCTGGTCCTCGTGAATCACCCCCGGGACACAGTCCTCGATCCTCGTAGCCAGCACTTTTGCCAGCAACTTAGCATCCACGTTGAGGAGCGAGATCGGCCTGTACGACCCACATTGCAGTGGGTCCTTATCCCGCTTCAGGATCAAAGAGACATCGCCTCAGACGTCGCCTCAGACATTGCCGGGGGCAGGGTCCCTCCCTCCCTTGACACATTAAAAGTCCTCACCAGCAAAGGGGCTAACAGGTCTACGTACTTCCTGTAGAACTCAACCGGGAACCCATCCGGTCCCGGGGCCTTCCCTGCCTGCATGCTCCCCAGTCCTTTACTCAGCTCCTCCAACCCAATTGGTGCCCCCAAACCAGCCACCTCCTGCTCCTCCACCTTCGGGAACCCCAGTTGGTCCAAGAATCGTCGCATCCCCCCTTCCCCCGCTGGGGGCTGGGATCTATACAGCTCCTCATCGAAGGCCTTGAATGCCTCATTTACTTTCATCGCACTCCGCACCGCAGTTCCCCTTCCATCCTTGACTCCACCTATCTCCCTTGCTGCCATCCTCTTACGGAGCTGGTGTGCCAGCATCCGGCTGGCTTTCTCCCCATACTCATACGTCGCCCCCTGCGCTTTCCTCCACTGTGCCTCTGCTTTCCCTGTGGTCAACAGGTCGAACTCCGTCTGGAGACTTCGCCTCTCCCTGAGTAGTCCCTCTTCAGGAGCCTCTACATAACTCCTGTCCACCCTTAAAATCTCCCCCACTAACCTCTCCCTTTCCCTGCCCTCTCTCTTCTCCCTATGAGCCCTGATGGAGATTAACTCTCCCCTGATCACCGCCTTCAGCGCCTCCCATATTACTCCCACCTGCACCTCCCCGTTGTCGTTGGCCTCCAAATACCTTCCAATGCGCCCTCTCACCCTCCTGCACACCGCCTCGTCTGCCAGCAGTCCCACATCCAACCGCCACAACGGGCGTTGGTCGCTCTCCTCTCCCAACTCCAGTTCCACCCAGTGCGGGGCGTGATCTGAAATGGCTATGGCCGAATACTCCGTTCCCTCCACTTTCGGGATCAGCGCCCTGCCCAGGACAAAAAAAATCTATCCGGGAGTAGGCTTTGTGCACGTGGGAGAAAAAAGAAAATTCCCTGGCCTGCGGCCTGGCAAACCGCCATGGATCCACTCCCCCCATCTGGTCCATAAATCCCCTAAGCACCTTGGCCGCCGCCGGCCTCTTTCCGGTCCTAGATCTGGAGCGATCCAGTGCTGGGTGCAACACCGTGTTGAAATCCCCACCCATTATCAAGCTTCCTACCTCCAAGTCCGGAATGCGCCCCAACATACGCTTCATGAATCCAGCATCGTCCCAGTTTGGGGCGTATACATTTACCAATACCACCCACGTCCCCTGCAAC
Source organism: Scyliorhinus torazame (assembly GCF_047496885.1). Classification (NCBI taxonomy): domain Eukaryota; kingdom Metazoa; phylum Chordata; class Chondrichthyes; order Carcharhiniformes; family Scyliorhinidae; genus Scyliorhinus; species Scyliorhinus torazame. The sequence goes on from NC_092713.1 coordinate 140,364,040, forward strand.
TTACCGCTCATCATCACGTATCGGCCTCCCTTGTCCACAACAATATTCTTGGCCTCAAACGACACCTGCTTCCCCACCAATATTGCCACCCCTTTGTTCTCCGCATTCAGCCCTGAATGGAATACCTGTCCTCCCCATCCCTCTTTACTGGCCCATTCAGGCCCCTCACATTCCACGTTATCAGCCGGATTGGCCCCCCCCCCCCCACACCCCCGCCGACTAGCCATCACCTTTTCTAGGCCAGTCCCGTGCCCGTGCCGCCCTCACCCTCCAGTCCCCCAGACGGGGGACCCCTGCCCCGACCACCTCTTCTGTGTCCAATTCCCCCTCGGCCAGTGCAGCAGCAACCCTATTCCCCCCCCCCCACCCCCCCGCACCCGCTAGACCCAAGTCTAGCTCTTTTGCTCCCCCCATAACACTCCCGTAAGTCAGCTGACTCCTGCTGACCCCGGCATCCCCCGCCGTCCCATTGACCCCCCCGTGTGGGAATCCCCCCCCCTCCTCCTCCCCAACAATCAGTGTGCGCTCTTCCACTCCCCCCCCCCCCCTCCGTCCTACCCATTTTCCCGCGCTTTCCTGAGCCAGCCCCGCCCCCTCTGGCGCAGCTCCTGTCGCGGCCTTGTCTCATTTCCCCCATCCCCGGGCCTCCCCTCCCTCCAGCACCGGCGCCCACATCTCCATCCATCACCCAACCCGTGGAGCATTTCCTACGCATGATTAAAACCCTGTGTACAACCGACATCATATATCCCCCGCCCACCCCCACAAACCCTCAGTTTGAGTCCAACTTTTCAGTCTGGATAAAGGTCCAAGCCTCCTCAGGCGTTTCAAAGTAGTGGTGTTGATCCTGGAATGTGACCCACAATAGCGCTGGCTGCAGCATTCCGAATCTCACTCCCTTCCGATGTAGCACCGCCTTGGCCCAGTTAATACCAGCTCTCTTCTTTGCCACCTCTGCGCTCCAATCCGGGTAGATTCGGATCTCCGCATTCTCCCAGCTGCTGCCCCGCTCTTTCTTGGCCCATCTCAAGACCCTCTCTCTGTCCGTGAAACTTCACCACAATCGCCCTTGGCGGCTCGTTGACCTTGGGCCTCCTCGCCAACACCCGATGTGCCCCATCCAGCTCTGGAGGCCACGGACAGGCCTCCGCACCCATCAGCGACTCGAGCATCGTGCTCGCATATGCCCCGGCATCGGCCCCTTCCACTCCTTCAGGGAGACCCAGGATCCGAAGATTCTTTCTCCTCGACCTGTTCTCCAGGTCCTCAAATCTTTCCGCCCACCTTTTGTGCAGCGCCTCGTGCCTCTCCAACTTCACCGCCAGGCCCAAGACCTCATCCTCGTTCCCTTCGACTTTTTTCTTCACCTCCCGGATCTTTACCTCGTGGGCCATCTGGGTCATCCCTAATCCTTCGATCGCCGACAGCATTGGCGCCAGCATCTCTTTCCACAGATCCTCAAAACAGCGCTTGATAAACTCTTGCAGCTCTGGCCCACATTCCTCTTTATCTCCGGCCGCCGCCATCTTGTTTTTTTTCCCTCGCTTCCCTCGCTGCTCCAAAGCCGCTTTTTTAGCCGTTCCACTTCTTGTACGTTCCATATACTGTGAAGGGGGACCTTGCTCTCACCTTCCCACATGGGACGTCTTCGAAAAATTTCCGTTGGGGCTCCTCTGGAGAGCCCAAACGTCCGTAATCGCGGGAGCTGCCGAAACGTGCGGCTTAGCTCCGCATCGCCGCAACCGGAAGTCTAGCTGTTTCATCAATGACCTTCCCTCCATCATAATGTCAGAAGTGGGGATATGGCAATATTGTGTTTTTAAAAAAATATGTTTATTCAAATTTTTCCAACAAAATTTTATATGGGGCTTGGGGAGGAGACCCCTCCGTCGGGCTACCAGGGACGCAAAGGCCAGGATACTGGCCTCTTTCGCCTCCTGCACTCCCGGCTCGTCCGTTACCCCATAACAAAAAGAAGAAAAAACACAAAGCCCACAATCAAAAATAATAAACTACTTATACATTGGGTTTCTCCTGCATATATTAACCCCCCCATATGACATTCAAAAGTACCCTTGGGGAAACCCCCCCCCCCCCACCTGCCCAAATACCCCCCCGAAAGAAATGAAATGAAAATTGCTTATTGTCACAAGTAGGCTTCAAATTAAGTTACTGTGAAAAGCCCCTAGTCGCCACATTCCGGCACCTGTTCAGTGAGGCTGGTACGGGAATTGAACCGTGCTGCTGGCCTGCCTTGTCTGCTTTCAAAGCCAGCGACTTAGCCCTGTGCTAGACACCCCCCCTCCCCCCCTGCCCCCATCTGCCCAAATACCCCCCCTAAAAGAGACACCCCCCTCCCCCCCCGCCCCCCTACGGGTTGCTGCTGCTGCTGACCTCCTCCTAGCGCTCCGCGAGATAGTCTAGGAACGGTTGCCACCGCCTGAAGAACCCCTGCACAGACCCTCTCAAGGCAAACTTTATCCTCTCCAGCTTAATGAACCCTGCCATGTCATTTATCCAGGTTTCCACACTGGGGGGCTTCGCGTCTTTCCATAATAGCAAGATCCTCCGCCGGGCTACCAGGGACGCAAAGGCCAGGATACCGGCCTCTTTCGCCTCCTGCACTCCCGGCTCATCCGTTACCCCAAATAATGCCAACCCCCAACTCGGCTTGACCTGGACTTTCACCACCTTGGACATCGTCCTCGCGAAACCCCTCCAGAACCCATCCAGTGCCGGGCACGACCAGAACAGGTGGACGTGATTCGCTGGGCTTCTTGAGCACCTCCCACATGTGTCCTCCACCCCAAAGAACCTACTCAACCGCGCCCCTGTCATATGCGCTCTGTGAGTAACCTTGAATTGTATTAGGCTGAGCCTGGCGCAAGAGGAAGAGGAGTTAACACTACTCAGGGCATCAGCCCACAGACCCTCATCAATATCCTCCCCAAGCTCCTCCTCCCACTTGCCCTTTAGCTCCTCTACCGAAACCTCCTCCTCTTCTTTCATCTCTTGATAGATCGCCGAAACCCTGCCTTCTCCAACCCATACACCCGAAATCACCCTGTCCTGAATCCTCTGTGCCGGGAGCAACGGGAATTCCCTCACCTGCCGCCTCACAAACACCCTCACTTGCATATACCTGAACGCATTTCCCGGGGGTAACCCAAACATCTCCTCCAGCGCCCCTAGGCTCGCAAACATCCCATCTATAAACAGGTCCCCCATTCTTCTGATCCCTGCCCGATGCCAGCTCCGAAACCCCCCATCCATCCTTCCCGGGACGAACCGATGGTTCTCCCGAATCGGGGACCAAACCAAGGTTCCCACCTCGCCCCATGCCGTCTCCACTGCCCCCAGATCTTCAACGTTGCCGCCACCACCGGACTCGTGGTGTACCTTGTCGGTGAGAGCGGCAGCGGTGCCGTCACCAGCGCCCTCAGGCTCGTGCCCCTGCAGGACGCCATCTCCAACCTCTTCCACGCCGCCCCCTCTCCCTCTATTACCCACTTACGGATCATCGCCACGTTGGCTGCCCAATAGTAGCCGCACAGATTCAGCAGCGCCAGCCCTCCCCTGTCCCTGCTACGCTCCAGAAACACCCGCTTTACCCTCAGGGTCTCATTTTCCCACACAAAACCCATTATGCTCCTACCTACCCGTTTATAAAAGGCCTTGGTAATCATAATGGGAAGGCACTGGAACACAAAGAGAAACCTCGGGAGGACCATCATTTTAACCGACTGTACCCTGCCCGCTAGCGAAAGTGGCAGCACATCCCATCTTTTGAAATCCTCCTCCAGCTGCTCCACCAACCGCATCAAATTGAGCTTATGCAGGGCCCCCTAGCTCCCAGCCACCTGGATCCCCAAGTACCGAAAGTTCCTTTCCGCCCTCTTCAATAGTAGGTCGTCTATCCCTCTTCCCTGGTCCCCTGGATGCACCACAAAGAGCTCACTCTTCCCTACATTGAGCTTATAGCCTGAGAAGTCCCCAAACTCCCTTAAGATCCGCATAACCTCCACCATCCCCTCCACTGGATCTGCCACATACAGCAGCAGGTTGTCCGCATACAGCGACACCCGGTGTTCCTCTCCCTCCCGGACCAACCCCCTCCATTTCCTGGACTCCCTTTACGCCATGGCCAAAGGCTCGATTGCCAATGCAAACAACAAGGGGGACAGGGGGCACCCCTGCCTCGTCCCTCGGTACAGCCGAAAGTACTCCGACCTCCGCCAATTCGTAGCCACACTCGCCACCGGGGCCCTATATAGGAGCCTGACCCAACTGATAAACCACTCCCCGAACCCAAACCTCCGCAACACTTCCCAAAGATACTCCCACTCCACCCGGTCGAAGGCCTTCTCCACGTCCATAGCTGCCACTACCTCCGCCTCTCCCTCCCCCGATGGCAACATAATCATGTTGAGGAGCCTCCGCACATTAGTGTTTAGCTGCCTGCCCTTTACAAATCCCGTCTGGTCCTCATGAATCACCCCAGGGACACAGTCCTCAATTCTCGTAGCCAGAACTTTTGCCAGCAACTTAGCATCCACATTGAGGAGCGAGATCGGTCTATACGACCCACATTGCAGTGGGTCCTTCTCCCGCTTCAGAATCAGCGAGATCAGCGCCCCGGACATTGTCGGGGGCAGGGTCCCCCCCCCCTCCCTTGCCTCATTGAAAGTCCTCACTAACAACGGGCCTATCATGTCCACATATTTCCTATAAAACTCGACCGGGAACCCATCTGGCCCCGGGGCCTTCCCCGCCTGCATGTTCCCCAATCCTTTAACCAGCTCCTCCAACCCAATTGGCGCCCCTAAACAAGCCACATCCTGCTCCTCCACCCTCGGGAACCTCAGTTGATTCAAAAATCGTTGCATCCCCTCTTCCCCCGCTGGGGGCTCAGATCTGTACAGCTCCTCATAGAAGTCCTTAAATACCTCATTTACTCTCACCACACTCCGCACCGTATTCCCCCTGCTATCCTTAACTCCACCTATCTCCCTCGCTGCCACCCTCTTACGGAGCTGGTGTGCCAGCATCCGGCTCACCTTCTCCCCATACTCGTACGTCGCCCCCTGTGGTTTCCTCCACTGTGCCTCTGCTTTCCCTGTGGTCAACAGGTCAAACCCCGTCTGGAGGCTTCGCCGCTCCCTAAGTAGCCCCTCCTCGGGGGCCTCTGCATATCTCCTGTCCACCCTTAAGATCTCCCCCACCAACCTCTCCCTCTCGCTGCCCTCTCTCTTCTCCCTGTGGGCCCTAATGGAGATTAACTCTCCCCTGACCACCGCCTTCAACGCCTCCCAGACTACCTCCACCTGCACCTCTCTGTTGTCATTGGCCTCCAAGTATCTCTCAATGCACCCCCGCACCCTCCCGCACACCTCCTCATCCGCCAGTAATCCCACATCAAGACGCCACAGCGGGCGCTGGTCCCTCTCCTCTCCTAACTCCAGCTCCACCCAGTGCGGGGCGTGGTCCAAGATGGCTATGGCGAATACTCCGTTCCTTCCTCTTTCGGGATTAGCGCCCTACTCAAAACAAAAAAATCTATCCGTCAGTAGGCTCTATGTACATGGGAAAAGAATGAGAATTCCCTGGCCAGGGGCCTAGCAAACCTCCATGGATCCACTCCCCCCATCTGGTCCATAAACCCCCTAAGCACCTTGGCCGCAGCCGGACTCTTCCCCGTCTTGGATCTGGAGCGATCTAATGTTGGATCCAGCTCCCTGTTGAAATCCCCCCCATTATCAAGCTTCCTGCCTCCAGGTCCGGAAGGCGCTTCATAAATCCGGCATCATCCCAGTTCGGGGCATATACGTTTACCAGTACCACCCACACCCCCTGCAACCTCCCGGTCACCATCACGTATCGACCTCCATTATCCACTACAATATTCTTGGCCTCAAACGACACCCGCTTCCCCACCAGTATTGCCACCCCTCTATTCTTCGCATCCATCCCGAATGGAATACCTGTCCTACCCATCCCTTTCTCAACCTGACCTGGTCTGCCACCTTCAAATGTGTCCCCTGAAGCATGACCACGTCTGCCTTCAGTCCCTTTAAGTGCGCGAACACTTGGGCCCTCTTAACCGGCCCATTCAGGCCCCTCACATTCCAAATTATCAGCCGGATTTGGGGGCTTCTCACCCCCCCCCCCCCCCCCCCCCCCCCCCGCCGACTAGCCATCTCCTTTTCTAGGCCAGTCACTTGCCCGCGCCTCCCGCACCCTCCAGTCCCCCAGACGGCGGACCCCCGCCCCGACCACCTCTCCTATTTCCAGTTCCCCATTGGCCAATGCAGCAGCAACCCTAAACCCCCCCTCCCCCCCGCTAGATCCATATCTAGCTCTTTCGCTCCCCCCATAACACTCCCGTAAGTCAGCTGACTCCAGCTGACCCCGGCCTCTCCCGCCTTCCCATCGACCCCCCCAGTGTGGGAATCCCCCTCCCCCTCAGTCAGTGTGCGCTCCTCCGACCCCCACCGCCGTCCTTCCCGAGCGCGGGAAAAAGGCCGCGCTTTCCCGAGCCGGCCCCACCCCCTCTGGCGCAGCTCCTTTTGCGGCCTTATCTCAATTCCCCCATCCCCGGGCCTCACCTCCCTCCAACACCGGCGCCCACACTCTCCCACAGCCTCCCCATCACATCCCTTCACCCATCCCCATCCAGCACCCAACCAAGGGAACATTCCCTACACGTAGTTAAAACCATATATACAGCAGACATCCCCCCACAACCACAGACCCTCAATTTGTGTCCAACTTTTCAGTCCGTGTAAAGCTCCATGACTCCTCAGGCGTTTCGAAATAGTGGTGCCGATCTTGGAATGTGACCCACAATTAGGCTGGCTGCAGCATCCCGAACTTCACCCCCTTCCGATGGAGCACCGCCTTGGCCCGATTAAAGCCAGCTCTCTTCTTGGCCACCTCTGCACTCCAGTCCTGGTAGATTCGGATCTCCGTGTTCTCCCACCTGCTGCTCCGCTCTTTCTTGGCCCATCTCAAGACACACTCTCTATCCATAAAGCGGTGAAACCTCACCACTACAGCCCTTGGCGGCTCGTTGGCCTTGAGCCTCCTCGCCAGGACCCGATGAGCCCCATCTAGCTCCAGGAGGCTCGGGAAGGCTCCCACACCCATCAGCGAATCGAGCATCGTGCTCACATCGTGCTCCACTCCTTCAGGGAGACCCAGAATCTGAAGATTCTTCCTCCTCGACCTATTCTCCAGGTCCTCAAATCTTTCCGCCCACCTCTTGTGCAGCGCCTCGTGTGCCTCCACCTTCACTGCCAGGCCCAAGATCTCGTCCTCGTTCTCCGAGGCTTTCTGCCGCACCTCTCGAATCGCCGCCCCCTGGGCCCTCTGGGTCTCCTCTAGCTTCTCAATCGCCACCTTCATTGGCGCCAGCATTTCTGTCTTCAGCTCCTCAAAGCAGCGTTTAAGAAACTCCTGCTGCTCCTGCGACCACTGCGCCCATGCTGCTTGGTCTCCACCCGCCGCTATCTTGCTTTTTCTCCCTCTCACTTTTCACTGCTCCAAGATCCCTTTTTACACTGCTCCACTCCTGGTCCAATCCATATATTGTCGGGGGGATCTTGCTGTCACCTTCCCACACTGGAAGCCGTCGAACAAGTGCCGTTGGGGCCCCTCTAGAGAGCCCTAAAGTCCGTTCCCGGCGGGAGCTGCCGAACGTGCGACCTATTCAGGCATGGCCGCAACCGGAAGTCGGCAATATTGGTTGATGATTGCACAATGTTCAGCACCATCCGCCATGTCACATTTACTGAAGCAGTTCATGTAAGACCTAGACAACATTCAGGCTTGGGCTTAAATGGTAAATTGCATTCGCGCCACACAAGTCCCAGGCAATGACCATTGTCCAATAAAAAACAATTGAACCATTGTTCCTTGACATTCCATGGCATTGCCATTACTGAATGCTCCACTAGCAAAATCCTGGGTGTTACCATAGACCAGAAACTGAATTGGACTAGCCGAATAAATACTCTGGCTACAAGAGTGGGTCAGAGGTTGGGACGTTTGCAGTGATTAACTCAAATCTTGACTCCCCAAAGATTAACCACAATCTACACAGAGCAAGTCAGGAGTGTAATGGAACACTCTCTATTTGCCTGGATGAGTGCAGCACCAATAATACTCAAGAGGTTCTACGTAACCTAGGTCAAAGCAGCTCGCTTGACACCAGCACACCATCACTGACACAAAGTGGAAGCCGTGTATAATATCTAAATTATGCACTGCAGCAACTCACCAAGACTCCTTCAACAGCACCTCCAAACCTGCGACCTCTACCACCTAGACAGACAAGAACAACATATATATGGGAACACGGCTATCTGCATGTTCCTCTCCAAGCCACGCACCATCTTGATATGAAACTATATGGAACTATATCACCATTCTTTCACAGTTACTGGATGAAAGTTCTGGAACACCTTCCCTAACAGCACTGTGGATGTGCCTACACCACATGCACTGCAGCAGTTCAAGAAGGTGCTGGCCGAGCCAGCGATCCCATGACTTGTGAATTAATATTTAAAACTCACACTCCCCATATTATACTGCATCTGACAAATTGTTGTCCACTCACTTAACCTGTCGATATATTTTTACAGCCTTTTTGCGTCCTCCTCATAGCTTGCATTCCCGACTGGGTGTGTATCATCAACAAATGTAGATACATTATCCTATGTCTCTTTGTCTAAGTCACAAATATAGATTGCAAATAACTGAGGTCCTAGCACTGATCCTTGCTAACTTGAAAATACCCCAATTATCCTTACTCTCTACTTTCTGTCCATTAACCAATTCTCTGTCCGTGCTATATACACAGTGCAACTGCATACAGTCGTCCTCCTCCTTTGGTTCATCCAAGTGGAAAGTACAGGTCCTGGGTAAACAGTGGCCTCTGTCGGGCGTCCAGTCCTCTAGTGCACCCATGACCTGTGCTCATGTCGGGATTGGTGACCACCAGCTCCACAATGACTGGCTCCCCTTCTACAGACTCCGGGGAAGATTCACGCCAGGAAAGCTTGTTCTTCAGCCACTGGGACGGGCCTTTACGATGTTCGGTCTGGGGCAAGGCAGTAGGGAGGTGAGGGGCCACGGAATAGGAGGGAGCGCGCCATAAGATGTCCACCTCCATTCCTTGCATCTCCTGCTTTCGATGGAGACGGCAATTTGGAAGGCCTGTTGCAAAATTAGGGAAGGGTCGGCCAGCAGCTTTTTCTGCGAAGCCGTATTGTTTATGCCGCAAACCAAATGATCAAGTCTTGGAAATCATTCCCTAACAGCACTGTGGATGTGCCTACACCACATGGACTGCAGCAGTTCAAGAAGGCGAATCACCACCACCTTCTCAATGGCAATTAGGGGTGGGTAAGAGATGCTGGCCTACAAGCGATCCCATGGCTGGGTGAATGAATATTTAATAACTGTCTATATATCTTTGCAGCGTTTGTGTGTCCTCCTCATAGCTTGCATCCCCGACTGGGTGTGTATCATCAACAAACATAGATACATTATCTAACATTTCAGATAAGGTGGCACCGTACGCACAGAACACATCAATTGTTCGCAGCCTCGATGAAAACTCGGTCATGGACTCACCTGGGGATTTTTCTTTTTTTAAAAATATTTTTTTATTCTCCTCCTTTTTCACATTTTCTCCCAAATTTACACCCAACAATAAACAATAATCAGTAACGAATGTAATGCCAATCCCCATATCAATAACAACGATCCCATCCTCCCACCAAACCCCAGACATTGGCCCACATGTTAACATAAACAAATGACAAAAAGGAATCAGGAATCACCCATAGTCACGTTAACACATACAGTCCCCCTCCCCCCAACGCTCCCAGCCCCCACCCCCCTAATGTTCGATGTGAACCAATTCTCGAAACTGCATAACGAATAAGGCCCATGAATTGTAGAAACCCTCCATCCTTCCCCTCAGTTCAAATTTGGCCGCTTCAAGCATTAAGAATTCCAGCAGGTGCCCCCGCCAAGCCAGGGCACAGGATGGAGAGGTTGATCTCCACCCTAACAGGAACTTCCTTCGGGCGATCAACGAGGCGAAGGCTATAACATCTGCCTCCGCGCCTGTTTCCAACCCCGGCTGGTCCGACACCCTGAATATGGCCTCCCGAGGGCCCGGGTCCAATTTCACGTGCACCACTTTAGAGATTACCCTAACTACCTCCTTCCAGTAATCCTCCAGCTTTGGACAGGACCTAAACATATGAACGTGATTTGAGGCGCCCCCCCCTCCCCCCCGCCCCGCAACGTACGCACACATCTTCTACCCCTTCAAAGAGCCAGCTCATCCTCGCCCTTGTAAGGTGTGCTCTACACACCACCTTCAGCTGTATCAGCCCCAACCTCGCACACGAGGAGGAGGCGTTCACCCTCCGGAGAACCTCACACCAGAACCCCTCCTCCATACCCTCTCCCAACTCTTCCTCCCACTTTGCCTTGATCTCTTCTAGTGGCGCCTTCTCCTCCTCCAAAATAGCCCCGTAATCACCGATATTACCACCTTTTCCAGTCCCCCTGTCGTCAGCACCTCCTCCAGCAATGTGGAAACCGGCTCGACTGGGAAGCTCTGTATCTCCTTTCTGGCAAAGTCTTGAACCTGCATGTATCTAAATATTTCCCCCTGCACCAGCCCATACTTTGCTCCCAGCTCCTTCAATCCCGTAAAACAACCCCCAAGAAATAAATCTCTTAGTGTTCTAATTCCTTTCTCTTCCCATCTCCGAAAATTTCCATCCCACTTCCCTGGCTCAAATCTATGGTTCCCCCAAATCCACATTTCCCTTGACCCTGCCCCCAACCCGAAGTGCTGTCGAAACTGCCCCAAATTCTCAATTAAGCTATTACTACTGGACTCCCTGAGTATCTCCCCGGGGCTGTCAGGAGCAGCGTTGTTGCTAGCATCTTCAATCCTGACCCCCTACACAAACTCTCCTCCATTCTGACCCATTGGGAGTCAACCCCTCTGACCCAGCTCCGTACCTTCTCCACATTCGTCGCCCAGTAATAATACATCAGGTTCGGAAGACCCAAACCCCCTTGCCTGCCTTCCTCTCTGTAGTAGCAACCTGGGGATTTTTCAACGGCATTAAACAGGTATCACTGCACTATCACCGACGGGGTCAGATTAAAAGGTTGCCCCACTAACTCCACAAGCTCATCAAAGGTTTTAGTGCCCAGGGCCACTGGGTAGACAAATCTCCATATCACTCCGAACGTATGTGCACCACAGGCAGTAAGCAAAATGGCTACCCAGCGGTCATTCTCTGAGATAGTTTTGTCCCTGAAAAAGTACTGCATCCACTGTGTGTACTGATTTCAATATTCCAGCCCAGCATCAAACGTTCGAACATTGGCATAATGGGAAAAGAATCTCCAACCGTTATCCAAGAAATATGGGGAGGTGGCTCAGCTGTGTCGATAGAGAACCAGTCTTTATCCTCATCGCCAATTTTGTAAGGGACAACAAAAGGGGTCCGCACCAAGTCATAGAGAAAACCAAACGTATTTATATAACATGTTAACATTATGTACAGTTCCAATAGTTCCCTACTAGGTCTTCTCTAGTCGGTGCCTGACTGACTGACTCTATTTAGATAAAGGCACATCAACTGTGTTAAGGGTCTCCTGTTCCTTTATCAGGGGAGCTTGCATTCTGCAATATCCACAGTGTACTGGATCATACCTACCTGTGAGACCTGTGTGGGTCCATGAGCCTTTACCTTGTGTATTAACCTTTAGCACGGCACCTTATTCAATCAATCCTTTTTAGAAATCCAAGATGTCCTGATCCCATTTATCTACTCCACTAGTTGCCCCCTCAAAAAATTCCAATAATTTTTTCAAACAGGATTTCCATTTGGTAAAACCATGCTCACTTGTTCCAAACATATTATGTGTTTCTCAGTGCATGGGTAAGACTTTGACTTAGATTCCAACATTTTCCTGGTAACTAATGTTAGGCTAACTGGCCTGTGCATCCTCGTTTTCACTCTCACTCCTTTCTTGAATAGTAGTATTACATATGCTAACTAAGTGTTCAGACTGTTCCGGAATCTAGGGAATTTAAAACATTTCTAGCAATGGTATTCTCCGTAGCTATCACTGTTAGATTCCTTGAGTATGTGGGTCATCGGGTCCTGGGGATTTATTGGGTTTTAGTCCCTAAATTTCTTCAGTAGGCTTTCTAGGTTCCTTAATATTCTCACTCTTTTTAGCACCCAGGTTACCCTCTATTTCTAGTATGCAACTTGTGTTTTCTGCTGTGAAGACAGGCACAAAATATTTGTCATTTCCTCATTCCCCACGATTGCTCCTGCCTCTGCTTCTAAGAGATTCATCTTCAATTTCCATAGCATAACTTCCCGACAGTGCAGAAGGAGGCTATTTGGCCCATTGAATCTGCACCGACACTCCAAAAAAGCACACTGCCCAGGTCCACTCCCCCGCCCACCCTCCCAATCCAGGCAACTCAACTGCACATCCCTGGACACTAAGGGCCAATTTAATATGGCCAATCAACTTAACTGCAAAACTTTGGACTGTGAGAGGAAATCAGAGCACCCAGAGGAAGCCCATGCAGACATGGGGAGAACGTAAAAACTCCACAGTCACCAAGGCTGGAATCAAACCTGTGTCCCTGGCATTCTGAGGCAGCAGTGCTAACCACTGTCCCACCGTGCTGTCCAGGACAAGCATGGAGGTTACTAACCCTAAAGTCTGCACAGATGCTATCTGACCTGGTGAGCATTTCCACTGTTTATACATTTTAAAGGCATTTTCCTCTCTTGTGCCATTCCATGGCCGATGGTGGAAATTGATTCTAATAAAAATACGGAAACTGTTGCCCCATCTGGTTCACTAATCCCCTTTAGGGAAAGACATCTGCTGTCCTTTCCTAGCCTGCCCTTCATGTGACTCCACAGCAATGTGGTTGACTCTTAGCTACCCTCTGAAATGGACAAGGTAGTTTCAAGGGCAATTTGCTTGTAACACCCACATACCAAGAAAGAAATTTAGAAAATGTGGCTCAAACTCTGCACCAAGTTTGGCTCCATAACTTGTCTGTCACTGTGCAGTACTGAGGGAATATTCCTTCAGCAGATGCGCCTTCCTTTGAAGAAGATATTAAATGATTTGGATGCTAAAGGCCTCAAAGAACCATTTGGAGAACAACAAGAGGTTCCCCCAATCATCTGGCTAACATTTAAAAACCATAAAACAGATGTTAATCATCACACTATTATTTGTAAGGTGAAGGAACCGTAGAAGAATTTCGACAAAACAGACATTGTACTTGTACATAATTCATTTTATGTCACCCTTGGGGTTATTTTCACACAAGAAATGCAAAATTAAATTTAAAATTTAAATTAAATTAGGAACAATTCATACAATGTACATGGGCATCTTGCAAAGCTCGTGATTTGGTAATTGCACCATTAGATTGCACATTTGTTAATGTCGCACCATTGTGTCAGCCAGTTTCTCATCAGTCAGGATCATTGATTCAGAGAAATGTATGGCACAGGAGGCTATTCAGCCCATCATGTTTGAGTTGGTCAAAAAAGAGGTATCCAGTCAAATCCCATTTTCCAATTCTTGGCCCCTAGCCTTGTAGAAATGTACAGTATATATAGACACGCACACGTGCAGAACATATAGACACGCACACACATACAGTGTATGTAGACACGCACACACATACAGCATATATAGACACACACATGTACAGAACATATAGACACGCACACACATACAGTGTATATATATATATATATATATACGCACAGATACAGAACATAAAGACATGCACCTATATACAGTGTATGTAGACATGCACACACGTATAGTATATATAGACACGCATTTATATGTACAGTATATATCGGCACATACACACACATGCAGTATATATAGACACACACAGTAGAAATAGACACACACATGTAAAGTGTATATAGACACACACTCACATGTACAGTTTATATAGGCACACACACATGCAAATACAGTATATAAAGACACAAAGTATTTATAGACACACATACACATACAGTATATATAGACATGCACACACATGTACAGTTTATATAGGCACACACACTCCCGCACACACAGTAGAAAAAGACACACACCATATATTTATGTCGACACACACGCACAGCATGGGCGGCAGGGTATCACAATGGTTAGCACTGTTGCTTCACAGCGCCACGGTCCCAGGTTCGATTCCCAGCTTGGGTCACTGTCTGTGCGGAGTCTGAAAGTTCTCCCTGTGTATGTGTTGATTTCTTCCGGGTGCTCCGGTTTCCACAAGTCCCGAAAGAACTGCTTGTTAGGTGAATTGGACATTCTGAATTCACCCTTAGTGTACCCGAACAGGCGCCGGAATGTGGCAACTAGGGAATTTTCACAGTAACTTCATTGCAGTGTTAATGTAAGCCTACTTGTGACAATAAAGATTATTATTATTTATATTGACACACATGCACACAGTATATATAGAAACATATGTACAAACACAAGCACATGCAGTATATTTAGACACACACTCTTTATACATATATAGAGACACAGACATACACATAGTGTATATAGACTCAGGCACATACAGTATATATATAGCTATATATACACAAACACACACAGTATATATAGTCACAGACACACAGATTATATATAAACACACGTACACCCACACTGTGTGTAGGCACACATGCACACAGGCAGATAAACACACAGCATTTATAGGCACACACAAACTCATACACATGAAATGAAAATGAAAATCGCTTATTGTCACAAGTAGGCTTCACAAGTCGCCACATTCTGGTGCCTGTTCGGGGAGACTGTTACAGGAATTGAACCGTGCTGCTGGCCTGCCTTGGTCTGCTTTCAAAGCCAGCAATTTAGCCCTGTGCTAAACAGCCCCTATATAAACATGTATATATAGATACAGATACACACATGCCCAGTCTATATAGTCACAGTCTCAATAGTCACTCAGACACGCACACAATAGACACACACATAGCATATGTTAACACACAAAGCACATATAGACACACACACATACAGCAGTATAGACACACATACACATACAGTATATATAGACATGCACACACATGTACAGTTTACATAGGCACACACACACCAAAAATAGCAGCAGCGTCGACATACGGCGCGATCTATTGGTCTCGTCGCACCTGACTCAGTGACGCGACTAAGTCGTTACATCTCGTGAGATCTCGTTACATCTCGCAAGGCGTTGCAATCTGGATCTCGCCCTCAATGGGCGGGATCCAGATTTGTATATTTAAGTGAGTAGTTAGTGTTATTTGTATATGTCGACGTCAGAGTTACCCGAGGCGCTGGTTCTCACGGCCTCGACTTGGAGACCCCGCCATGGCGCAGTTTGGCACTGGTTTCCACAAATGTCGACCAGGCGTAACAGCACCGGGGGTGGGGGGGGGAGGTCCTCCCAGGCGATTGTAGTCCCCTAGGTGGTCGGGCTCTGGGCAGGGTGATACCTTTGCACTCCCGATGCCCTTGGCACCCTGGCAGTGCCACCCTGGAACATCCAGAGTAACCAGGTGTTGCCAGCAACTTAGCATCGACGTTGAGGAGCGAGATCGGTCTATATGACCCGCATTGCAGTGGGTCTTTATCCCGCTTCAAGATCAAAGAGATCATCGCCTCCGACATTGTCGGGGGCAGGGTCTCCTCCTCCCTTGCTTCATTGAAGGTCCTTACCAGCAACGGGGCTAACAGGTCCACATACTTCCTATAAAACTCCACCGGGAACCCATCCGGCCCCGGGGCCTTCCCCGCCTGCATGCTCCCGAGTCCTTTAACCAGCTCCTCCACCCTAATGGGCGCCCCCAAACCAGTCACCTCCTGCTCCTCCACCCTCGGGAACCCCAGTTGGTCCAAGAATCGTCGCATCCCCTCTTTTCCCACTGGGGGCTGGGACCTATACAGCTCCTCGTAAAAGGCCTTAAATGCCTCATTCACTTTCACCGCACTCCGCACCGTAGTTCCCCTGCCATCCTTGACTCCACCTATTACCCTCGCTGCCATCCTCTTACGGAGCTGATGTGCCAGCATCCGACTCGCCTTCTCCCCATATTCATATATCGCTCCCTGTGCCTTCCTCCACTGTGCCTCTGCCTTCCCTGTGGTCAACAGGTCGAACTCCGTCTGGGGGCTTCGTCTCTCCCTGAGTAGTCCCTCATCAGGAGCCTCTGCATATCTCCTGTCCACCCTTAAAATCTCCCCCACTAACCTCTCCCTTTCCCTGCCCTCTCTCTTCATCCTATGAGCCCTGATGGAGATTAACTCTCCCCTGACCACCGCCTTCAGCGCCTCCCATACTACTCGATGCACCCCCGCACCCTCCCACACACTTCCTCGTCTGCCAGCAGTCCCACATCCAACCTCCACAACAGGCATTGGTCCCTCTCCTCCCCCAGCTCTAGCTCCACCCAATGCGGGGCGTGGTCTGAAATGGCTATGGCCGAATACTCCGTTCCCTCCGCTTTCGGGATCAATGCCCTGCCCAAAACAAAAAAATCTATCCGGGAGTAGACCTTATGTACATGGGAGAAAGAAGAAAATTCTCTGGCCAAAGGTCTGGCAAATCTCCACGGATCTACTCCCCCCATCTGATCCATAACCCCCATGAGCACGTTGGCCGCCGCCGGCCTCTTCCCCGTCCTAGATCTGGAACGATCTAATGCTGGGTCCAACATCGTGTTGAAATCCCCACCCATTATCAAACTCCCTACCTCCAAGTCTGGAATACGCCCCAACATCCGTTTCATGAATCCAGCATCGTCCCAGTTCGGGGCGTATACATTTACCAATACCATATCCGTCCCCTGCAACCTACCGCTCACCATCACGTATCGGCCTCCATTGTCCGCTACTATGTTCTTGGCCTCAAACGACACCCGCTTCCCCACCAGTATTGCCACCCCTCTATTCTTCACATCCAGCCCCGAAATGAACACCTGTCCTACCCATCCCTTCCTTAACCTGACCAGATCTGCCACCTTCAGATGTGTCTCCTGAAGCATGACCACGTCTGCCTTCAGTCCCTTTAGGTGCGCGAACACTCGGGCCCTCTTAACCGGCCCATTTAGGCCTCTCAAATTCCACGTGATCAGCCGGATTGGGGGACCCCCCCGCCCCCCTCCCCCGCCGACTAGCCATCTCCTATCTTTGGCCAATCCCGTGCCCGCGCCTCCCGCACCCTCCAGTCCCCCAGACGGGGAACCCCGCCCCGACCACCTCTTCCATTTTCAGTTCCCCCTCGGCCAGTGCAGCAGCAACCCTATTGTCCTCCCCTCTACCCCCCTTCCCTCCCCCCCTCCCCGCTAGATCCGCATCTAGCACTTTTGCTCCCCCCATACTACTTCCCTGAGTCAGCTGACTTCTGCTGACCCCGACTTCCCCCGCCTTCCCGTTGATCTCCCCGTGTGGGAGTCTCCCCTCCTCCTTACCTTCCTATTTCCCCCCCCTCCCTAGCGCGGGAAAAAGCCCGCGCTTTCCTGAGCCAGCCCCGCCCCCTGTGGCGCAGCTCCTGCTGCGGCCTTATCCCAGTTCCCCCCTCCCCGAGTCTCACCTCCCTCCAGCACCGACGCCCACATTTCCCACTATCTCGTCAACAGAAATTTTTTTTAACAAGAACTCTTCCCACATCCCCATCCATCATCTCACCCATGAAACATTCTTTACCCATATTTACAACCCCGTATACAGTCGCAATCCCCCCCATAACCACAGCCCCTCAGTTCAAGTCCAATTTTTCTGTTTGGATAAAGGTCCAAGCCTCTTCTGGCGTTTCGAAATAGTGGTGTAGATCCTGACATGTGATCCACAGTCACGCAGGCTGCAGCATTCCGAACCTGACTCTTTTTTTGTGCAGCACCGCCTTGGCCCGGTTGAAGCCAGCTCTCCTCTTTGCCACCTCCGCACTCCAGTCCTGGTAGACTCGGATCACCACATTCTCCCAACTACTGTTCCGCACCTTCTTGGCCCATCTCAGGACACTTTCTTTGTCCGCGAAGCGATGGAACCTCGCCACTATCGCCCTTGGCGGCTCATCAGCCCTAGGTCTCCTCGCCAGGACCCGGTGAGCCCCTTCCAGCTCCAGGGGGCTCGGAGAGACCTCTGCACCCATCAGCGAATGGAGCATCGTGCTCAAGTACGCCCCGGCATCAGCTCCCTCCACTCCTTCGGGGAGACCCAGAATCCGGAGATTCTTCCTCCTCGACCTGTTCTCCAGGACCTCGAGGCTCTCAGCCCACCTCCTGTGCACCGCCTCGTGTGCCTCCATCTTTACCGCCAGGCCCAGGATCTCATCCTCGTTCTCATTAGTTTTATCCCTCACCTCACGGAGCTCCACCGCCTGGGCCTTCTGGATCGCCTTCAGCCCCTCAATCGCCAACAGCATTGGTGCCTGCACCTCCTTTTTAAGCTCCTCCACACATCACCTGAGGAATTCCTGCTGGCCCGGCCCCCATGCTGCTCGATCTCCACCCTCCGCCATCTTGTTTTTTCCCCCTCGTTTTTGCCGCTGCTCCAAAGCCTTTTTCTCCGACGCTCCACCGCTAATCCCTGCCATACAACGTAAGGGGAACGTTACTTCACCTTCCCACACGGGATTCAATCAAAACGTTTCTGTTGGGGCTCCTCTGGAGAGCCCAAAGGTCCGTGATAGCGGGAGCTGCTGAAATGTGCGGCTTAGCTCCGCATCGCCGCAACCGGAACCTGATCTCTTCCTGCATTGGTGAGCTGAGCTCATTAGTGCAGGAAATGAGTCTAAGTGCCTTCGGGCTGGTGGCGGCATCCCATGTGCATCGAGCGCCACACATTCTGAGGATCCGCCGCCAATCAGGCCAAAGAAGATCCCAGAGGGGGACTTCAGCGATACCCCAAGACATACAGGCGTCATTGGTCTTCCGAGGAGATGACGGACAGCATGTGCTGCAGGAAATTCCATCTCAACAACGTCCTCGCGGACTTGGCACCACGTGGAGGAGTAAGAGAACACCAGCTCCCGGTAGCCATGAATGTCACCGCAGCCTTGAACTTCTATGTATCCAGTTTATTCCAGGGCTTGAGTGGGGATCTGTGCAGCATTTTCCCACAAGTGTATGTCCGGGCATCAGACTTTATCTACTTTCACCTGGTCCTGGCCCACCAAGATGCTGGGCTGCAGAATTCTTCACCATCACGGGATGCCCAAGTTCCATGGATTAATTGGTGGCACACATGTTCCCTTACATGCACTGGGCTATCAGGGAATGCCCTTCATTAACAGGAAGGGGTTCCACTTCCTGAATGTTAAACACGTAGCGATGACCAACTGCAGATCATTCACGTGTATGCACGCATCCCAGGAGTGTGCATGACAGCTACAATCTGGGACACTCGGAGATCACCGACATCTTTGAGGATCACCCCAGGGTAACGGGATGCCTCTTTGGGGGATAAGCGGTACCTGCTGAGATCCTGGCTGACGATGCCAGTGTGGAGGCCGGAGACCGAGGCAGAGACCCGATATAGCAAGGCCCATGGGGCCACCCGGGCTGTCATTGAGCGGTGAATCGGACTGTTAAAAATGCAATTTTGATGCCTAGACCACTATGTCATGCAGTGGGGAGCCGATTAATCCCCGGGCGGCCTTTACATTCGACTTCAGTCTTGCTAATGAGATGGAAATTAATGCAAATCAGGGTAAATGATATGCTTGCCATAGGGGCAGCACGGTAGCATTGTGGATAGCACAATTGCTTTACAGCTCCAGGGTCCCAGGTTCGATTCCGGCTTGGGTCACTGTCTGTGCGGAGTCTGTACATTCTCCCCGTGTGTGCGTGGGTTGCCTCCGGGTGCTCCAGTTTCCTCCCACAGTCCAAAGATGTGCAGGTTAGGTGGATTGGCCATGATAAATTGCCCTTAATGCCCAAAATTGACCTTAGTATTGGGTGGGGTTACTGGGTTATGGGGATAGGGTGGAAGTGTTGACCTTGGGTAGGGTGCTCTTTCAAAGAGCCGGTGCAGACTCGATGGGCCGAATGGCCTCCTTCTGCACTGTAAATTCTATGATATTTGGGCGAGATCTGGAACTCACCATCGGGAGCAGGCCAGTTAGATGGAAAACTGATTCTCGCCTGGCGCGAATCTCAACTTTTGCCTTTCCCGCTGTTTGACCAGCGTGCCCAGATTCGCGCCGGGTGCAAAGTATTTCTAGTGCTGCAAAGAGCTGCCTTGTCACTCCATGCAGCCTGCCTCTCCCTCAACTCCCTCAAACAGACTCCCAGTCAAGAAATGTTCAGTGCCCACTTAAAGAGGCAAGCCAGGTACAAAAGAAACCACACGAAAATCAACAAAACGTTCTGCCCTTTTGTTTAATTGTAAAATATCCTTCATGTATTTTCTGCATTTGAAGAAATGGAGGGATGTAATGAGGCGTGTGGCCCGTATAAATAAAATGAGGCTTCAACTAGAGAAGGATTTTTTTTCAATTTAAAGTTGTGACCTAAAATCTACATCACCATTTCAAAAGGTTATTGGGTGAATACCTGAGGGGAAAAACTTTGCAGCATTGAAGAGAAAGACCAGATTGAGTGGGCCTAATTGAAAAGCTCTTTCAAAGACGATTGGTGGGCCAAACGGCCACCTTCTGTGTTATCTCATTCTATGATCTGGCAGGCAGCCATGCCAGTGAGATCTACCAGATCTGCCATGGAGTGGAGGGGGGGTGCTCATCGGTCATCATCGGCGGGACTGGAAGATCACACCGGCGGGAAAGGCCAGATAAGTCGGTCTCATATCTTTCAAAATATTAAAATGGCACTCAGCGATTAAATTGTGATTTGATTTAGTGTCACATGTACTGAAGTACAGTGAAAGGTATAATTCTGTGGCTGAGGAGTGTACACAGTACGTACATAGTAGACACAAGAATAATCAACAGAGACCATTGACAAATGGTACATCGATAGAACAATGAATGGTTACAGTGTGGAAAAAGGGGCCTGTGGTAGTACCAGGTATTGCGGTACCTAAGAGGTGGATGACCATTGGTTAGACCCAGGAGTCTACCATTGGCTGTTGTACGTATCTCCGCCCTGAGAGGCGGAGTATAAGAAACAGTGCCGTCCCAGCAGCCTTCACTTTCTGCATCGAAGCTGCTGGGGAAGAGTTCTAGCAGATTAAAGCTTTCAGTTATGAATCACTTCGTCTTGAGAATAATTGATTGCGCATCAATTTAATCTGCTAGAATTAAGCTGGAAGGATAGATTTCCGAATCAAACCGGAGTGCCTTCAACTCAGCCCCCACGCTGAGAACTCAACTGCAATTTTTAAATACAGGCTGGCGTGCTTTAAAGGCTATCTTGAGATGGCCGGAGGCACCCCCATAGAAGGGCAGAAAATGCATCTCCTGCGCTCAAGGGTCAGCCCTGGGATCTACCCCTTTATCGAGGAGGCGGAGAATTATGATGCCGCGATCGAACTGCTAGAAGGACATTATATCTGCCCTGTAAATCAGGTCTACGCTCGTCACCTGCTTGCGACTAGACGGCAAAGCCCCGCGGAATCGTTGGAAGATTTCTACCGGGCGCTACTGGTGCTGGGCCGAAACTGTGGCTGCCTGCAAATTTTGGGGAACAAGCACATGGAACCTTAAATCAGGGATGCTTTCGTAGCAGGTATGACGTCCTCAGATATCCGCCGAAGACTCCTAGAAAGGGACACTCTGGGACTCAGAGAGGCACGGGCCCTGGCAGGGTCCATGGACGTTGCCTACAAAAACGTGCAGTCCTATGTGCATGACCGTGCGGCGGCCCCCTGGGCTGCGTGGCACTCCGCAGCGGCAGCCCCACAGACCTCCCGCCTGACCCCGCAGGCCTGTGCTGCGAGGCGGCCTGCTAACGCCGCCGGGCCCCGCTGTTTCTTCTGCGGGCAGGCGAGTCACCCCCTCCCGTGCTGCCCAGCCCACACCGCCACCTGCAAAGGATGCGGCAAGAAAGGCCACCTTGTGGGGGTCTGCCTGGCCTGCACCGTGGCCGCGGTCTCCAGCGACTCCCGACCTCCGCGGCAACCCCCCCTTCAGGCCCCGACCGGCCAGCGCTCACCGCCAACCCGCCCTCAGGCCCCGACCGGCCAGCGCTCACCGCCACCCCGCGGTCACCTGTGACTCTGAACCGCCGCGGCACCACCCCCCTTCAGGCTCCGACCGGCCAACGCTCACCGCCACCCCCCTATCCCGCGCCGTGGCCGCGGTCTCCAGCGACTCCGGACCGCCGCGTCAACCCCGCCTTCAGGCCCCGACCGGCCAGCGCTCACCACCACCTACCTACCCGCGACCCACGGGCATGGCCATCTTGCCCCCCGGACACCATGCTGGATGGGTGGGCGCCGCCATTTTGTCCATCGTCGCCGCCATCTTGTTCACCCCCAGACACCATGGGCGACCTATAGGTGACGCCATCTTAGATAGGGCCCCAGGCCCACAGCACGGCCGACTACACGCTGCCCGATCAGAACTCGCAACTGCTTCATCTGGCCTCGGTGACACTGGAACAAAGTCGACCCCAGACACTCGCAACGGCTACAACGACGGTCTTTATCAACGGCCACGAAACGTCTTGCCTCATTGACTCTGGGAGCACGGAAAGGTTTGTTCACCCCGACATGGTAAGGCGATGTTCACTTGTAACCCACCCTGTAAACCAAAGGATCTCCCTGGCCTCCGGGTCACACTCAGTGGAGATAAAGGGGTTCTGCCTAGCAAACCTCACTGTCCAAGGCAGGAAATTCGACAATTTCCGCCTGTATATCCTGCCGCATCTCTGCGCAGCTACCCTCCTGGGGCTGGACTTCCAATGCCACTTGCAAAGCCTGACTTTTGAATTTGGCGGCCCTATACCTCCCCTTACTGTCTGCGGCCTCGTGACCCTTAAGGTCGACCCGCCTTCCCTGTTTGCGAACCTCACCCCGGATTGCAAACCTGTCGCCACCATGAGCAGACGGTGCAGTGCCCAGGACCGGGCCTTCATCAGGTCAGAGGTCCAAAGGCTGCTGGGGGAAGGGGTCATCGAAGCGAGCAACAGTCCCTGGAGAGCTCAAGTAGTGGTGGTAAAAACCGGGGAGAAGCATAGGATGGTCATCAACTACAGCCAGACCATTAACAGGTTTAAGCAGCTGGACGCGTACCCTCTCCCCCGTACAGCCGACCTGGTAAACAGGATCGCACAATACAAGGTTTTCTCCACGGTGGATCTCAAGTCCGCCTACCATCAGCTACCCCTCCGTAATAGTGACCGCAAATACACTGCCTTCGAAGCAGATGGGCGGCTCTATCAATTTTTAAGAATTCCCTTTGGTGTCACTAATGGGATCTCGGTCTTCCAGCGAGAGATGGACCGAATGGTTGACCAGTACAGTTTACGCGCAACGTTCCCGTATCTGAATAACGTCACCATCTGCGGCCATGACCAGCAGGACCACGACACCAACCTCCACAAATTTCTCCAGACCGCGAAAATCCTTAACCTGACATACAATAAGGATAAATGCGTGTTTAGCACCGACCGTCTAGCCATTCTAGGCTACGTAGTGCGTAATGGAGTTATAAGCCCCGACCCTGAATGCTTGCGCCCCCTTATGGACTTCCCCCTCCCTCACTGCCCCAAGGCCCTGAAGCGCTGCCTCGTGTTTTTCAGCTATTCCGCCCAGTGGGTCCCCAATTACGCAGACAAAGCCCGGCTCCTAATCCAGTCCACAACATTCCCCCTGTCGACGGAGGCCCGCCAGGCCTTCAGCCGCATCAAAGCAGACATTGCAAAGGCCACGATGCGCGCCATCGACGAGTCCCTCCCCTTCCAGGTCGAGAGTGATGCGTCCGACGTAGCTCTGGCGGCCACCCTCAACCAAGCGCGCAGACCTGTGGCTTTCTTCTCCCGTACTCTCCACGCTTCCGAAATTCGCCATTCCTCGGTCGAAAAAGAGGCACAAGCCATAGTAGAAGCTGTGAGACATTGGAGGCATTACCTGGCCGGCAGGAGATTCACTCTCCTCACGGACCAACGGTCGGTTGCCTTCATGTTCGATAATGCACAGCGGGGCAAGATTAAAAACGACAAGGTCGTGTGGTGGAGGATAGAACTCTCCACCTTCAACTACGAGATCTTGTACCGTCCGGCGAAGCTAAATGAGCCTCCTGATGCCCTGTCCCGCGGCACATGTGTCACTCGCTTTTTCCATTTTGTCAAGACCCGCAACCTGCCCTACTCCATCGAGGATGTCAGTTCAGTCACCAGGGACTGCCAAATCTGCGCGGAGTGCAAACCGCACTTCTACCGGCCAGAGAGGGTGCACCTGATAAAGGCTTCCCATCCCTTTGAATGCCTCAGCATGGATTTCAAAGGCCCCCTCCCCTCCACCGACCGCAACACGTACTTCCTGAACGTGATTGACGAGTACTCCCGGTTCCCGTTCGCCATCCCCTGCCCAGACATGACCACAACCACCAGGGCCCTCCAGGGTATCTTTACACTGTTCGGTTTCCCCGCATACATACACAGTGATGGGGGGTCCTCCTTTATGAGCGACGAACTGCGTCAATTCCTGCTCAGCAAGGGCATCGCCTCGAGCAGGACGACAAGTTACAACCCTCGGGGAAACGGGCAGGTAGAGAGGGAGAACGGAACGGTCTGGAAGACCGTCCTACTGGCCCTACGGTCCAGGAATCTCCCAGTCTCCCACTGGCAGGAAGTCCTCCCGGTGGCCCTCCACGCCATCCGGTCGCTGCTCTGTACAACCACAAATCAGACACCGCATGAACGTCTCCTGGTATTCCCCAGGAAGTCCTCCTCCGGGACCTCGCTCCCAACCTGGCTAGCGACACCCGGACCCATCCTGCTTCGGAAGCATGTGAGGGCGCACAAGTCGGACCCGTTGGTCGAGAGGGTCCAGCTGCTGCACGCCAACACCCAGTACGCCTATGTAGCGTTCCCTGAAGGCCGGCAAGACACAGTCTCCCTTCGGGACCTGGCGCCCGCCGGAACCCCACGCGCACCGGAACCATTGCCCCCACCCCCACCCTCCCCACAGCACCTAACTGGAGGGCCAGTACTCCCGCCGCTCCTACCTAGGCCCGACCACACACCGACGCCCCCTACAGGCGCCTTCCCCCCTGTCAACCTTATGCTCCAACAGCGCCGCCTAGGGGTGACAAAGCTGTCAGGGAAGACGACATCACGCTCCCGGAGTCGCAACCGCCGGGACCCCCATCAGAATCACCGCCGAGGCCCAGACGCTCCAGAAGGACAACCAGGCCACCCGATCGACTGATTGCTGCACTATGAACACTTTGTAAATACCCTCGACATCACGATACCTCCATATCTGGTCATACCATGCGAAAGGTGACTATTAACGCTGGCCACCACCCCCACCGGGCTCTTTTTAACAGGGGGTGAATGTGGTAGTACCAGGTATTGCGGTACCTAAGAGGTGGATGACCATTGGTTAGACCCAGGAGGCTACCATTGGCTGTTGTACGTAGCTCCGCCCTGACAGGCGGAGTATAAGAAACGGTGCCGTCCCTGCAGCCTTCACTTTCTGTATCGAAGCTGCTGGGGAAGAGTTCTAGCAGATTAAAGCCTTCAGTTATGAATCACTTCATCTTGAGGGTAATTGATTGCGCATCAGGGCCAAACAAAGCAAACAAAGCAAATATTCCTCTCTTCACACACACACACACGCACGCACTCCTATAATTGGCCATTCTGAACTCATGGCCACATTTCTTTGTATAAACAAAAGTTCTTTTAAGCTAAGTAATTATATCCCAATGTAAAAGGATTAGGTCATTAAGATAAATATTTAATTAAAAGGTTGTGTAAGAATTAATTCCTATTTTTGTCATTCATAATTAATAGTTAGACAGATCAAAAAACCTCCTTGCCAAATATAGAAAATCACATTAGATACATATTAGATTTATAATTGCTGAGGCATAATTGCTGCTTGTACTAATAAAAATGACCAAATAATAACAGTGTGGGAGGAAACATCTTACAATTGCTGACTTATCTGGGTTGTTCGATGTGTCTTCAGATAATTAGAAGGGCTGTTTCCTTGGCTTGAAAAGCATTTGGCAGTACAATCCATAATTCCCACGCCAAATAAACTCAGCCCCACTCTCTCTGTACCATATTGCATTGTCACTGTGCATGAATTCACTCTCCTGTCTGGCTGTCCTTTGTGTCGACATGGGGAAGCAATTGGAGCATGCTGATCCTAATGACCAAGGGAAGGTTACTCAGGGAGCAATGTTTCACTTTCCCAATGCTAGGATAGGCTATCCTCAGTCGAGTCTTCATACTGGTTCAAAATCAAGAATCTGTAAATTCTTTTTTTTGACTGGATGGGAATGTTATTTCTCAGCAAAGAATTTCTGAATAAGGAAGACACCTGGATGTTGTGTTCAGAATTCTGTAGGATTTGATAGATTTCCTTTGGGAAAGATCCTAGGCGGGATTCTCCCGAATCAGTGTGATGGCCCAATGCCGGCGTAAAAAACGGCACAAAGCACTCCGGCGTCGGGCTGACCGGAAGTTGAAATGAAATGAAATGAAAATCGCTTATTGTCACAAGTAGGCTTCAAATGAAGTTACTGTGAAAAGTCCCTAGTCGCCACATTCCGGCGCCTGTTCGGGGAGGCTGGTACAGGAATGGAACCGTGCCGCTGGCCTGCCTTGGTCTGCTTTCAAAGCCAGCGATTTAAGCGGAATTCTGTGCACTACCGGGGGCTAGGCCAGCGGCGGAGGGGTTGGCGCTGCGTTAGCCGAAGGGACTGCGCGAGTTAGCGCATGCGCAGAACCGCCAGCGGGATTCAGCGCATTCACAGAATGGCCGGCGTATTCTGGCGCATGTGCAGGGGGGTGCCTTCACTGTGCCGGCCATGGCGGAGCCCTACAGGGGCCGTCACGGACGAAGAAGTGCCCCCATGGCACAGGCCCACCCGCAGATCGGTGGGCCCCGATCCCGGGCCAGGCCACCATGGGGACGCTCCCCCGGGGTCGGATCCCCCCGCACCCCCCCCCCCCCCCCACACCCCCACCCCCAAGGACTGCACCAGCTAACTTACCTGCCAGGTCCAATCGATGCCGGCGGGACTGACCAGAAACCGATGGCCGCTCGGCCCATCGGGGCCCGGGGAATTGCCGGGGGAGCCGCTGCCAACAGCCCCCGACCGGCGTGGCGTGATCCTCGCCCCCGAGAATCCGGCAGCCGGTGTCGGAGCAGCGGGCGGGATTCACGTCGCCCGGCGGGGATTCTCCGACCCTGCGGGGAGTTGGAGAATCTCGCCCCAGAACTGTTAATAAAGGTAATGAAGGCGGCACAGTGGCACAGTGGTTAGCATTAATGCCTCGCAGCGCCGAGCACCCAGGTTCGATCCCAGCCCTGGACCACTGTCGGTGTGGAGTTTACACATTCTCCCTGTGTCTGCATGGGTCTCACCTCCACAACCGAAAGCTGTGCAGGGTAGGTGAATTGGCCACGTTAAATTGCCCCTTAATTGGAAGAAATAATTGGATACTCT
Organism: Scyliorhinus torazame; assembly: GCF_047496885.1. NCBI lineage: Eukaryota > Metazoa > Chordata > Chondrichthyes > Carcharhiniformes > Scyliorhinidae > Scyliorhinus > Scyliorhinus torazame. The sequence goes on from NC_092713.1 coordinate 140,391,731, forward strand.
AAATTTATTTTTAAAAAATCAAAGGTAATGTATCCTGTCCTTGGCAACCCTAACCAAGTTATGTTACTTTTAATTTCCACATTAACTACTATAAAACATGCACACGTGAAAGCTTCCTGCAGTAGACTTTATCTCTTATGTTTCTTCTAGTGGAAACATTCGTGGACTGGTTCATGAACTTGCAGTTCACAGTATTAATATTGCTACCTGAATCAGAGAATCATAGGATCCCTTCAGTGCAGAAAGAGGCCATTTGGCCCATTGGGTCTGCACTGACCCTCTGACAGAGCACACCACCTAAGTTCAGTCTCCCACCCTATCCCAATAACCTCTTAATCGAACCCACACATCTTTTTTGGACACTAAGGGCAATTAGGCATGGTCAATCCACCTAACTTTCACATCTTCGGGCTATGGGAGGAAACCGGAGCCTCCGGAGGAAACACAGGGAGCACGTGCAAACTCCACGCAGACAGTGACCCAAAGACTGGAATTGAACCCAGGTCTCTGTCGCTGTGAGGCAGCAGTGCTAACCACTGTGCCATTCTGCCATCCTATCTCTCCTGATTCTTGTTCTCAAAGCTCACTGGAATTTTGCCCAGCAGTGGGTGTTGGGAATGGAAGTGTGGGGGACCAGTAAAATACTGGGTAGCCACACTGAGGAAATGTCCCATTGGTGGCAATGGTAGCAGTTTGCTCTCTGGATGATTACTGAAAGATTTAAGGTTGATTCTCCCTGATGGACTGTATTTTGTTAATGGCGTGACCACTTAGGGAGGCCGCCAACTACATGGAGAATCCATGACACAAGCAGGTGGCTGCAGCACCCAATGATACTCCCGCTGGCCCAACACTGCCTCCCCTCTTTTTTTCCCCCACCTGCATCACAACTTAATGAATGCCCATTCTTCCCAGGGTGCCTCTAAATGGCAGTGCCCTTATATTGTTCTTGCTGCCTCAGTAATGGCCACCTCTCTCAGTGGTGCTGCAGAGGCTCAGGAGCTGTCAGCCCTTTGATCAGGCTGGCAATGTGGAATGCCCACAGCTGCCTGTCTTTAATTGGCTGCCAACCCAGCTTGTTGACTCTTAAATTCCCTCTTGGTCATATCGTGGGGAGGTTCTACTTCTCGTCCAGGTGCTTCTGACCACTCAAAAAACAGCTGGGCGAGATCTCCAGAACCGTGGCAAAATCTTGCTAAATCTTGTTTCAAAGAGTTGTGAAAATATAAAGTTTGCCAACTCCCAAGGTGCCGGATAACTAGATGTTACTAATGGGCTTTCATGTTTCCCTATGTTGCAAGACTGACTGCACGGAACATCCTAAGGAAAGACAGTTCTTTCTTTAATTGACACAAGGATACATGTTCCAGGCACTGAAGAATAGCAGAATAATTAAATGCCTCATCCAACCCAATGATGCGCAAGTCAGGTGGATTGGCCATGCTAAATTGCTTCTTAGTGTCCAAAGACAAGCAGGTTAAGTAGGGTTACAGGGATAAGGGCGGGAGAGTGGGCCTCGGTTGAGTGCTCTTTCAGAGGGTCAGTGCAGACTCGATGGGCCAAGTGGCCTCCTTCTGCACTGTAGGAAGTCTATGAATAATGCCGAGTAGAATTATTACGATTGATTGTTTTATATTGTTACTTCCGCATTACTTAAATACATTGCCATGCGGCACAGTTTTAAGAGGAATGGTTCTCGAGATGGAGGGTAAAAGATCCAAACCTGCCGTTGTTGAGTCGTTTATTTTGTTTACTGTGCCCATCCAGCACACAGCGTTTAGGACATTTTGAAACAATCAAACACCTACAAGATAGGCCCAACAGCCTGTCTGGCATTACTCTGAATGGCCATGAAATAACCACTTACAGCAAATTTGACCCTGCCTACAGTTCTATTGCAGGGGCTGGTTTAGCACAGTGCGCTAAATCGCTGGCTTGTAATGCAGAACAATGCCAGCAGCTCGGGTTCAATTCCCGTACCAGCCTCCCCGAACAGGTGCCGGAATGTGGCGACTAGGGGCTTTTCACAGTAACTTCATTGAAGCCTACTTGTGACAATAAGCAATTATTAACGGGCAGCACGTTAGCATTGTGGATAGCACAATTGCTTCACAGCTCCAGGGTCCCAGGTTCGATTCCGGCTTGGGTCACTGTCTGTGCGGAGTCTGCACATCCTCCCCGTGTGTGCGTGGGTTTCCTCCGGGTGCTCCGGTTTCCTCCCACAGTCCAAAGATGTGCAGGTTAGGTAGATTGGCCATGATAAATTGCCCTTAGTGTCCAAAATTGCCCTTAGTGTTGGCTGGGCTTACTGGGTTATGAGGATAGGGTGGAGGTGTTGACCTTGGGTAGGGTGCTCTTTCCAAGAGCCGGTGCAGACTCGATGGGCCGAATGCCTCCTTCTGCACTGTAAATTCAATGATATTGCTTATCTGAACTCTACAGAATTTATTTTGTATCTGCCTGATGAAGTGTGTTGACATTCAAAGTACTTGCACTCGCAGTGGGAGGAGGAGGGAGTTTATCAATCTATCAACTCTTCCTTCATTCCCCAGGCCTACTGAGAGAGAAAACGAGAAACAGTTCCTGTGCAGACTTAAGGGAATCCATCCGGAGGAAGGATTTCTCTCCTGAAGAAAGAGGCCGGAACAAAAGTAAGGAAACATTTATTACGTGTAAACCATTTAATGAGAGAATGTACTCCCAGGGGAAAAGGCGAGGGGGGAAGAGATAGATTAAGTGTTGTGCACCACAAGTGTCACTGTCAATGTGTCAAAATCTTGGAAAATCCCCTAATTAATAGATGTACCTTCACCACAGAGACATTAACAGTTCAAGAAGCCAGCTCACCAACACCTTCTCCAGGTTACTTAGTGGTGACCAATAAACACTGACTTTGCCATCAGCACAGATAGAACATAGAACATAGAACATTACAGCGCAGTACAGGCCCTTCGGCCCTCGATGTTGCGCTGACCTGTGAAACCACTCTAAAGCCCATCTACACTATTCCCTTATTGTCCATATGTCTATCAAATGACCATTTGAATGTCCTTAGTGTTGGCGAGTCCACTACTGTTGCAGGCAGGGCATTCCACGCCCTTACTACTCTCTGAGTAAAGAACCTACCTCTGACATCTGCCTTATATCTATCTCCCCTCAATTTAAAGGTATGTCCCCTTGTGCTAGACATCACCATCTGAGGAAAAAGGCTCTCACTGTCCACACTATCCAATCCTCTGATCATCTTGTATGCCTCAATTCAGTCACCTCTTAATCTTCTTCTCTCTAACGAAAACAGTCTCAAGTCCCTTAGCCTTTCCTCATAAGATCTTCCCTCCATACCAGGCAACATTCTGGTAAATCTCCTCTGCAACCTTTCCAATGCTTCCTCATCCTTCTTATAATGCGGCGACCAGAATTGCACGCAATACTCCAAATGCGGCCGCACCAGAGTTTTGTACAGCTGCAACATGACCTCATGGCTCCTAAACTCAATTCCTCTACCAATAAAAGCTAACACACCGTACGGCTTCTTAACAAACCTCTCAACCTGGGTGGCAACTTTCAGGGATCTATGTACATGGACACCGAGATCTCTCTGCTCATCCACACTGCCAAGAATCTTACCATTAGCCCAGTACTCAGTCTTCCTGTTATTCCTTCCAAAATAAATCACCTCACACTTTTCTGCATTAAACTCCATTTGCCACCTCTCAGCCCAGCGCTGCAGCTGATCTATGTCCCTCTGTAACTTGTAACATCCTTCCGCACTGTCCACAACTCCACCGACTTTAGTGTCATCTGCAAATTTACTCATCCATCCTTCTACGCCCTCCTCCAGGTCATTTATAAAAATGACGAACAGATGCCTGAGAATGAATTTTTTACAACCGATCCAACCTGGGAAACTTACACTTACTGAAATAAATGCAACACAGTGTATGTGACCAGATAATGAGCCTTTGCTGTGCTTAACCTGAGTTCCATTCCAAGAAATCAAAGTCTGGGCCAAATGGGGAGGGAATTCTTAACAACCGCCCGACCCATGACTGGGAGAGAAATGGGAGAATGGGCTAAAGCATAGTAGTACAGTAGTTAGCGCTGTTGCTTCACAGTATCAGGGACCTGGGTTCAATTCCCAGCTTGGGTCACTGTCTGTGCGGAGTCTGCACGTTCTCCCTGTGTCTGCTTGGGTTTCCTCCGGGTGCTCCAGTTTCCTCCCACAAGTCCCGAAAGACGGGCTGTTAGGTCATTTGGACATTCTGAATTCTCCCTCTGTGTACCCGAACAGGTGCCGGAATGTGGCGACTAGCGGGTTTTCACAGTAACTTCATTGCAGTGTTAATGTAGGCCTACTTGTGACACTAATAAAGATTATTATTTAAGTCTGAATCTTCACTGCAACCTGCTTTGAAAGTGCCCACTCCCAGTTTTAATGGAGATGGGTTGGGCGTGAAGGGTGGTGATGATTAACCTGCTCTGGTGAGGCAGCTCAGGTAAATAAATCTGAGAGTAAGGCTCACAACTCAAATTTCTTTTTATTTAAAAAACAATTTATTGAAGGCATTTTTAATGTATACATATTCACAAATATACAAAAGCCAACTGCAGAAACAGGTAACACTACTCCTTTTCTGCACTCCCCAACCACAGCCCCACTCAGCCCTCTGCCACCCACCGCGGTACCCACCTCCCTTTTCGAACCTATCCCCCCAAACAAAAAGTCAACTCCAACCACCTACCCCACCCCCCCCCACCCCCCGCCCACTGATGACTCAATACTCCTTAAAAAAGTTTATAAACAGCTTCTAGCTCAAGATGAACGCCGCCTTCACTCTTCGAATGGCAAACTTAATCTTTTCCAAATACAGTAGCTCTGCCAAATTACTCATCCAAGGCCCTGCCTTTGGCGGGTCCGAGTCCTGGCAACGCAACAAAATCCAACTCTGGGCTACTAGGGAAGCAAAGGGGAAGACGTCGGCCTCTCTCCCCATCTGTACTCCTGGACCCTCCAGACACTGGAGTTCTCTGAGTCCGGCACCTCCGGACTCAGAGCTACCGCTACCCCCAAAATCTTTGACATTACAGCTGTCATGAGAATGTCACTTTAAGAAATGTTTGGCTGCTCATGTTACTGCAGTGATGTCAGAGCAGGGTGGAGCTGAGCTCTGGCTCTGCTTTTTAGTTTCACTTTGAGAAAAGCTTGGGTGTGTATGTGTTTTTTTGGTTTCGTTTCAGTGTTGGAGTTGCAATCAGCCGCTGGAGGTGTAATGTCGTTCTCTCGGCCATGTAAAGACTATCTCTTGATCATTTGGGGAATTCAGAGAGATAAATGTTCTCAGTAGTGAATTTAAACCTGATGTGCTTCTGTTAAAAGTTTTTTAAGTCTTCTGGATGTTGTTTGGGAATTTATTAAGGATTACTTAGTGTTGTATTCTTTGGGGGTTGTGTTTGAATTGATGGTTGCTAAGATGTTCACTGTATGTTTTAAAAAGGTTAACTTGAGTTCATAGAATAAACATTGCTTTACTTTAAAAAATACTGTTAGATGTTTGCTGCACCACACCTGTAGAGTGGGCCGTGTGCTCCCCATACCACAATCTATTAAAAGTTGCGGGTCAGATGAACTCCATGATACACTTTGGGGTTTTCTAAACCCTGGCCCATAACACTTCTGAAAATCCCTTCCAGGACTCCTTCAACCTTGCACATGCCCAAAACATATGCACATGGTTCACCAGCCCCCCCACACACCACCCACACCTAATCTCCGCCCCCGAAAAGAACCGACTCATCCTGGACACCATCATGTAGACTATATGCACCGTAAATTGGATAAGACTTAACCTAGCACACGACGAGAACGCATTCATCTTCTGCAGAGCTTCCCTCTGCACTGTGGCCCTCAACGAGACCCCCCCCCCCAACGCTTCCTCCCACTTGGGCCTGACCTCTTCCATGGGAGCACACTACCTCTCCATCCTGCCCTTTCCAATGTCGTCCTCGGACAAAAGCTTATCTTACAGCACTGGGATTGGCAGCGCCGAAGAGGACAGCACGGGGATAGGGCAGGGGAGTGGGTCTAGGTAGAGTGTTCTTTTGGAGGGTTGCTGCAGGATCGGTGGGACAAATGGCCTATGTCTGCATTGTGATTCACCTGAGGAAGGAGCAGTGCTCCGAAAGCTTGTGATTCGAAACAAACCTGTTGGACTTTAACCTGGTGTTGTAAGACTTCTTACTGTGCTCACCCCAGTCCAACACCGGCATCTCCTCATCTGAGGGTGATAACACAGAACAGTCAGAGGATGAACAATCACATCATTCTCCCGCACCCTCCATCAATGCAGACACAGTCACCTTGGTGGGAATACTTTTGAAATTAGGCTCAGGATCACAATCTGGGGATCACATCACAGACATGTCCAGCAGCTGAGATGGAGGATGTGACAGCCAAGACCTCTGACAGTCAGAGGACTGTGTGAGACCAGGCCCAAGCTGAGCCCCATGCAGGGTATGTGTCTGTGTAAATGGCCGTAAGAACCCTGTGGAGATACATAGTCAGTCAGTAAAACATGGCAGAGATGTCAAAGGTTACTCGCAGCCTTAAGTGAAAGGTGGAGTAGGCCATTCAAGTTATGTGTTCTGTCATACCTCCAGTGTGTGAGTGTGTGCCTTCTTCCACAGAGAGGTTGGCAGTTGCCATGGAGAGGCAGATAAGCAGATAATAACAATAATCTTTATTGTCACATGTAGCTTACATTAACACTGCAATGAAGTGACTGTGAAAAGCCCCTAGTCACCACATTCCGGCGCCGGGAAGGGAGAATTCAGAATGTCCAAATTACCTAACAGCACGCCTTTCGGGATTGTGGGAGGAAACATGAGCATCCGGAGGAAACCCACGCAGACTCAGGGAGACAGTGACCTAAGCGGGAATCGAACCTGGGACCTGTAGTGATCTTTGTATGTGCATGTACATAAGGGGTTAATGGGAAATCGGAAGATCACTAGAGGGCAGCACTGGTGGTTATAAAAGTGAGACGCAAGCAGTTCCTCCCTCTCTTAGTGATTAGACTGTGACGAGAGCAGGGGCATTGATTTAGCTCAGGGTGACTAGTGTGGTCAGACAGAGCTACTGTATATAGACTTTGTAACCTTTCTACTGGTATTGATCTTACAGTAAAGAACTCACGCAGTTGTTAACTTAGTTACTCAATAAACCTTTCAATACCTCTGGACGACTTCGAGTCTTTTTCATCAAGGCACAGAAAGCCTCTTCAGCAACTGGATTGAGTAATGCATGTTACGCTCAGTAGTGCTACCAAACACACTACGGTAAGGTAACAAAAGAGGACCCTGGCGCTGTGAAGCAACAGTGCTAACCACTGTGCTACTGTGTCGCCTCGAGCAGAACACTCAGTGGCTGTTGGCTATGTGCTCGGACCAGCATCCTGTCACTCTGGCCATGGGCTCTTCTTAGTGCTGGTTCGGCGAGAGGTGGAATGAGGCAGCTCGATCCCCCTCCAGATGTGTGTGTGTGTGCATTGCTCAAAGCAAAAGTGAAACAAAGACTGGATCACATGTCCCATCTCGTGCAGGCATACTGATACACCTTAAAGGCAAATTACAACATTCAGCACCACACAAGAACATGTATGCGATCAATTGCCCCTTCTATCTGTGGAAAATATGGAGCTGAATCGAACAGCTTTGGTTGCCTTGCTCTCAGGGGGTGTGGTGAATCGCACAAAATCATTGACCCTTTTGAACATGGCATTTAGATAATTCCCTTATTCCGCTTGGTGTGGTTGACTGGGAAATGCCAAACATGCCCCTTGTGGAGGCCTGGAATGTCCTGGTGACATAGAAATTCAAGGCCGCAGTGATGTTTATGGCGATTGGCGTTACATTGCCTCTTATTCCAGGGGCTGTAGATCTTCCTGCAACAGCCGACATAAATCAGTGACGTCCTGCTTTGATATGCTCAGCCATCTCTGATATTGCCTCTCTGACCTTTTTAGATAGTTACTCCGCATGCAGTATATTTGATTAAATGTCATTGTATGGCATCACTGTCCCCTGCTTGCCAGCAACCTGAAATGTCTGTCCCTTTTTAGCCTTCTGGCCGTTTCTGTTGGGCAATCCTCTGCTGGCTCCTCTCCAGGTGTCCAGATTACCAACAACCTGTCCTGGTCCCCCCCATGCCGACGCTATAGTTAAGAAAGCCCACCAACGACTCTACATTCTCAGAAGACTAAGGAAATTTGGCATGTCACCTACGACTCTCACCAACTTCTACAGATGCACCATAGAAAGCATTCTTTCTGGTTGTAACACAACTTGGTATGGATCCTGCTCTGCCCAAAACCGCAGGAAACTACAAAAGGTCATGAATGTAGCCCAATCCATCACGCAAACCAGCCTCCCATCCATTGACTCTGTCTACAATTCCCGCTGTCTCGAAAAGGCAGTCAGCATAATTAAGGACCCCACGCACCACCTTCTTCCGTCAGGAAAAAGATACCAAAGTTTGAGGTCACGTACCAACCGACTCAAGAACAGCTTCTTCCCTACAGCCATCAGACTTTTGAATGGACCTACCTCGTATTAAGTTGATCTTTTCTCTACACCTTGCTATAACTGTAACATTATATTCTGCAGTCTCTCCTTCCTTCCCTATGTACGGTATGCGTTGTCTGCACAACATGCAAGAAACAATACTTTTCACTGTATACTAATTATTGTGACAATAATAAATCAAATCAAATCAAGGGGCTGGTTTAGCACAGGTCTAAATAGCTGGCTTTTAAAGCAGGCCAGCAGCACGGTTCAATTTCCGTACCAGCCTCCCCGAACAGGCGCCGGAATGTGGCGACTGTGGGCTTTTCATTTGAAGCCTATTTGTGACAATAAGCGATTTTCATTTAATTTTTCATTTTCAAAATCAAATCAAATCCTCCTCCACCATAGCAGTGAAAAGCACTGGGTGCATGAGAGCCATCTGTCCTGCCTTTAGTGAACTGCAGACAGAGGCAGTGATGATTTGTCAGTATAGCCTATTTGACTCACTTTCCTGACTTGGACCAATGGGGAGCCCACTGCTTTGCCTTGATAACACACTTGTCTCCCCCCACCCCACAGGCTAGCTCGCTCCTTGATTTGCTATATGAACATTTCTTCTAGCTGTTGCAGCTCTGTCCCTGGACACTTCCTCGCTACAAGGATCTCAGTGAACTTTGACCTTCCCTCCACTCCCTTTGACTCCATCACCCTATCCGTGTCTTCTGTGACTCTCAAAGCTCCTACCATCAACCCTGAACAACTTTCTGACAACCCAAACAACATTCAGCTGCAGAAATTCCCTCTTCCCCTTCTCCCCCAACAACCACTCCTCACACCCTGGCACTCTTTCATTGTCAACATGCCAATTGTCACCCTTGGCACACCCTCTATCATGCTTGACCTGCCCTCAGTTACCCTTGATTCTCCCAACCTCACAGTTGACCTGCCCCCAATGACTCTTGTTTACCCTTTTATCATGCTTGAGCTACCTTCAGAAGAAATTGACCCTCCCTCAGTGGTCCAGCTCCCTCCCTCTCCAACAACCATTCTTACAACCCATCATCTTTCCCTTGGCTGTCCATGCTCCAACCTATACGGCCAGCTGGTACCCAATCTCAATGCAACAGCTTAGGTCCAATAAAGCTCCCCATACAAGAAAATATGTTTTTACTTACTCCAAATCTACTGGAAAGACTACCTCACCTGCTGCATGCCACCTTGAACCAGGTGTAAACCTGAAGTTGCATAGTTGTCATTTACTGCCAATTTAATCGCAAAAAGTGCAATTTGATCTGGCGACTATGCGTTTTAATGAGTTCGCATGACATGCTAATTCATTGAAAATAGGTTACTGTTGCTTGCCATCAGGAACCTGGGCCTGCCATTAATCCACCACCAACTTAGTTCCCAATGTTCATCCACCATCAGGTCGGGAAGGTGACATTTTGCCTCCCACCCTGTCCGCTTCATTTCCTGCTCCCATGAACTTCACAGGATTTAACACATGGCCACCACATCTTTTTTCCAAATACCAGGCCAAGGTTTCTGCTGGACATTTTAAGAAATTAAGTCTTCCTTTGCAAAGCACAATAACAATTCAAGTGGGTTTTGAGGAGTGAAACTGTACAAGGCTATTGCAAAACCTCTTGCACATGCACATGAACAACTTGTACGCTTGCTTTAGTTGAATACAAGTGATCTTGTGTCGACGGCAGAGACAATTGCTATGTGGTGGAGCGAAATGCAGGGCAGATGGTGCAATAATACATTCTTCTGTCCTTGTTGACAGCTACAAAAGGCCGCAGGATGGGTCGATCGGCAGTTATCGAAGCCAGAAAACCCCATCCCCTTCTTCCCTGTGAGAGTGTCTCTATGGCCTGAGGTTACTATTAATTAAATGTCATTTGGGCAGCATGGTAGCATAGTGGTTAGCACAGTTGCTTCACAGCTCCAGGGTCCCAGATTCAATTCCCGGCTTGGGTCACTGTCTGTGCGGCGTCTGCACGTTCTCCCCGTGTCTGCGTGGGTTTCCTCCTGGTGCTCTGGTTTCCTCCCACAGTCCAAAGATGTGCGGGTGAGGTGAAATGGCCATGCTAAATTGCCCATAGTGTCCAAAAGCTTAAGTGGGGGTTACTGGGATAGGGTAGAGATGTGGGCTTGAGTAGGGTGCTCTTTGTAAGGGCTCGTGCAGACTCGACGGGCCAAATGGCCTCCTTCTGCACTGTACATGCTATGATATAATAATAACAACTTGCAATTATGTATAGGAGCAAAGGTTTCATTGATGTAGCATCTTTCACATGTCATTGAGAGGACTTTGTGGCAAATGAATTACTTCTTGAAAGTAGGAAATTCAGAAACCAACTTCAATACAGCAAACTTCCAGTCAGTAATCATAATTCATTATATTGATTGGGTTGAGGGATTTATATTAACCAGGATGAATGTCCCATTCGTCTTTGCATAATGCCATGGGATCTTTTATGTCCACCTGAGAGATGTTTCATTTGGAAGACAGCACCTCTTCAACACTCATTCAGTACTTCACTGGAGTGCCAGTATAGAATTTTGTGCTCAACTCTCTGGAGTGGGAATTGAATCTACAAGCTGGAGTGAGAGTGTGACTACCTAAGCCACGTCTGACATGAAGGCCAGGAATTTCATTTTTGAGGTGGGTGCGGGAGAGTTGGGAAATTTCCCTGCTTAGCTTGCTTGCCTCAGGGAAAAACTGGGAGCTTCTTTGCTGGGGGCCCGGTGTGGGCTGGAGTCAGGCCAGCCGACTCAGGGAGAAATGCTGAGGCAGCCACAGGGGCTACTGGCTGTGGAGGCAGGCTGTTTAAAAGACTTGCCTCAGTGCGGTAGGGCACTGTTCCTGTGAAGAAAAGTTACAAAGCCCCTCCAGCACTCACGCACCATGACCCCTCATGCCAAGTCCTGCCTTCCACTCACTCCCTCAGGCTCAGGTTTGCCCTTCCACCCTCGGGGCCTAGGTTTAACATTTAACAGTCTTATTGTTGCTAATGAGATATACCAGAGAAAGAAATTTAATAAGGCAAACACCGAATTGGGGTGAGTGACTGGCAAGAGTGGGGAGGGGGGTGAATGGAGATATGGAGCGGGTTTAAAGTGGGCTTCACTAGTTACGTGAAATGGGCTTCTTTCTTTCATAGGATATGGGCATTGCTGGCGAGGACAGTATTTGTTGCCCATCCCTAAAGGCTCTTGAAAAGGTTGTGGGGAACCACTGCAGTTCCAGGATTTTTACCCAGTGACAATGAAGGACTGTTGTCTTGGATCCAAGTGAGGATGGTGGACAGCTTGGAGAGAAATTTACAGATGGTGGTGTCCCTACGCATCTGCTGCCCTTGTCCTATGAGGTGGTAGAAGTCATAGGTTTGGAGGGGACTGCAGGACTCTTGATAAGTTGCAGCAAAGCTTCTTGACTGTTGTTGGAGCTGCACTCCTCCAGGCAAGTGGAAAATATTCCATCACACACCTGACTTATGCCTTCTGGATAATTGATAGGCTGTGGGGAGTCAGGAGGTATGATACTTGCCGCAGTGTTCCCAGCCTCTGAACTGCTCTTGTGGCCATGGTATTCATGTGGCTTGTCCTAAATCAGCAACCTTTTCACACTTACTGCAATGGAAAAAGACATTGAGTGTGATGGAAAATGTGATGTTGTTTCACTGTGAGCCACTGTTGTCTTATTGTCTTACCCCTGTAAATGTGAAGTAAAAACAGAAAATGTAATGGATACAACCAATAGGTCAGTCAACATCTGAAATGGAAACATAACTTTGAGATTTTGAATGTGATCTTATTCTAATGAAGGGTAAAATGCAGAGAAGCATTAATTTACATGTCACTTTCAGATGTTGATGAACTTACTCCATATTTCAAGCGCTTTCTGCTTTTCCATTGCACACTACATTTTATCTGTGTGTATTTGATGGTGAATTAAGATAAGGGGTGCTAGATTCAATGAATAGAATTGTATATTTGAGTGTGGAATGGAAGTATATCACAAATTATGACTAAAAACATAACCATCCATTGTAGCATACACCACAATTAAACCACAGCTTGCATTGAGAGTCATATCTCAAAGTACTTTACAGGGATGAAATAGGTCCTGAACAAAAGATGGGAATGACTGGGGAGAAATGGAACAAAAGGCACCATGAAAAAGATGGACTTTTAAAAAAGCTTTTGAAGGAACTAAAGAATTCTCCAGCAAATGGCTTTCGGAGAGAGCAGGGACTATTGATCGAGAAGAATACGTTTCCACATGCATCAAACCATGCAGACAGAGAGAATGATGTCTCATTTCCAATAACACAGTGAAGCCTTTTATTCTGAATAGAATTTATTTTTTTTAAGAACAATCACAGACAGAAAGAAATGCAAATTTGAAGCAGAACCAGCCTGAATGACCCTGTCATCCACTGGGAACAATGCTATAGCTGAGACCTGAGTTTTGAGATTTGAGAAGGTTCCATCGTGAAATAACTTGCTTTTTGTGTAATTGTTTAAACTCTGTTGACAGTCTTGATACAGAATTGTGCAGTTTGTCTGCGTGTGTGTGTGTGTGTGTTTGCATTTTAGGAAATACAGATTTTGAAGAGGAGGGTTAATACAGTGAAATAAACTATATGGAAAATACTGAATATCCCATTTCTACACACAAAGATAAGCAAGATTTAAAAACACAAGACAAGAATTCAAATAAATGTCACATAGCATCTTAATTGAGTGTTGAAAGGATAGTCTTTGTGCACTTAAATTTATCCTTAACATATGTCTAAATCATATCAAACGAAAATGTGAAATCACTGTTCATCTTTTAGAGCTAACACATGCAGTGTCATCCAGGAGGAAATATAGAAAGAGTTAATGGTGCTATATTATGAAAAGTAAGAACACTCCATTGCTCAGATTGCGAGAACTGAAGAACTCATTGATTTCCCGCTAGTAAATTTTCGTATATACATCTTAATCTAAAATAATTTAAAATAGCATCTTCAATACAGGGCATGTGCTTTTATAAATTAAACACTCAAAAAGAAAAGAAGTAGCATTATATAGCACTATAGTTTGATGCTGGAAAAAACACATCGATTTTACTGCTGTACAGTGTACAACTTAAGCAAGGATGAGAGAAATGCAAGATAGGAATGGAAGAGGTAGATAGCATTTCTCCTGCGATACCAAGAGCCTGGGTACACTCAGCTAAAAAGCACTCATTGGAAAATTTGAAAAGAAAACTCATCGAGAATATTGAGCCAAGAAAACTAAGCTAGCAATTGAATTAGGGCTGCCTGAAAGTTTAGCATCTGACACTTTGCTCCTATATTACTCCTATCTTCCCAAGATGAGGCGTTACCAATTACAAACAGCAATGGTGAACACTAAGCAACCACAAGGCACCTAAAAGTGTTTAATTTCATCCACTCTGCTGCTTGCTCCTTTGGAATGCTGTTACTTTTCATTGTTGTACCGCGAGCTGTATAAGTTGTTTAATATCATCCTGCCAATATTGAGAACATTTATTTTATATGACAATTTCGTTGACTCCACACCTAATGAGTGATGCAATTAAATTAGCCTTCAATTTGAGTAAAACATACTGAAAATCGCATAAATCCTGGAAGCTAGTTCAGCATTCTGTGGCCATATACAATCATTTGGTGAACTGTTCCTGATCTGAGTTTGCAGACCATTAACACCTAGTATTTTTTGTGCAGTTATTCCATCCCAGAAAAAAATGACACAGCACTTATTATTGCACAGTCTATTAAGCTCCCACCAACTACCCCTACAAACATTAAGTGATCTGTATGTACATCACTAAAAACCCACCCCCTTCCTTCACCCTCACTAAAGAAGCCCTAGCACTCTGTGCGAGGATCATTTTGATTTATTATCTAACAGCAAGTCAACAGTCTGTCTTACATCTCACATGCTTTTTATCTTTTAAAAGAACCGCAGGAATGTAAAATGGCTGCTGGAACTTTCTGTATTTTCTTTTCTTTGACGCATTTCATAAATTCGTGAGGCAATGAGTTTACCCTTGGAACTATTTCCCAGAGCCTTTTAATGTGGTCCAGTGTCAAATTTTGTTGGATAGCATGTTAAATTCACTATATAAAAGCAAGTTGTTATTTATATACACATATACTTCTAATCCATTAAATGCACAAGGGCACAGTGGACTAATTACCTCTACCTGAATGGATGGGACGATTATCCAAAGCAAAGTGAAAAATATTTAACTGAAAGACTCTTTTTCTAAGTCACCCACAATTGCCATTCACAGCCAATGGATTGCTTGCAATAATGGGTCTGTTGACAATGATGGAGCAGCTCTCCCAGCTACATCAGGCAAGGTCCAGTGTGCCAGTGACTGATCAAGATGGTTTCTTATACCATAAAATTGTGTCATTTGCAGCGTGTATACATCAGATGGACAAAGTAGTGATGATTGAATTAGAGGCTAGGTGATTGACTGAGACATTTGGCCTGCGTTGTTATATATTCAGAGAAATCCAGAGCTGATTCATTGCAGAGCATTGTGTAGAGAGCAGGAGCTTGAGCTTCAACAGGGGTTTGGGACCCCGGCAGCTGAATATATTTTGGGCCCTGACACCATGCTTGAGCCGGGCCACTCTTGCAACGCTGTGCGAAATCTAATGGCTGCGCCGCATCCGAACCGGGGCGCAACACAGCCAGTAAATGTCGTGAGAGGCCTCAGGTGGGATTTACACTTTACGCCACGTCTCGCGAGATCTAATGGGATTTCACAAGACCTCAGGATCTGGATTCTGCCCACAATTGGCAGGATCCAGATCTGGCTAACCTGCACATTAAAGTGCTGCAGTAAACATATGCACTCGGTTACTCCAAGCGAGCGCCCATTAGTACTGTTCTCCACAAACGGGAACCAGGTGTACCAGCACATGGGGGGTCTCCTCAGGGATCCTGGGTGGCTGCGCTCTGGGCATGGTGGTAGCCTGGCACCCCCAGTGCTGCCATAGGCCTGGCATTGCCAACCTGGCACTTCCACCTGGGTGCCACCCTGGCACTGCCAAGGTGGCATTTTCCCCATGCAGGAAATCAGGCCTGGGGGTGCTCTGCCTTTATGAGGTGGCGTGGGAGGCTCGATGATCCCCTTATAAGTGGGTTGGGGCATCAGGGGGGGTTGCATGGGGTGATCTCGAGATCGGGGTGCCATTTAAAAATGGTGCCTCAATTCTTCCTGCACTGGCAAGCGGAGCTCCTCCTTGCAGGAAATGGGACAGTGCGGCCTCAGTGGAGCTTTCACCTCTGAGGCTCTGAAATGAAACAGAGTCCCATTAGATAGCGGGGTCTTTTTCGGCACTGCAAGCACCAGGAAACATCCAGCTAAACGTACTCAACACGGGGCTCTGTTTCATTTCCATTAAATCACCCCTGCTATTTTAAATCCAAACGCCGGGATTGCTTTCCTTAGAACAGAGAAGGCTGGAGGTAACCTGATCGAAGTATACAAAATTATGAGGGACATAGATAGGTTAGATGGGTCAATAACTAGGGGGCATAGATTTAAGATCAGGGACAGGTAAGGAAACACGGTTACTTTGTAGATTGAAGTAACAACTGTACCCCTCCACCTAGATATATATAACCCAATCCAAAACAAAACAAAATAGATTAAAATTCCAAATCAAATATTCCCTAATTAAAACAAAACTGGTTAACAATTCAAAGACACAAAATTGTTTTGGGATGGAGGGGGTCATTGGGTGGTGATGAGGAGGGATAGTCAATATTGAGGAGGACTGCGACAAATTGCAGGAGGATATCAATAAACTTCCATGTTGGGCAAATAATTGGCAAATGAAGTTCAACGCAGATAAATGTGAGGTAGTGTATTTTGGTAGGGAGGAGAGGGAGGTCACTTATTACTCAGAAGGGCAAGTCCAGGTGGGTTGGAGGAACAAAGGAATCTCAAAGAACAAATACATCAATCAATAAAAGTTGCACTACAGGTTATTAAGGGCATAAAAAAGCAAACAAAGCACTAGATTTTATTTCTAGGGAATATATATGAAAAGTAGGGAAGTTATCCTCAATCTGTATCAGACCTTGATTAGAGTGAGTACGCTGTACCGTCTTGGTTGCCATATTATGAAAAGGATACAGAAGCACTGGAGAGTGTGCAGAGGAAAATTATACCAGAAATGCATAGGGTGGGATTTACTGGCTGTTCACGCCGGCGTATGGGCTTCCCGATAACGGCAGGATTGGTAGATCCCGTTGGCAGGTCACCTCCCCTGCTGAAAAACATGCGGCAGGGTGGTCGGTAAATCCCGTCCATGGGTATATATATGTCACAAAGAAATTATAGGCTGGATCTCTGCTCTCTTGAAAATAGACGGTTGAGGGTGATCTAATATTATATATTGTTACGAAATGGCCACGCTGTAATATTTTCCAGACAGTATTTAAACCAGCAAAATGTATTCATAATACAGACAGCTGAAGTGTAAGATATTCATATGTTCACACTCAGAGCCTTTCATGGTGTTTCTTAGCCTTCTAAAAAATATTAGTGGCGGGATTCTCCAGGCACCAGCCGCATGTTTCTTGGCGGAGTGCTGTTAATTAGCAGCGGAATTCTCTCTTCCCGCTGTTTGTCAATGGGATTCGCCGTTGATGCTATCCCACCCTGCCAGGAAACCTGCTAGCGGGGTGCGCTGCAGGCGGGAAATGTGAATCGCAACAGCCGGAAAATTCTGGCCGAGAAATGAGGTAAGGCTTTGGGTTGAATTTTACGTGCCCCTGTGGGCAGGTTGCAGGGGTTACAAAATTGGGCATAACGACATGGGTTCTCCACCCATTGTCCACTTAATGCTCCCAACCTCACTGCAATTGTACATGACACAGCGAAGGCAGCGATCTAATCACCTGTCCATGGGCCAACTGAGGCCTTTAAGTAGGCAATTAATGCTCTCATTAGGGTTTGTCAGCCTGGCCTGAGCAATACCACCCCATCCATAACAACTTACCTCAGTGTCCAGCTCCAGTGTCAATCACCTTTGTGAACTGCATGCAGTCCCAGCAGTGGCCATCTTTTCAGATGGCGCTGCTGGGACCAGAGCGCTGTCAGTCATTTGATTGGCCTGCAGCTTTTGAAGCTGGGGGTACACTCCCGAAAGTCATCTTAAGCCAAATAATAGTCAGCCAACAGTTCATGGCTGTGTGGCAGTCTGACAGAGTGGGGGTGGACTCGCCCCCGACATTTACACCAGGGAGGTGGGGATCTTAACCGAGTGTAAAATCCCAGCCTTTATTTCTGAATTTTGGTTAGTCTAATGCCTTTTCTGTCTAAAGTGCACATTGTTAACCGAATAATCAAATTTATAATTATTTAAAAGATTTTTTTAAAAATGGCCCAATTACATAAACAAGTCATCTCATCACCAGGACCATTTTTAATGACCCTGCGATAGCGTCATGTACAATCTATTCTTGAATGTTGTGTCAGCTACACCCGTGACATTCATTCAGTCTGCTTTCACACCACCACTTTGAATAGGTCTCTTCAAAAGTCGTGCTGCTCAATCAGGAAAGTTTGCCAGTTATATACCACCATCTTCATGCCAAATTTAAACTCCATGTGAAAACTTTTGTTGGCATGACAGGGGTCCCAAGAATAGGTCAGAAAGATGGCGGTAACATGTCTCGGCCAATTGTGGGGCAGCTGTCGTTTTCCATCCGTCCAACAGCTAAATAATTGTCACTGGAATTCCCGTCCCTTTAAAAGATAAATGCCCATCCCCAAGAGCAGCTGGCCAATTGGAGGGGTGGCAGCTCAGCAGCGCCATTGGACGCGGTAGCCACTGCTGACACTGTCTAACAGAAAGGATGTCCTGGAAGCACGCTACCCTTCCAATCAGGCAAGTGAAGCCTGAGAGCGCTGGGGGCAGGCCTTGACGAAGGTGGTGGCGAGGGATGGCGGATATGGTGGAAGGATTGCTGAGGGCTAGGGGGAGAACTTTCCACATAGGTGCCCTCTGTGAGCTAAAGAGTGTCCAATTAAGCAGACCCCTAATTCAAGGTTCATCAGGTGGTCTCCCATGCAGCAGTGGGCTCCCCTACTGTTGCTGAAATGCCAGTGGCATTTCTGGTTCAAATATTACAGTGTATACAAGGGAAAACTGTTCAAAATTGATAAAGTTCAACAAATGCAGTCTTGATCTGACTGTGAAATGCAAAACAGTGGCCTGGGCCGAGTTCAATGAAAATGGCAAAAATGCAGAGACAGCCAGTTCTGTTGGTTAAAAGGAAATCTCTATTATGGCAATGGGGAGGGGGGTCCATTGTTTGGAATGGATCACTGCACTTGAAAGGTTAATGAGAATGTTTTCTGCTGGCTGGGTGCACAGTGTGATTTTGTAGTTGTTTCCTGCTTTGGTTTTGCGAGAAATTTGGCAAATCTAATTCCAGTTAGGGTGAATTAAAATATTCCAAAGTGGACATCAAAAATCCCATTTTAAAGGCACCTTAATGGAGAAGGATGTTAGTAAATGACAAAGAGAGGAAAAGTGCTGTCACATATTCAGGAAGAGATGACTCCGAAAGCTTGGTTGAAAGCAGGACTTTTGAAAAGGCTTTCAAAGGGGGAGAAAAAAAGAAGCAGAAGGTATCAGAGAATGTTTACCTGAGAATTTATCCAAGGTGGCTCCGCTACAAAATGGAGGAAAGGAAGACAAACTCCAGTCAGAGGATTAAAGGGCATTGCGTGGGTGTAAAGAGGTTACAGAGAGAGCATGGAGAAAGGCCACAGGAAATTTTAAATACAATACACTCGGTGACAGTGAGCTTGAGGAGATCTTAACCCTTTCTCTGTTAACACAAATCTAATTTTACACTCCTGTCCAGACAAAATTAAGTTGGACTTCCATTATCACCAGACACATCATCTGGCATAATAAGATTTTGCGAATAAGATGGATAGCATTCTGTAGTTTCGGTAAATAGTAGCAATCAACGGAGATGACCAACTTACAGAAACTAGCTTCCAACAGCCAGACTGATGTAATATTCCAGGAGATCTACATGAACTGAACTGGTTTGGAAACAGGTCAAAGTATAACGAACATTGAAAGCTACCCAATCTTGTTATTTTGGCTTTCCACGAGCAAAGGATTCACATATTGTACCGACATGGAGAGGTGATACTTGATTATCGACATGCGTGTGGGGCCTTCCATGAATTTGAAGAGTTTTGCACAGGCTTCAGAAGAAAACTTGCCTCAGAAGAAAACCTGCAGAGAGCTGGAGGGAGGAAGGGGTTCACTTGCACCACCTACCCAATAGGGCAAGAATCGCAAGCCACCGAAGAACAAAAATAAATAGAAACAAATGACACACATAAACACACACACAAAACACACAAAACACAATATCATTATTTAAAGTAACAAACTTGGAAAAACAGTACCACTTTTGAAAATTCTGTACTAGCAGAAATATTAAGAGTTATTCTGAATATTGATTTGTGGCATCAAAGAATACCCTCTGTGATAACAGCAGTTTGAAAATGTAAGCACTCATTGTTTTTGCAGCAGTTGAACAGTTAGCTATTCTGTCATGAGCCCTGCTCAATTCCTTTACCAACTATCTGACCATAGATTCACATCCTTTGTGAGGCAGATATCAATGTAATATTGCACAGTGGCAGAAGCAGGACTATCCTTTGGATAGCACGAAGGGGATCCCACACCCGTGAGCTTTTTATTAAAAGTAGTGGGTGATACGTAACAGGTGAAAGCCAATGCAGCGAGAAAGGGAAATGGAAATAAATACCTTCAAAATATCAACTAATCCAACAGTAATTGATAATTGGTCAGCTAAATCAGCTGCTGTTGTGCCACCATTTGAAGGAAGTCCAATACAGAGAGAAACTATAGCTTTCAACTGATGTTATGTCACGTTATCCCAGGAGATTTCTGTAGTTGCCTTCCAGCAGACATTTTATCACAGACCACATCAGTTTGAGAGAGGCGCATTGGTTCTGATCACAGATCAGAGCCGAGTAGTGCAGAATCACATCATAATTCATCTCGAGAGGCTGTGTCGATGGGGGATTGGGGCTGCAGTGCCTCAGTATTCTGAGCTTCTGCCCCGATCTCTCCCTGCTCCTTTGTTTTTCTCGATAACTTGCGGTTCCAGTCCGTTTGTATGTCATCATTGTCCCAGATTATAGAGGTTTCGGTATCACTCACATAGCCTGGTTCTCCAGTGTAATGCGTCGGGTAAATCAGCAGTGGTTCCACCGAAAAGGCTTTCAAATCGCGAGATTCGTAGAATATCTTATAATCTTCTCTGTTAAAAGATGTAATGAATGATTAACAAAATTACACTTGATGTGCTGCAGTTTCCATTACTGACTGCCATAAAACTACCTCGTGGGTCTAATGACCGGTACAGGCTTGGGGGTCTGAAGAGCCTGTTCCTGTGCTGTATTGTTCTTTGTTGGAACCTCACCAATGTTAGTAAAAGCCTCTTAAACTCTTTGCCAAGTTGCTGCCCAGACTATTGAGTTTAACAGAATAAACATATGAGAAATGCATAATGGGAACGCATTTTGAGGGTATCTTAAGTCTCTGTACAAACAATGAAGTACTTTTGAAGTGATTGTTTTAATGTTGAAATCATGGCAGCTAAATTGTACAGATCAAGCAGCACGCTCAGGTAATACGCCTGCTGGCGTAAAATTCCACCCCTCGAGAGAACAGAAAGGTCCTACATTTAACATGACAGCAAAATACCGCAGATGCTGGAAATCTGAAATAAAAACATAAAGTTCTGGAACAACTCAGCAGGCCTGACAGTATCTGTGGAATTAATGTTTTAAGTCCGCACGACTTATCTTCAGAATTTTACATTCTCAAATTGAACATGCCGCCTGGAAGACAGCATCTCAGGCTGTGCAGCTGTCCCTCAGTGCTGTATCACACTGATAGCAGAACGCCTGTGATCAAGTCTCTCAAATGGACTTGAGTGTTCAACCTTCTGACCGAAGAGGTGAGTATGCTATCAGCTGAGCCATTGCTGACACCTGGATCAAAGTGCCTTAAAATCCCAGAAAAGCATCTTCCCGTGAACCAAATTGACATGCATTTTTTTAATACTATTAATGGCTGTATTGATGCTGTCAATTTTGTGCAAATTATTTAATTTGTATTACAGATTAAAGCCTCCTACTACTTGGACTGGGCCTTCAAAAATTCAGTTCAAAAAGGGGCTTGAGTGAAACAGGACATTCTTTTAAAATATCAATTCTTCTCATTTTGTTTCAGATTCTCTATGCTTCTTTTGCCAAACCTCTTTCACTGGCATTGCTGTTTTACAATTGACATTGGCGCCACTAATCATAACTTCTCGTCTACAGGAGCCACAGTCAAGCAATATTAAGAAAGGGAGACCTGCATTTGTCTAGTGTCTTCCACAACCTCATATTCCAAAGCATATTACAGCTTTGTGATGTGTTATATGGAGAGACACAGCAGCCATTTATGCACAGCAAGGTCTAACAAGGTTTAACAAACATTGGCCTAATTCATGGTTGCAATTCCCCGGTGCCGCTGAAAATGAATTCAGTTTGGGCTGGAACACCAAGGCCGAGATTGGGTCGGAGAATCCCCGGGGGGAGGCGCGAATCCCATCCCGCCGCCCTGACCCTATTCTCCGGCGCCGTTTTTCGGGGGCCTGCGGGATTCCCATCACGCTGGTCGGGGGCCGTTGACAGCGGCCCCCCAGCGATTCTCTGGGCCCCGATGGGCTGAGTGGCCATCCAGTTTTGGCCAGTCCCACCGGCTTGAATTACACACCTCATGCACGGCGGGACCTGGCAGGTAAGTGTGCGGAGGCGGTCCTGGGGGGGGGCCCGCATGGTGGCCCGGTTTCCTCTGCGCCGGGCCCCTGTAGGGCTTCACCATATTGCCCGGGGGCCGGCACGGAGAAGAGATCCCCCGTGCATGCGTGGAAATACGCCGGCCGGTCTGCGCATGCGTGAAATCGCGCCGGCCCTTTGGTGCCGCAAGGAGCGGCGCCAACCATTCCGCCGCCAACCTAGCCCCCGGAAATTTGGAGAATTCCTCACTTTCGGGGGCTGTTGACGTGGAGTGGTTGGCGGCGGTTTTCCCGCCGGCGTGGGGACTTAGCCCCAGAAGGGAGAATCCCGGCCAACATCTTCCATTCTTGTTCGCAACGGGTCCGGCCACGGACAATGCCGGCGAATCCTAGCCATTATCCTAACAATGTGATAAAACCTGGATAAACTGTTTTAGAGATCATTTTATTTTTTCATGGGATGTTACTGGAGAGGCCAGCATTTGGTGCAAATCCCTAATTGCGCTTGAATTGAGTGACATGCTCGGCCATTTCAAAGGGCATTTAAGAGTCAAACACATTGCCCTGAACCTGGAGTCACATGTAGGCCAGACTGGATCAGCATGGCAGATTTCCTTCCCTCAAGGACATTGGTGAACCAAATGGTTTTTACAACAACCAATGATGGTTTCCTGGGGCGCGATTCTCCAACCCCCGGCCGGGTCGGAGAATCGCCGGGGGCTGGCGTGAATCCCGCCCCTGCCGTGTCCCGAATTCTCCGGCACCAAAGAATCGGCGGGGGCGGGAATCGCGCCACGCTGGTCGGCGGGCTCCCCCCGGCGATTCTCCGGTCCGCGACCGCCGCTGTCAACCCTCACCAGCCGACGTGGATTGAACCGCCTACGTTACCGGCGGGGGCAGACGGCGCGGGCGGGCTCTGGGTTCCTGGGGGGCGCGGGCCGATCTGGCCCCGGGGGGGGGGGGGGTGCCCCCACAGTGGCCTGGCCTGCGATCGGGGCCCACCGATCGGCGGGCGGGCCTGTGCCGTGGGGGCACTCTTTTTCTTCCGCCTTCGCCATGGTCTCCACTATGGCGGAGGCGGAAGAGACCCCCTCCACTGCGCATGCGCGGGGATGCCGTGAGCATCTGCTGATGCTCCCGCGCATGCGTGGCCCGGCGAAGTCCTTTCGGCGCCGGCTGGCGTGGCGCCAAAGACCTTTCCCGCCAGCCGGCGGGGCGGAAATCACTCCGGCGCGGGCCTAGCCCCTCAAGGTGAGGGCTTGGCCCCTAAAGGTGCGGAGAATTCCACACCATTGGGGCGGCCCGACGCCGGAGTGGTTCCCGCCACTCCATTACGCCGGATTCCCCCACCCCGCCGGGGAGGGGAGAATCCCGGCCATGGTCACCATTACTCAGACTAGCTTTCAATTCCCAATCTATTACTTCAATTTAAATGTCACCAGCTGCCACGGTAAGATTCAAACCCCTATCGCCAGAGCATTAGTCTGGGCCTTTGGGTTGCCTAGTCTTCATTGAGGGATAATTATTCTTTTAAATAAGGCCATGGGACCTTTCACATCCACTTAGGAAGGCAGAGGGGATTATGTGTTCAGGTTTTCTGAAGAGGGACTTTAATTTATGGGACGGGATTCTCCCTTTGGGGGACTAAATCCCCACGCCCGCCGGAAAACGGGCGAGAATCACTCCGGACTTTTTCTTCGAACGTCCGGGGTGATTCCCCGTTCTCCAGGAGGCTAGCAGGCCTCCGGCGTGCGTCCCGCAACGCTGGCTGCCGGCGGCCCACCTCGGCGTGACACCGACATGGCGGAGCCACACAGCGGGCCCACGCGGAGGAAGATAGGTCGCTCCTGGATCGCGATGCCCCACCGATCAGTGGCCCCCGATCACGGGCCTGCCCGTCGTCGAGGCCCCTCCCGGTGTCCGATCCCCACGCCCCCCCCCCCCCATCAGCCGCGACTCCGAGTTCCCGCCGGGTGGAACTACATTAGAACCAAGCCGGCGGGACTTGGCGGGCACTCGGCCCTTCAAGCATGGAGAACCGCAGGGGGGGGCCCTTTTCCAACGGCCCCTGACCGACGCCGCATCGATCGCGCGCGCGAGAATGGCGGCAATTCTCTGGTTGCCGGAGAATCGCGGGCCCAGGCTTGGGGGCCTATTTTGGGTAATTCTCCGCCCCCAAGCTGAGCGCAATTTCGGAGCGGAGGGTCGGAGAATCCTGCCCATGACCTTTTGACTTAGGGGCCAGAGTTTTGCCCATTGAACACAGCTAGCTCACATGAGATCTGATTTGACTACATGTGCTATGCAGTAAACAGGTATCAATCAGCTTGATTCTTTGGCCATACTATTGCCAGAGTCAGCAGATGCAGGTAGAAATTTGAGTCCAACAGACCCACTTGCATCTTCACTCGCATCCACCCCTCACACTGACTCTTCATGATTGATGTCATTTCCTCCTCTCCACACAATCCACTCCTCCCACTTGTGACTCTCCGCTTTCTAACCTTGCAGCAGAAAGCACACAACGCTGGCAGGGAATTTCACACAATTTCTGGCCAGAAACAGTCAGAAGTAAAGATGGCGTGAGTAAGAGCAGATCATAGTTTACAACAGTATAGCGATTAGTTGTAGATGATTGTAGTTTATATGTTAATAATCAACTGTGTATTCTTTAGGAGTACGTGTCGAATCCAAATTAATAGTGTTAATAAATTTATAGCTTTGTTCAAGTTCAAGCTATTTTATGGTCTTTGTGAACACTACACTAACCATCCTGAATTTCGCAACACAAAGAACACCACATCCCTGAGCTAGAAGCTCTGGGTTTGCATCCCACTCCAAGTCTTAATGGTGTTCATAATGTGGCCAAACACAAAATCCTTCCAATATGCCTATGGCAGGTGCAAGAGCGGGAGAGTATCCTGGTCAAGCCATGTTTTCTGTGGAGTGATGCTCCTCAAGCTACAGCCTCTGGTGTCAGGCTATTGGCCTGCTCAGCTTGTCAGTGCAGGAAGATGATTATTGGTTCGAGGCGCCATTTTTAGAGGCAGCCCCGATCCTTCGATCCCCCCCTCTGCTCCCCAATCGTGGCCTCCGTTACCCCCCCCCCCCCCCATTGCCCCAACTTACCTCAAGCCCCCGCCTCACCCCAACTCTTAAGGGCAGAGAGCCTCGGGCCTGATCATTGGCACCCAGGTACTACAAGCCCAGCACTCTGGAGGTGCCCCATCATACCTGGCAGTTACAGAGTGCCCCAGTGGCAGTGCCAAGGTGCCAGGAGCCAGGGTGCCACCCTGCTCAGAGCGAGATCCAGATTGCAACATCTCGTGAGATCTCATTAGAGATCATTGTGTACGAATGGGACTTGGGACCTGTTTGGGAGAAGTACATAGAACATACAGTGCAGAAGGAGGCCATTTGGCCCATCGAGTCTACACCGACCCACTTAAGCCCTCACTTCCACCCTATCCCCGTAACCCAATAACCCCATCTAACCTTTTTGGTCACTAAGGGCAATTTATCATGGCCAATCCACCTAACCTGCACGTCTTTGGACTGTGGGAGGAAACCGGAGCACCCGGAGGAAACGCACGCAGACACGGGGAGAACGTGTAGACTCCGCACAGACAGTGACCCAAGCTGGGAATCGAACCTGGGACCTTGGCGCTGTGAAGCCACAGTGCTATCCACTTGTGATACCGTGCTGTCCTGTGCTACCGTGCTGCACTATTTAAATTGCCTGGGAGTTTTGACATCCATGTTAAAATGAGCTTGCCATCACTTCTGACAGAAAGGAAGGCTGATCATTGGCAGTAACAAAACTGCATGGCCGGTATGGTGGTATAGTGGTGAGCATAGCTGCCTTCCAAGCAGTTAATCCGGGTTTGATTCCTGGCCATTGCATCAGGGGTGGCACAGTGGTACAGTGATTAGTACTGCTGCCTCACAGCGCCAGGGAGCTGGGTTCGATTCTGACCTTGGATGACTGTCTGTGTGGAGTTTGCACATTCTCCCCGTGTCTGCGTGGATTTTCTCCGGGTGCTCCGGTTTTCTCCCACAGTCCAAAAATGTGCAGGTTAGGTGGATTGGCTATGCTACATTTCCCCCAGGTGGAGTTACTGGGATGGGGTGGGGGATTGGGCCTAGATAGGGTGCTCTTTTGGAGGGTCGCTGCAGACTCGATGGGCTGAATGTCCTCCTTCAGCAATGTAGGGATTCTATGATGCCCAGATTTTCATGCTTCCTCTGCGACGTGTATTCATGCGACCGAGGGGCACGCCATAGGCTGCCGGCATGATCTTCAGTCCTCGCCAAAGTCTACGCCATTTGTGTGACTCGCCTGCCCAGTGACCAAGGAACCCATCACCGGGGGGTCACCGTGGGCTGGACCAGAAAATCCCACTGGTGGGAAGTGACAGAAAATCCCACTATTATATTCTCAGGAGTCCCGACAAAGTTTAACAACAAAGGTTTATTTAACCAAACAAAAGTAACGGCCAGAATGCGGCATACAGCACACAAGTCCTAGCTGGGACTATTGATCATACTGGTTCCAATCTTGGCTTTTACTAATGCAATATTGGGATGACGGTGGACTGACCAGGCCATTGTTGGATGCTCCCTTTTATTTCCCCCTCTTTCTCGTAGAGGGTATAGGCTTTGTGACAGCTCACTCCAAGGCCCCAGTGACCGTTTAGAGGCTATGTCCACTTCAGAGAGGAGACAGGTACCAAGGAAGCCATAAGGCAGCTTCAAGAGAATTGATGAAACTCGAGTTGTGGATTGTTGGTACGAAATGAAATGTGACAAGGCGGATCTTTGTCCCAATTTCTTTCATTTTTTTTTCAACTGGAGGACTTAGATCCAGGGAGAAGAATACGAGCAAACAAGATGGGCAGATCATGAATTTGCTATCAGAGATATAGGGTGGAATTTTCCAAAAATTGCACAGAGTGCTGGATCAGGTGAGAAAAGCAGTGTGAACCCCGTTGGTTTCATAGCGTCTTTTCTTGGCAGATCAAACTGCACTCTGTGCAATTTCAAAGTGCTGGTGAGGATTACACAGCCAGCTGGGGTGGGGGTGCTAAACTCTCCCACAAAGCTGAGATTCAGGGCATGATTTAATGGCCGCGCTGTGCTTACGCAAGAGCGTGACAAGGCTGTTAGATCGCGGGTGGACAAAATCAAGTACTGCGCCGAGCGTTGATCTATTTTCTATCTAACCGGCCTGCTCCAGTTGGCAAAATCAGGATCCCGTCTTAGAGTGGAGATCGCAAGGGTGGGATTTACCGACCACCCTGTCGCATGTATTTCGGTGGGGTGGCGGCCCCCCGGTGAAATCTACCTGTCCACCATTGTCAACGGGATTTCCCATTGGCAGCACCCCGTGTCGCCGGGAAACCCTTGCACCAGTGTGGAATCAGAATTACCCACCGGCACGAACAGCCGGTAAATCCCACCCCGATAATCAGCACTTCAGCCCAATCGTCATACAATTAATGGGAGCGACACCCTATCTAACAGCCTCCGTGGTCCAACGGCCTCCCCAGCAAGTGGCCACGTGGGCTCCGATTAGTGCTCCTTTTTTAAAAAGCAGGCGGAAAGGCTATCACGGGGACCTGAGAAGGTGAGTGGCCATCTTTGACCGAGGCAAAGAGCCAGGGGGCACTGGGGTTGCTGCTCTGCTGCTCAGAGGTGGGTTGGGGAACCCACGGGGGAGGGCAACACCAGCCAGGGTGGGCCGTCATTGGTGGAGGGGGTAGGGCAGGGGAGCAGGGGGGTGGCCACCCGGGGGGGGGGGGGGCGGGGGGGTGTGATGGGTGTCTCAGCACCCATGGGTCCGCCATGACACCTCCTGGATAGTGTAGTCCTGCTCCGGGGGCAAGCCCAGCCCCTGCTCCCCTGTCCCACCGATCACTCATAACTTCCACTGACCGCAGACGCCTCTGAATGCTACTGATAATTGGGAATTGGCAGCCGTAGTTAAGTGAGCACTTCACAGCTCCCAAGTGAATCCCTATGGGTAGGAGTGCAATGTAGCATGTGGGAGTTATTGCATAGCATTCCGATCAGACTGCTGTGGGACGCAACACCACGGATGCAGCGGTCAACACCCAAACATCGAGGGGCTGGGACACAGAGGGTGGGTGCGTGCACTGGGAGGGGACCAGCGCGCGGTCCAGGCAATGTTACGTGCGGATGTCTGGGGTACAGGGTGTAGGAGGATCCGGCGAGCAGGGAACCGCGCTGCGGCTGGTGCTGTGTGGACAGGGTGTGCTAAGGTTGGTGGGAGGGGGGTGGTGGTGGTGGAGGAGCAATGGGGGTCTTGAAGGCCCTGGGGTGGAAGATACCGCTGGTTGTCAGTCTCTCACCCTCTCCAATTCCTTACAGATATTACACGGTATGAATGATATCTTGGACTCCGGGGAAGCTGCCCTCGTGGTGCTGCTGGCAGGCCAGGCGACCAGCTGCCAGAGGAGGCAGCGATAGCAGTGTCGACAGAGGCTCAAGGTGACTGCCCATGTAGAGGGCCCCACCCCACACCCTGCAGACCAGCCGCCCAACAGGCCAGGGATGGATCTAGAGGGGGAGACCCGAGATGGCCAATGGGTACAGGCTTCGTTGGTCTTTAGAAATGATGACGGATAGCATGTACCGCAGGATGCTCCGTCTCAACAAGGGGATTGTGCAGCACCTGTGGAGGAGGATACCCACTCCCGGTTGCCATCAAGGTCACCGCAGCCCTGAACTGCTACGCCTCAGGAGCATTCCAAGGCTTGATCGGGGCTTGTGTGGCATTTCTCAAGCTACAGCCCACAAGTGCATCCACGAGGTCAAGGATGCCCTGTTTTCCCAGGCAGCAAACTACATAAACTTTAACATGGACCAAGCCCAACAGCAGTGAGTGAGGGCG
Source organism: Scyliorhinus torazame (assembly GCF_047496885.1). NCBI lineage: Eukaryota > Metazoa > Chordata > Chondrichthyes > Carcharhiniformes > Scyliorhinidae > Scyliorhinus > Scyliorhinus torazame. The sequence goes on from NC_092713.1 coordinate 140,421,108, forward strand.
GCTAGCGAGCACGATCCCGGTGAATCAGCTGGGGGGACCATTATTTGCGCCGTGAACTGCATGAGGCCTTGTTAAGTGGACCAATTAACATTTTATAACAGTGACGGCCACACCGGGCCGAGCATTGGGAAGCTTGTGGCAGTTCCCGCTCGCTACCGCTCCTAATGTTTTGGTAAAATCACGTCCTCAGAGATAATTTAAAGGGTGGCCCGATTTGAAAGTTAACGGCTCCCCTCAGGACATCGGGACCGCCACAGACAAGCGCAACACCCCCAACCCTCTAATACAGTGGACCATCCTCCCCCCCATCACTCAATGGTCGGGCCACTGTCTCCCACAACCCCCACCGCCTCCAACACGCAGGCATCATGTTAACCTGACCGACCCCCCCCCCCCTAAGTGTCAACTCCCCCTCCGCCATGCGGGCACCACTCCTCCCACCATAATTGGGTTCCCCATTGGTCCCGTTCCTGGAAGTGCCCACCTGGCACTGCCAGGGGATTGTGTCAGGGCACTGCCTTGCCGCGTCCCTCACTACCCAGGGGGCTACACTCACCTCTGAGCCCCCAGCTTGTTCAGCATGATTGGCTTCTGTTTTTGGAAACCAGTAGTGATTCCCGCCGGCCTTATGTCATACCAGCAAGGGGGGGGCGGGGGGGCCCTCTTGCAAGTTAGCACCCATAACGAGTTTGCGTCCATGGCAAACGGCCCCCAATATGTTGTCCGTATTGTAGTATTGCTTTGGGACATCCTGATATACTTTAGAATACCTGAAGCACATTTTGAAGTGCAGTCACTGTCGTAATGTAGGAAATGCGCCAGCTAATTTGGGCATAGCAAGATCCAAAAGCAGCAATGAGATAATGGCCAGATCATCTGTTTCTCGTGAATACCGATTGAGGGATAAATATTGGCCAGGACGGTACCCCTTCTTTTTTTTCTTCAAAATAATGATGTGGGATCATTCACTCCACCTGAGGGGGAAGACAAGGTCTTGATTTAACCTCCATATCCAAAGAACAGCATTCCCTGCATACTGCATTGCAGTGTCGCAGAGAATTTTGTTACTCAAATCCCTGATGATGGACCCTGGCAGATTGCCTTTTATTTTTAATGTTAGTGATCAATTAAGCAATTAATTAAGAGCAATTGCATCTATCCAAATAAGATAAAATAAATGTGAGTTGATGCATAAGGCAATTACATACACCAAGCATCCAAACAAGGCAAAAGGATTCAGGGGTATGGAATAGTATTAAAATGAACAATGCAGGTTTTTAAATTAATCAGAAACTCAACCAATGGGGTTCACTTCTAGAGGGATGGAATTGGAAAACAAAGACGTCGGACGAGATCGACCGACCATGTTACGCTGGCCACTGGATGCGGGGTGAAGCCTGCCACCGGCTTCCCGGCAGCCACTATGCCTCGCGGATCTGTCTGTGGGATGTGAGGCGCTGAGAGCAGGAGCCCGCCACAATGGGCAGGACCAAGTCGCGCTCATGTAAGTAGGCTTTAAACTTACTAAGGCCTATCGCCTGCGATTTACCGGCCCCCCGGCATCTAATGGCCTCCCCAGGGAGTCCCCAGCCAGGCATTGTTCAGCACAGGTCCACAAACGTGGACCAGGCAAATGGTCCCTGGGGGATCTCCCAGCCCATCGGAGGCCCTGAGTGATCAGGGGTAGGGCAGGTTGCCCCCTGGCTCTCCCCCTGGAATATGGGCAGCTTGGCACTGCCAAGGTGCCTGGGTGGCACTGCCAAGCTGGCAGGAGCACTGCCTGGCAGTGCAAGGGTACCCTGGTAGCACTGCCAAGTGTCAGGGCCCATGGGGACCATGCTCATGAAAGGAGGGTGGAGGGGGGGTATGAAGAGTGGGGGGGTTGTACAGGGCATGTAGGGTGGGGCCTCTGGGAGGTTGGAAGGGTGAAGGGTGGTGGTCCTGAAAGGTGGGGAGCTCCCAAGGACCCGTTAGCAGGGTGTCTCCCTTGGGTTGGTGTGGGTGTGGGAGGTGACATTGCCCGTGGGTGGGGATGTAGTGGACCCACAAGCTCACTTAGAGATTGGCCCGATTTCTGAGTTCAGCTAGCTCCCCAGTGATGAAACAAATTCTAAGGGCAGTATTTACCCCACAACCTGCCGCATATTTTGAGGCGGAGGAGATAGCCTGCTAGCGGATTTCCCATTGACTGCACCCCTTGTCGCCTGAATCCCATGCGCCGTCGGTGGGACCGGAATATCCTGCTGGCAGGAACAGCCATTAAATCCCGCCCATAGTATGGGCTAAACCAGTGGGAAACTCCCCAGGGTCCAAATGAGTGAATAAGTGTGGTTAGGTAGCGGCGGGGAACTCTCCTGCAGAGCCGGCGGGAAACCCCAGCAAAACCCTGACACTCAGAAACTTTTCTGTTTGATTGCGCTTGTCATATTAATGTTGTACAGAACCTTGGCTGGGGCACAGGAAATAGTGACACCAGGTACAAAAAAGGTAAAACAAATCTGCTGGCAAACTGTGAGGTAATAACCATCAGCAAAGACTGCAGATTAGGGAGGGAGGTGGGTGGGCGGCGATGATAAACTGATACAGCTCTTTAAGTTTGCGAAAGGGTTTGATGAGATAAATACAGCCAAGGTGTTTCCACTTTTGGGAAGGTTAAAACTAGGGAACATAAATAACATAAATATAAGATGGTCACTGATGAATCCACTGTGGAACTTGGAAGAAACCTCCTCACCCGGTGGGTGGTTTGAAAGTAAAAATTGCTGTCACGTGGAATTGTTGAGGCAAATCACATTGATGCTTTGAAGGGGAAACTAGATAAGTAGATTATGGAGAAAGCAGTAGAAGGATATGCTGATGGGGTTAAATTAACTAGAGCAAGAGGAGGTTCATGTGGAGCATTGATCTGCTGTGCTGAATGGCCTGTTTTTGCACGAGAAACTTCTCAAGAGTATTTATCCTGGACCAATTCCGCTTTTTTTACGAAAATGCCAGATTTTCTTATAAATCAGTGTTGACTACCCTGAAAATTTGCACTATAACAGCCTGAGTGTCTGTAAGATGCCTTAGGAACAGAGACTCAGCCCATTGCAGTTTATATGGATGGGAACATTTTCCGGCTGACTCCTGGTTAGACACCTCTGGAAAGGAGCAGCGATCATGGAGAACACTGTTCAAGGATTGTGAGCCTGCAGCCCATTATTTTCCGTCCACTAGGAAAACTGTAATTTCCAGCCTTTCACTTCCTGTAAACACCACTCTTAAAATCAGCACTTTGTCTTCCTTCCTTTACTCTGGAAGCCAGTGAATTCTGTGAGGCTGCAGTAGCAGAGCTTCTAGGGGTCCTCTCATAACTCTCCTCAATTGGTCATTCTTCCATTCTGAACATGGACAATGAGCACTACGTCCGATCTCATTCTTACCCAGCACAATCTCACCCTTCCAGTAATTGACTGCTAGCTAGCTGTCAGAAACAGGAGCCATGGCTGATTTTGCACTTCCTTAGCATGAGGATGACAAGGCCAACTTTAACCTTACTGTTTGACACAAGTTGAGATCATGTGACCCCGTACAAGTCAACGCTGAATTCTGGAGCTTGCTAAATGTAAGTGCCTTTGGGGCCACACCATGTGCTGGTGTTTTCTCGCTCAGCCACACTGGTCTATTTTAGAATATGAGCTAGGACCACAGGAATATATTTGGATGATCAGCCATGATCATAATGAATGGCGGAGCAGGCTCGCAGGGCCAGATGGCCTAATCCTGCACGTATTTTCTATGTTTCACTGAAAAGGATTTAGCCCCTAGAGCCTGTTCTGCCATCCATTGAGATCTTGGCCAATATGAATCCTAACACCATCAACCTGCCAGGCTTCTGTAATCCTTCGTATTCTTGCGCAATAAGAATTTGTCCTTCTCAGTTTTGAAGTTTCCAATCGATCTCCAGTCTCATGCGTTCCAGATTTCCTCTTACCCTGAAGGTGTGACATAGAATCCCTACAGTGCAAAAGGAGGCCCATTGCGTCTGCACCGACCCTCCGAAAGAGCATCCAACCCAGGCCCTATTCCTGTAACCCCACCTAACCTTTGGACACTAAGGGGCAATTTAGTTTGGCCAATCTACCTAACCTGCGCATCTTTGGACTGTGGGATGAAACCGGAGCACCTGATGGAGCCCACGCAGACACGTGGAGAACATGCAAATTCTACACAAGTGTGGGATGAAACTGGAGCTTTATTTACCAGCTGTCTTGTCAAGGCCAATTTGAGATAGTAACAAAGATGTAGAAATTCTTTCTGATGGCACCCTTTTCCCCCCTCAGTGAATGGAGCAATTCACTGTCAGTGAGAGTGATGGCAAGTTAACTTACCGGGTATGAACAATCAGTCAATAATTGATTGGTACGTTAGATATTTTAGATTCAGGCCTCCCCAATGAAAGTACAGTCACCAAATATTATTATGGATTGGGCCAACTCTGCTACCCATCAGGAAATAACCCTACTATGGAAATTGGCAGATAACTCCATCTCTAATACTATTTTTCGCAATAAGAAGTTAACCTGCAGGTTAATCTCCACATCATGACTATTTTTCTTGATGGATGGTACTTATGGTAAAAGGCTAATACGCACTCTGCTGTCCTCTTCATTGCTGAATGCCATAATTCGCCTTCCTCCCCTCTGCCCAGGCTTATGTCAGGTACTTACACTGGATGTTTATTGTACATGATGGGTAGAAATTCATCCACTGGCAACATCTTCCCAAGGGGTTCAGCTGCCACCAGTTTTTTGGCCCCTTGCTGAGATATGAGGTAGGCCAATGTCCAGTAGGAATAATCTGCTTCTACCAGGTTCATAATGCCAGGCACAGACTTTTCCGGGTGGTCCACTTGCATCCGCTTCCGACCAACATAGCTGAAGTGAAAACAGTAATGGAAGATGTAAGTGACTTTGTGGGAAAGGAGCAGACTGACAAATATTTAAAGTGATTTTCAAAAGAAGCAAATGTGACGTAAGAAAAAAACGTTTCACTCAACGAGCGGTTGGAGTCTGGAATGCACAGCCTGGAAGTCTGGTGGAGGCAGGTTCAATCGAGGCATTCAGGAGGGCATTAGATGATTATTTAAATAGACACAATGTGCAAGGGTATGGCGAAAAGGCAGGGGAATGGTGCTGAGTCATAACGGCCGTTTGGAGAGCCTGGTAGACATGATGGGCCGAATGGCCTCCTTCTGCGCTGTAACAATTCTGTGGTACAGGTTAAATATAGTCCTGCATTTAGTCCAGATCCTAAACTCAGTGTGGTGCTTTCATTACTGAATGTCAACATAAAATTATTTCTAAGGTGTAATTGGACAAAATCTACAGGATGATTGACATAACAAAACAATAGCAGCAATATTAAGTTAAAGAAATACAAGGCCAAGACTTCATGTTGTGTATTCATCAAGCTCACTTGCTTAGTCTCGATAAAGACTGGTCTTCATATTGTTTGAGGTTGGCTAATGATCTATGAAATTGCAGTGCTCAACTATGACTTCCACTTTTCCAAACTAACTCTCATTATTTGAACCTCGAGAATGACATAGTCATAGAACATACAGTGCAGAAGGAGGCAATTCGGCCCATCGAGTCTGCGCCGACCCACTTAAACCCTCACTCCCACCCTATCCCCGTAACCCAATGACCCCTCCTAACCTTTTTGGTCACTAAGGGCAATTAATCATGGCCAATCCACCTAACCTGCACGTCTTGGGACTGTGGGAGGAAACCGGAGCACCCGGAGGAAACCCACGCAGACACGGGGAGAACATGCAGGCTCCGCACAGACAGTGACCCAGCAGGGAATCGAACCTGGGACCCTGGCGCTGTGAAGCCACAGTGCTATCCACTTGTGCTACCGTGCTGCCCCATGCTGCGACATGAAGGTCACAGTTCTTAATCAGAAAGTAAAACGTAATTTACTTTAATTTCACTCCACAAGGTCAGGATGTTAGACGAATTTTTCCAGACAGTGCCATCGTCAATCAATCTCAGGGCAGATGTAACATGGCAGAATGCGAAGTAAAGCATCGGAGTGCATCCATCCTAAAATTAGAGGAGCAACATCCTGCACCATCCTGGAGTCCCACTGAGCGACATTCCCAATTCAGTGCTGATTTAAGAAGGAAGTTTCCCACTGTGAGCCCATTCCCTTTGGAGCTAAACTGAGACTGCTCATGCTGACTTTCCTTCATTCCATTATAGTCAGCAGCAGGGCAGAGCTTATTCCCAGTAGTCTTGGCTTGTTTAGAATCAACAGTCAGAGCTAATTAACCACTCTCTAACTGATGTGTTGGGTAGGCTGGGTCGAGGTGAACTGCACTTGATGCAGTGTAGCGAGAGACAGACCTCCAACACTTGATAAAATGCAACACGATTTTATTCAACATCCAAACTATTATACATGTTCAACTGTGGGTTGACACTATGCTGACTTGACTGGAGACCTGACACTAGCCTGACCAGACTAACTTAGCTACCACATGGTGTAGGCACTGGCTAGCTCACAAGCTCTGACTGTCTCAGAGGCTGGGTCCCGAGAGAGCGGGAAAACTGGTGCTCTCTGGCTTTATAGTGGTCGTGTCCTGTCTGGTGATTGGCTGCTCTGTTCTGTGTGCTTACTGGTCATCCTGTGTGCCAATCACTGCCTGTCTGCACTCCATTGTTTACATAGATGTATATTATGACATCTCCCCCCCTTTTATTTTTCTATGTTGTGTGTGTTGAGACAATAAATATTAAGGTGCATGTGTGTGTGGATGTGTATATGTGCGTGACTATATACAGAATGTGCTAAAATGACCTTATGTACACAGGAAGGTGCCGCTAGTGCAGATATAGGGCAGATGAAATGGTAACAACGATATTTACAGAGATCAAAACGATAAGGTAACACAGTTGTGCAATAGTTCAGTCTATAAGTTTAGTCTCTGCAGCGGGCGACGAATTCTGGTTGACAACCTCAAGGGTGGATCAGGGACCGCCTGCCCTTGGATAGGCGGGACCAGCGGCAATGTGGTGGTCGCAGAGGTCGGCAGGATTGCTGGTAGATCGGTAGCCTCGTGGTAGGGCACGTCCGGAGGAAGCATTGTGTGAGGCGGGACATCATGGTTAGGTGGCGGGCGTGGAACTCTGCGCAGCGCCCGTCTGTTGCGTCGTAGGAAGGAGCCATCAGCCATGCGGACGAGGAACGATCTCGGGGCCACTTGCTTGACCACCACAGCTGTGGCGGACTAGCCGCCGTTAGGCAACTGCACACAAACACGATCAGTTGGAACCAGCTCGGGGAGATCCGTGACATGAGCGTCGTATGCTGATTTCTGTTGGGCCCGAGACTGCTGCATCTTTTGTATGACCGTGAGGTGGTCAAGGTCTGGAACATGGATGGCTGGAACCGTGGCTCGCAGAGTGCGATTCATGAGCATCTGCACGGGAGACAACCCACTGGACAGCGGGGTTGCTCTGTATGCCAGCAGCACCAGGTTGAAGTCGGAGCCTGAGTCTGCAGCCTTGCATAGTAATCTCTTGACGATATGGACCCCTTTCTCGGCCTTCCCGTTTGACTGCGGGTAGTGGGGGCTGGAGGTTACGTGACAAAATTTGTCTAGGCGGGCAAAATCAGACCATTCCTGGCTGTAAAAACGGACCGTTGTCACTCATCACCGTGAGCGGTATCCCATGCCTGGCAAACGTTTCTTTGCATGCTTCAATCTTCGCCTTCGACATGAGGTCGGACAGTTTCACCACTTCAGGGTAATTGGAGAAGTAGTCGACCAGGAGGACATAGTCACGCCCCTTGGCGTGGAAAAGGTCGACACCGACTTTGGACCATGGGGAGGTCACTATCTCATGTTGCTGCAGAGTTTCTTTGGGTTGAGCTGGCTGAAATTTCTGACATGTGGGGCAGGTGAGGACCATGTTGGCAACATCCTGACTGATGCCCGGCTAATAGACTGCCTCTCGAGCTCTGCGTCAACATTTCTCGACCCCCAGGTGACCCTCATGGAGTTGGCCGAGCACCATAGCTCGCATGCTCTGCGGAATCACAATCCTATCGAGCTTCATGAGGATGCCGTCCACCACCGTCAGGTCTTCCTTGACGTTGTAAAACTGGGGACACTGTCCCTTCTGCCAGCCATTCGTGAGGTGCTGCATCACACGCTGGAGCAGAGGATCCTTGGCCGTTTCCTCACGAATTTGGATGACCCTCTCATCAGTGGCCAGAAGGTTGGAGGCACACAATTGCACCTGCGCATCGATTTGGCAGACAAAGTCAGTTTGTTCACACGGTGTGGTGATAGATCTGGAAAGGACATCTGCAACAATGAGTTCTTTGCCTGTTGTGTAGACAAGTTCAAAGTCATAGCGGCGTAGCTTGAGAAGGATTCGTTGTAACCGAGGCGTCATGTCATTCAAATCTTTCTGGATTATGCGGACTAGTGGCCTGTAGTCCGTCTCAACGTGAATTTTGGGAGATCATACACATAGTCGTGAAATTTGTCGATTCCCGTTCGGAGGCACAGGCATTCCTTCTCGATCTGAGCGTACCGTTGCTCAGTGGGCGTCATGGCTCTGAAGGCATACGCAACTGGGGCCCATTAGGAGGAGTCATCCCGTTGGAGGAGCACCGCCCCAATACCGTCCTGGCTCGCGTCAGTGGATATTTTGGTCTCTTTGATAGGGTCGAAGAACGCCAGAACCGGGGCTGAGGTGAGTTTTGCCCTGAGCTCACGCCATTCGTTCTCATGAGCGGGCAGCCACTGGAATTCCTTCGACTTTTTGACGAGATGGCGGAGGGCTGTGGTGTGTGACGCCATGTTGAGAATTAACTTCCCGAGGAAGTTGACCATCCCTAGAAAGCGGAGGACCGCCTTCTTGTCCCCTGGGGTCTTCATGGCATTGATCGCCGAGACCTTGTCAGCATCTGGCCGCACGCCTTGCTGCGAGATGTGGTCACCAAGGAATTTGATTTCTGATTGACCGAACGAGCACTTGGCTCTGTTGAGTCAGAGGCCATGCTCATGGATTCTGTGGAATTCCTGCTTGAGGAGATCAATGTGTTCTTGAGGAGTTGTGGACCAGATTATGACATCGTCAACATACACGCGCACCCCCTCGATACCCTCCATCTGTTCCATGATGCGGTGAAATACCTCTGAGGCAGAGATGCTGCCAAAAGGCATCCGGTTGTAGCAGTAGCGACCGAACGTGGTATTGAATGTGCACAGCTTGCGACTGGATTGCCAGAACCCCTTGGAAGCGTCCAGCTTCGTAAAGAGTTTGGCATGAGCCATCTCGCTGATCAACTCCTCTCGTTTTGGTATCGGGTAATGTTCTCTCATGATGTTGCGGTTTAAATCCTTGGGGCGATGCAGATTCGAAGCTCCCCTGACGGCTTCTTGACACAGACCATGGAGCTGACCCAGTCCGTGGGTTCTGTGACCCTTGATATGATGCCCTAGTCCTGGAGGTCCTGTAACTGCTGCTTGAGGTGGTCCTTGAGGGGTGCCGGCATCCAACGTGGTGCGTGGATCACAGGGGTGGCGTTTGGTTTGAGCAGGATTTTGTATCGGTATGGGAGTGTGCCTATTCCGTCGAACACGCTGTGCTACTGCGTGATGATGTCATCAATTTCAGCCTGGAAGTTCTCATCAGGTGAGCCCGTCGCCTGTGAGGATGACATGGTGTGGACTCGCTGAACCAAGTTCAGGAGATTGCAGGCCCGAGCACCGAGCAGTGAGGCTCTGTCAGGTCCCATGATCTCAAATCGTAGTGTCGCTTTACATGACTTATTGGAAACTCCGAGTTGGCATGAGCCACTGGCAGCTATGGCATTGCCATTGTAGTCAACGAGCTGGCAGGTCTGACACGGATGGTGTTGAGATCGGATTTGTAGATGAGGTTCGCCGATGCGCCGGTGTCCAGTTTGAACCGGATGCGAGCCTTGTTGACTGTGAGGACACTCGTCGTCGGGATCCACGCTGAGGATCGGGAGGTGCGTCGCTGTCTTGCAGAATGGCAGTGCATGCTTCGTAATGATGCCCACCCGGTATGGAGATTTGAGGCACGCAGCATCAGGATCTGTTGGGCTGTCGGGGTCGGAGCCTGGCATGGCCTGCTGTATTGAATGGACACTTCTGCGCCGCGGCTGGGATCGCTGGATGCTGGGCAGTGGAGCAGATCTGCAAAGGGCTGCATAGTGGCCAAGCTTGCCACACTGTAGACACCGTCATGATTTTGCCGGACATTGCCACTTTAAATGGGCGGAGCCACAATTTGGACACGTCATGACGCCAATGTCAGCGCGTTCCGTGCGCCATCGCGCATGCGCAGTGCGGTCGAACAATGTACGCATCTGCGCAGTCTGGTCGTCGGTCTCATCGTCCCCTCGGTTGTGGCGAGCATGCGCAGGGGCCCAGGAAAAGTGCGCGGAATGGCCACTCTCGTCAATACTTAGGCCCTGCATTTGTGCGAAGGCCTGCACCCGTTCCGCCTCGTGGGAGGTTAGCTTTGCCGTTTCTGCCGCCCTGATGTGGGAGTACCGATTTTTAGCACGTTCGTGGAGAACGCACGTTTCGATGGCGATGGTGAGGGTGAGCTTCTTGACTTTCAGGAGCTGCTGGCGAAGGGAATCAGAGTGGACCCCGAAAACGATCTGATCCCGGATCATGGAATCAGTGGTCGAGTCATAGTTACGTGACTGCGCGAGGATGCGGAGATGGGTCAGAAAGGATTGAAAAGGTTCACCCTTACCCTGAAGCCACTGCTGGAAAACGTACCGTTCAAAGCTCTCATTCACCTCAATGTCGCAGTGGCTGTCAAACTTCAGTAGGACTGTTTGAAATTTCGTCTCGTCTTCGCCTTCAGCGAATGTAAGGGAGTTGTAGATGTGGATGGCGTGGTCCCCGGCTGTGGAAAGGAATAGTGTGATTTTCCTGGCGTCCTATGCGGCCTCAAGATCAGTGGCTTCTAGATAGAGTTGGAACTTTTGTTTGAAGATCCTCCAATTTGCACCGAGTTTGCCGGCGATGCGGAGCTGCGGAGGAGGGCGGACGTTTTCCATGTCACCGGATGGCTGTTTGCTGGTCAGCGCTGATTCACTCAAGGTAGATTTGTCAAATTTTCAGAATCACTCAGCTGGTACCATGATGTGTTGGGTAGGCTGGGTCGAGGTGAACTGCACTTGATGCAGTGTAGCGAGAGACAGACCTCCAACACTTGATAAAATGCAACACGATTTTATTCAACATCCAAACTATTATACATGTTCAACTGTGGTTCAACACTATGCTGACTTGATTGGAGACCTGACACTAGCCTGACCAGACTAACTTAGCTACCATATGGTGTAGGCACTGGCTAGCTCACGAGCTCTGACTGTCTCAGAGGCTGGGTCCCGAGAGAGCGGGAAAACTGATGCCCTCTGGCTTTATAGTGGTCATGTCCTGCCTGGTGATTGGCTGCTCTGTTCTGTGTGCTTACTGGTCATCCTGTGTGTCAATCACTGCCTGTCTGCACTCCATTGTATGCATAGATGTATTTTCTGACACTAACCTGCCGCATCAGATCTTCCGCAGAGGTTGAAGGTTTTTAAAAAAAATTTAAGTTCGGAAGAGACATTTATAAAAAACAAATATTCAAATAAAAGGCCATATCCGAGGGCAATCTTAAAATTAGAAAAGCATGGCGATTGATGCTAAGTGCCCATGTCGATCCTGCAAAGTTGTATAATAAAGGCCTTTAAAAATCTTCTTCATTATTATTTTTGGAGCAGCCTCGGTGGTCCTCTTAAGAATTCCTGGTGCTCTACATCCAATAATACTGGGCAGAGGATCATTCCATGCACATCTGCCCACTGGTATTAGAAAATTGTGCCGGATCCTATAAATAGCACAGGCAGGCTGTAGCAAGCAGGTGCACTGGCTGCCTATTTCAAGGCCCTCTAGACAATCAGGCTGAGTAGGCCTCAGTGTAGCCTGAGATTGAGACCAGTAATTTGAATCGCTATTTGGGATCTGTGGGTACTTTGAAAATAGTGCCTTGCGTACAGGTTCTGTGTCACTGATAAGCCCATTATATTTGAGGTTGCCCGTTATGAAGAGTCTGACACAGAAGGTGTGCCCAGTCTAAAGCTGCAAGTTTGTACTGATGCATGCAGCCAGCAATTGAAAAAGTGAGAATCATTCTCCACAAGCAGATGGTGTGTGCTGAACATTTTGCAAGAAACAAAATATCTTAGTAAACCCGACTGGGTTATTTAAACCACACACACACGCACGTGCGCACGTGCATCCAGACCATAACCCAATGGCTGAATAGATGAGATTTCTGCAGCACCCACTCATTCTATTACAGAGTTCGTCCTGGTCCACAGTCCCATTTTATCTTTTACTTCATCCAGATCAAGTGTTCCTTCTTTTCAAATGCCAAGGATTGCAAACTTCAACAATCCTGAGTTAGCAATGTTCTTTCTGATACTTCTTCTGATACTAACCAACCTTGCAATGATTGATTCCCCCATGCCCTTCACTCTATCACATATTGTTATATATTGTTGTATTATCTGTAACTACCTATAAAGAGCTAGGAACTCATTAGCAGGGAGCTAATTGTAATGTACAAGTGTTCCCGGGGGCCACATTGCACTGCTGCATCAGAGGCTCATGTGAAGTATAACAAAACCAGTTCAATCCAGTTCTTCTATTGTACCAGACAGCATAGCAAAATTAAACTTAGAGTTTCAGATCGTTCCAGCCTTAATTAGCAACATCTGGGAACCAAAAGACAATAAAAACACATACCAAAGCCTTTGTACTTAATTTTTTCTCCTCCTTCCTATCCCGTTCCTCGCTCTGTGTTTACTTAAAAAGCTCTTACTTAAAAGCTCCCCACATCAAACTTTAAAACTGTTAGGTTTCCAACATCTTCTCATTCTGGTCAAAAGTCATCGACCTGAAATACATTGTTTGTCCCTCCACTAATGCTGCCTGCACTGCTGGCTGGGTTTTACAGCATTTTCTTCTTTGTGCATCAGGAGATAGCTGTTCTAGCCAAACTGCATGTAGCCAGCACATTGGTTAGTGTATTCCGTCATTATAGGTTCTGAGGAAATCTAATTTAGAAAACTGTGGTAAAATCAGAGAAGTCCTGCAATGTTGAATCTGAGGTTTTGAATCAGTTGCTGTATGTTGAGACTCACATTAGATCCCAGTCCAGCTGGTTCTCCTCGATATCGTCCATGAGCTTTGTTATTCTTCTTCGAAAATGTGTCTGAAACCTATTGTCATCTTCTAAGACGAGGGCCTTCTTTAGTCCTCGGTCAATGACCTGAAATATAACAGGCAGAACATTCAAAAATGTTTTGTTGCACAGACGGGGCCTTAAGTATGGAAGATTAAAGGCAGATCGAATTGAGGTGTTTAAGATAGCTGAAGGATTTGATTGGATAGATCGAGAGAAACTATTTCATCTGATGGGAGAATCCTCAGGAAGGGGTGTGGGGAGCGTGCAACTCGGGTTGGGGGGGTTAGAGGTCGGGGTGGGGGGGGTGCCATACCTTGGGGGTGAGGTTGGCAGTGGGGTGGTTCGAACCTCAGGGTTGGTGGGACCTTGGGGGATGGGGGGACGGTTCCAGGGATGTGGGGGGAGTCTTGTGCTGTCTGTGTCTTTACAATAGTTACCCAGAAGTTAGAAGAGGTTTTAATGCATCTGACCTTTTCTGTGTACTCATCTGAGGTTTGTGATTTAAATTACATTTTTGGGTGGTTCGCAGCACTGGGCAATTGCCCAGGGGAATTGCATTTTTAGACAATTGCCGTGAAAACCTTTAGTTGGCAACCTCTGAAGAGGTCCCATCTCCTCCCCTCCCAAATCCGATGCTGGGGAGCTCGGAAGTTACAGCATAGAATTGTTGTAGTGCAGAATGAGGCCATTCGGTTCTTCACGCATGTGCTAGCTCCCTACAAGAACAGCTTACCCAGCCCCACACATCTGCCTTTCCTTGTAGTCCTGCAAATTATCTCTCTTCAGATAATTATTTCATTCCCTTTTGACAACCATGATTGACATTTATTTATTTGAAATCCTTTATAAGGATCAAACTTTAAATTTTTATTAATCAACCCCTGCTGTGGTTAGTTGCAGTTCCTTGGACTCAGCCTAGATGGCAGTCTCTTCTTTTTTATATAGTACCAATTCCCAGTTATTTTAAAGACAGAGGGTAGTGACATTTTGCCTGGGTGCCCAAACCTGTTATTCTAAATCTGGAGGAAGAAATTCTCGACACATCAATTTTGAAAGTGTTTGAAGTCAGATGTTTTGTTCATTACTGTAAAAACAGGCAGCTAATTGTACACTAGACATTGAAAAGAAATGCTGATTCACTTGCATCTGGCAATGCATAACTCATAGAAAAAGTTACCATAACTGAGGAGCTACTATCAAAGATCACAAGTGGGTTCTCCCCGTGCCTGCGTGGGTCTCACCCCCACAACCCAAAAAGATGTGCAGCGTAGGTGAATTGGCCACGCTAAATTGCCCCTTAATTGTAAAAAAAAGAATTGGGTACTCAAAATTTATTTAATAAATTTCAATAATTTTGTTTTTAGATCACAAGTGGTAGTGGAGGGGCTGGTAGATTTGTCCAGCACTCCCCATTGTATAAGTAATACAAATCACCAAATCAACCAAGTAAAACCAGAAGGAGAGATGATGGGTGGGATTTTATAAACAAATGGCCAAGTATCAGGCTCTGACTGAAAAACCGGCGTGTTGATCCCCAGAAACAGACAAATTTTCTGACCAGATCTTCGAACACTTTGTCAGAAAATAATTGGTGTGCGTGTTTAGCTCCGTCACTCTGGCGGGACTGGGCCTAATGGAGCCGCAAACCTGGCCACATAGAGATCGGGCGCCACTTGTAAAGGGCGCCCCAATCAATGAGAACACTGAGAACCCTCCCATTCGCACACCCCTCCCTCCCACAGCCATGGAGGATCCTACCACCCACCAAGTTTCGGGGTGACCCCCCCTGCAACCACAAAAACACTGGGGAGGGCACTCTCCCACCCCATACGTTCACTGATGCACCCCCTCGCCCCCAAGGAGAAGGGTTTGCCCCCTCTCACTGCCCCACAGCACTGACCCCAGCACAACCCCTGGCACTGCCAGAGGGCACTGTCATTGCTTAGCCTCGGCCCTCAATCCTGGAGCCTCCAGGCACCTCTGTACACCCGGTGTGGCCACGACTGGGTTTCGATTCCGATGATCAATAGTGAGTCACGACGGCGTTACATCACGGCACCAGGGCTAAACATCACATAGGGCTGGAAGGTACGGTGTAAAGATGTTTAATTATATTTAAATTCATGGAAATCAGGTTCTTGCCCTTTCTGGGCGTGAACCTGATCACGTCACTGGCAGGGTGTGGGGAAGATCTAAAACTGAGATTTCACCGGCACAAATCCCGTTCTGGCCCTCTCGTGAGATTTAGCTGCCAAATTTGTGCGCTGGCCTGAAAAATCACACCCGATATCTGGTTCTATTTTGCTTCTGTCCATTCAATGCGCTGTACTGATATCCAAACTAAATATACATTCGCTTCCAGCTTAGAGATTCAGGCTGATATTGAAAGTTCTCTGGTAGTAGTTCTATAAAATGGCTAACAGCTGCAAGTCAAACAAATGATCTTGCAAGATTGATATTCACTTTTTTCTTGATTCAAAAAGGCTTCCATCGTGAGTTATGTACAAGAGATCTGAGTTGCAGTACAGAAATGTATGGGCAGAGGGCGCAATCTACCGGTTTCATCGGGCTCGACTCTCAGAGATGCAACAAAGCCGGTACCTTGCGAGAGATTTATGATGCTCGTTAAGTTTCGCAAGATCTAACAAGATCTCACAAGGCATTGCAATCTGGGTCCCGCCCTCAATGGGAAAATTCCGGTCTTTGTTTCTGAATTGATGTTTCTACATCAGCAGCATAAAATCTCCAGGTAGGGCAGCACGGTGGTGCAGTGGTTAGCACTGCTGCCTCACGACGCCGAGGTCCCAGGTTCGATCCCGGCTCTGGGTCACTGTCTGTATGGAGTTTGCACATTCTCCCCATGTTTGAGTGGGTTTGGCCCCACAACCCAAAGATGTGCATGCTAGGTGGGTGGCCACTTAATTGGAAAAAAATAATTGGGTACTCTAAATTTTATAAAATCTCCAGATGCATTCATTTCAAGTCACAGAGCATTCTTAAAGCATTAGGAGCTCGAATGGAATCGCTGGAGGTAGATAGCCACACTTGTAAATTAAAAATAATTTGTTTTTCTTTTTTAATTAAGGGGCAATTTAGTGTGGCCAATCCACCTATCCTACATATCTTTGAGTCGTGGCGGAGAAATGCACGCAGACATGGGGAGAATGTGCAAACTCCACACAGAGAGTGACCCGAGGCCGGGATCGAACCCGGGTCCTTGGTGCCGTATGGCAGCAGTGCTAACCACTGTGCCATCATGCTGCCTACCACACTTTTAAATGACAACACATCTACAATTGCCTGAAATAGGTGAACATGTTGGTGAGGATCAATCGTCTTACCTCTTTCCAGATGTAATAATGACTCAAGAAGCAGCCTATTTCTCCCCGTGTCAGTATTCTTCCTGAGTAAGGGTCATGATATCCTGGTAACATTTCAATGTTGAGGGCTTTCAGGTGACTTGTGTTGAGGGCTCTGTCAATACAAAATGTCTGTCATGTTATGGTGCCCTATTTCTGAGCTGGGTTATGACATATTATGGAAAGAGCCATCCTTGGTGTGCAATAATCTGGAATGACACAGAGCCTGTGGCTTTTCCTGTCATTATCATGCCCCAGTTCGACTACACCCGATCAAATGGAAGGTTTGGAACGTAAGACTCTCAATCTTATCATACTGTTTGATGACACATGGATCACGGTTTGAAAACCTGTTATGAGCTGATAGTGATAAATACTGATTGCAACATAAACCTTGGGCCTGCTTGTTTAATCTCAAGTTATCTGAACCTTGGCAAGACCAAAGCTATTCTGCTTGGGTTAACTCCAACACTTCTTATTTTGGACTGGAGCAAGGTGTATAGTGGGATTCCCAGGGATCGGTGTTGGGGTCACTTATTTTCCTGATATACTGGATATAAATGACCTGGATCTTTGTATGCAGAGCTCAACTTGAAAATTTGAAGATGGCACAAAGCTCAGATGCATTATGACCTCTGAGAGGATAGTGGATTGGGTGAACAAGTGGCAGATGAAATGCAATGCACAGATATGTGAAGTGACTCTTTTAGGTATAAAGAATGAGGAGGGGCAATATAAATTAAAGGATACAACTCTAAAGGGGGTATATCATTGAAGGTGGCAGGGCAGATTTAAAAATCGGTTAAGACATACAGCATTCTAGGATTTAAAAGTAAAGGTGTAGAGTTATAGAGTACAAAATGAAGGAGTTATGATGGATTTGTATGAAATACTCGTTTGGCCTCGACAGGAGTATTATCTCCAATTCTGGTCATCACAATTTAGAAAGAAACAGCAGGCATTGGAAAGGGTTGAGAAAGGATTCACAAGGATGGTTCCAGGAATGCGGAACTTCAGTTATATGGATAGATTGGAGAAGCTGAGGCTGATGTAGTTCTGCGTGGTCCGTTAAATCAACGACTACACAAGGAACTTTCAACAAATGGGAGATTTATTAACTAAACATACAAATTTTCATTAACTGCCCGAGGTCCCAGGTATCCCTGCTAAGCTCCGCCCCCATGATCGTGACCCATCATCACGTAGTCACGTAGCCACGTGATGACCCGGTCTACGTCCTCCCCATTTAGTTTGGGCCCCCAGCAGTGTAAGATGTAACAGTGTACGCGTATAACTACATACAACTAATTTACAGAAGTGTACAGCAGTCTATACAAACAATAAAACATCAATTTGGTTCATGCAGTTGGTGCATAGACTGTTGTGTGCCCAGTGTGGCATTTGAACAATAGAACTTCAACTTGGCTCTTGCAACCAGTGAATAGCACGTTGTGTGTCCATTGTGTGCGCTCCTCCTTCTCCTTGCAGAACAGGTTGGGGAAGGGAGAAAGTAAAACTAATGGAATGATTTTGGTAAATCCAGGCATTTTAAGACATGATGAAGTCCTGATACTGCGTGTTAGGCTTGCTCAAGCATCGGAATGTGTGTAGACACCAGCAGGTGCAGGTGGGACTGTCCTATTGGCAGTGCGCACTGTGGTGGGCACGGAAGGTATATTGTTTGTCCAGTTTGAAGGCCTTGGACTTGCCACACAGGAGTCCAACAGCATCCGGTTGAGGGAAACATGTGGAGCCTGAGGTCCAGGAACAGTGGTTGATCTGAGTAATCAGCTACTGGTGGTGGTTTGGCTAGTGGCATCATGTGATGGTGATTGCATATATACTGTCCGCCACTGAAGGCCACTACTAAGCCTCGGGGTACAAAGCCTTGTTTTTGACTGGTTAAAGGTCATAGCCTCATGTGATCCGCATATGGACCCTTTGCCCAGTACTAGAGGACATAGAGCATGGGTGTGTTTGTTATAGTGTGACTTGTTGTTTAATTTGTGTTGTAGCAATGCTTCATCGGTTGGTACAAATCTGGCTGTAACATGGCATTGGTGGTCGGGATCATGATCCTGGTGTGTCTGGAGAAGAGCCATTGAGCTGGCAAGGCAAGGCCCTGCTAGCAAACATTACATAGGCTTAGAAGTGCAGCTTAGAAATCAATGTTGTCCCGCGCACACTTTTCCAGAAGATGTGTGACGGAGCGTGTGTGATGGAAAACCATTTGACTGTGGACATAAAGGGCAGCTTGGTACGTGATGAAAATCCCAAATGGATGCAAAGGATGGCATTCAGCAGAGACTGGTGGGCATTGTCGGTCATGAGCTTTTGCGTGGCAAAGTGCCTCCTGAGTTTTACAATTACCAAACTGCTGGTTGTACTTGGCAAATAGTCCAGTTCAAACCAGCCAGAGCACGGATCCACCAATACCAGGCGTTGCTTGCCGTCCCATTCAAAAATGTCTACTGCCGTAATGCCCACGGTACATCAGGGACCTCATGTAAGTGTAAGAGCTCTTTTGTTGGTGTGGGTTAAGTGTGTTGCAAGGGTAGCAATTGGAGACCCCTTGCATCAAGAGATAATACTCTGACTCTGTGGCCCTGGTCTTAGTTGTATCCAGTCCGGGGGTACCCTTTATGGACTTGTGTGTGGTACCATTGGAGAGCAACGGAATGATGAATTGTTGACCTCGCAGGATTAGACCATTTTGAATAGTTAGTTCCTCTCTAAAAGCAACAAACATGGCTCTTTGAGGTCAAGAGGAAGTTCCCAGAAGATTCTGGCCAGCCTTGTATGATGATATCATGCAGTCAAGTGTACGTAACACCTTAATTAATTAATAATTAATTTTTTGTCATGCTGGCTTCTGCTGTACTTCAACCTTTGCTTTTAATCAAAGACACCCCCACATCCCGGTTTAATGTGACATGCCTGGTCCAAGAACACCCCAGTAGAATGTGCAATTTAGTCTGGTCCAAGAATACCCCCCCCCCACCACCCCCCCCCACCCAGTACAATGATCTGATGATGTCACAATTTGATGGACTTGGTCAGCAGCCAATTGGCTCCATTGGGACGGCACGGCGGCACAGTGGTTAGCACTGCTGCCACACTGCGCCAGGAACCTGGGTTCAATTCCAGCTTGGGTCACTCTGTGTCAAGTTTGTACGTTCTTCCCATGCTTGTGTGGGCTTCTTCCGGATGCTCTGGTTTCCTCCCACAGTCCAAAGAGGCGCAGGTTGGGTGGATTGCCCATGATAAATTGTCCCTCAGTGTCCCTCAGGATGTGCAGCTTAGGTTATGGGATTACAGGAATAGGGGGGAAGTGGGTATAGGTAGACTGCTTATTTGAAGGGTCAGTGTAGACGCAATGGCACTCCTCTCCCTATAAGGTTACTGTATCTCTCTAAGGCCTCGTGAAAGCTGCTGCTCTGATACTCTCTTTGACTAAAGCAAGCTATCAGTCAGTCTGCTGAAGATGACATTAACATAGACTTAACAGTGCAGAAGGAGGCCATTCGGCCCATCGAGTCTGCACCGGCTCTTGGAAAGAGCACCCTACCCAAGGTCCACACCTCCACCCTATCCCCATAATCCAGTAACCCCACCCAACACTAAGGGCAATTTTGGACACAAAGGGCAATTTAGCATGGCCAATCCACCTAACCTGCACATCTTTGGACTGTGGGAGGAAACCGGAGCACCCGGAGGAAACCCATGCACACACGGGGAGAATGTGCAGACTCCGCACAGACAGTGACCCAAGCCGGGAATCGAACCTGGGACCCTGGAGCTGTGAAGCAATTGTGCTATCCACAGTGCTACCGTGCTGACAACAGATAAGAAACTGAATGGACCTAAAGTGCATCTTCTATCATAAGGCCCAGGTAAACACAAGTTAAAGTGTCACCCTAAGAGGGGATCCCACAACCTGAGGTTCTGGCCTGATGTTCCAGCCAGAAGATCAAAAGGCAGTAATTAGATTAGCAGCCCGTTGTTTGACTATCACCATTACATGTTTATCTCTGCTCTTCTTATAAATAAACTGTTATCACGTTTTACTTAGAAATCTGGTGCCTGTACGTTATTGGAGCAGTCAAGGGTCAAAAGTCTCAGAAAATATATACAAATTACTGCTTAATTCACTTATGTTGGGACTCCGGGGTCTTTGGGGCTGGAATTGACCGCACACTCGCCCAAGGTGTCGTAAAACTGGAACCCTGAGCTGAAAGTGAAAATGATGGAAAAATAAAGAAGGGCACTAGATAAATTATTACATAAAAATAAGAAATACTTCAAAATGTTTATTTGCACACCATTGTAGAGATTTAGGACCGAATTCTTCCAGCCCATTGGAGACAGGTTTGGAGATTGGGGGATGGGGGGGGGCTATTTGGGGGGCCTGTTGACTCTGTGGAGGCAGGCTGTCACTGGGATGTCACTGGGCCATGCATGGTTCATTTAACTGGTAGCATCAGGAGGAATTTGTTCCCTCAGAGAGTAATGAAATGGTGGCATGTCTTCACCGCAAAGGGCTGAGGAGGCTGTGTCAAATTAAGTATGTTCAAGGCTGAGGTAAATAGATTTTCAATCAGTAAGGGAATCATGGTTGGGGGTTAAGGTGGGAAAGTGGAGTTAAGATTTATCACATCAGATGAATCATGATCTCATTGAATGGTGGAGCAGACTTAATGGGCTGAATGGCCTACTTCTGCTCCTACATCTTTTATCATTTTATGGTCTTATGGCTGCAATGCTCACAGGATTCAGGAACAGCCCAGCATTCTTCTGGAGGGCCACACCTCCACCCTAAGGCCCTTATAATGTTTTTACCATTGAAGGGGAAGGCCATCATGAACACCTCTGCGGTGCCCCTAGGTTTCTCTCTCCTCTGTCAGTGCTGAGCTCTCCTAATAATAGTGCCACAAGTAGGCTTACATTAACACTGCAATGAGGTGACTGTGAAAAGCCCCTATTCGCCACACTCCGGCGCCTGTTCAGGTATACTGAAGGAGAATTCAGAATGTGCAAGTCACCTAAAAAGCCCATCTTTCGGGACTTGTGGGAGGAAACCGGAGCACCCGGAGGAAGCCCATGCAGACAAGGGGAGAACGTGTGGACTCCGTACAGACAGTGACCTAAGCTGGGAATTGAACTCAAGTCCCTGGCGCTGTGAAGCAACAGTGCTAACGACTGTGCTACTGTTCCGCCCACAGGATATTATCTGGATATGGCTGATGTCATAGAATTTACAGTACAGAAGTAGGCCATTCAGCCCATCGGATCTGCACCAGCCCTACTTAAGCGTACACCTCCACCCTATCCCTGTAACCTAGGGGCAATTTAGCATGGTCAATCCACCTAACCTGCACTTCTTTGGACAGTGGGAGGAAACCGGAACACCCGGAGGAAACCCACGCAGACAAAGGGAGAAAGTGCTAACTCCACACAGACAGTAACCCAAGGCCGGAATTGATCCTGGGACACTGGAGCTGTGAGACAGCAGTGCTAGCCAATTTGCCACCATCCTTCTTATTGAGTCTTACATCCCCTGGTCCACCGGTCATCCGTAATTGGGTATTTAACACGGATACACCAATGAGATGGCCCTCACAAATAAAGTTGCTCCAGCACGCACAATGGAACTATGTACAGACTTGACCAGGGTCCCAAATGTTTTCATGGGAATTCTTAAAATTAGCACCATAAAACGAATGTCAGCTCTATTTATCAAGTATATGCAGTGATAATATACGGCGAGACTTCCGGTGGCGGCCATGGAGTGAGTGATCGCATATTTGGCAGCTCCCGCTCATGGCGGTCTTTACGCCGGTTTGTCACAGGAATTTTGCAGGAAAAAGATGCAGAAGTGAGAGTAGAAGAGGGAGACCTCTAGTTTATGGAGCTGCGGTCCAGAAGTGCCTGGAAAAAAGCGAATCAGTTGGTTGAGGCGAGTGTGGTGCGGACAAAGCACGCAGAGATGGAGGATGGGCAGGGTCCGGCCCTGCTGACTCAGTGGTCGATGCACCAGTTGGTGAGCTTCCTGAATGAGAGGTTCACCCAACAGCGGAAGGAAAGTTTGGAGGACCTGGCCCGGGCAGTGGATTTGATCAAAGCGGTGATTGACCGCATTGAGGCGAGACTGGCAGCCCAGGGACAGGCGACCCAGAGGTTGGAGGAGCTGGCGGGGGAGCATGAGGAACAATCCACCGCAATGGCAGCAGGGATTGGGCTGATGCATGACCAGCAGAAGTGACTGCCTGAGAAAGTGGAGGACCTGGAGAACTGTTCTCGGAGGCAGAACATCCGGATCGTAGTTCTGCCGGAGGGAATCGAAGGATCAGATGCAGGTGCGTATTTTGGGAAGATGATAGAGAAGCTGCTTGGGGAAGGTGCATTTGACCAGCCAGTGGAGGTGGATCGGGCCCACAGGGCATTGATGTGAAAACCCCAGGGGGGGCGAGCCACCGAGGGCGATGGTGGTATGATTGCATCGGTTCCTGGACAAGGAACACACCATGAGGAGGGCCAGGCAGAGGAGACGATGCACTTGGGAAGGCGTCGAGATTTGGGTGTACCAAGACCTGGGAGCAGAGCTCCCGAAGAGGAGGGCGAGCTTTAATAAGGTCAAATTGACCCTGTACAAGAAGGGATTTAAGTTTATTTTACTGTACCTGGCTCACCTATGGGTGACCTATGGGAGCCGGGAGCTGTACTTTGGCTTGGCTGAGGACGCAACGGACCTCATGAAGGACAATGGACTAACAGGGGAAGGAGGACCTTTAACTTTGATTGAGGAGAACTGAACTATGGTGTGAAAAACTTTGGGTTTTTGTTGTTTGGGTTTCTTTCGTTTTTCCCGTATTTCTGTTTGGGTTTGGGTAGGGATTTGTGGATTGGGTCTGGTGGCTATATCAGGCACCGGTGGCGAATGTAAGGACGGATCGGGTTCAATCAGAATATTTTAGTCTGTGTCGGCGGACGAGACAGGCGTGTCCACTTTCCCCATTACTATTTGCCCTGGCCATAGTGCCTTTGGCAATGGTGCTGAGAACATTGAATATTTGGCGGGGGATAGTGAGAGGGGGGGGTGAAACATAGTGTCTCGCTCTATGCGGACGATTTGCTCCTTTATATAACAGAGTAAGAAGTCTTACAACACCAGGTTAAAGTCCAACAGGTTTGTTTTGAATCACTAGCTTTCGGAGCACTGCTGCTTCCTCAGGTGAAGAAGCACCGCTCCTTCCTCCCATTCACCTGAGGAAGGAGCAGTGCTCCGAAAGCTAGTGATTCGAAACAAACCTGTTGGACTTTAACCTAGTGTTGCTCACCCCAGTCCAACGCCGGCATCTCTACATCATTGTATAACAGACCCATTGGGGGGAATTGCAGGAATTATGTGGCTACTGGAGGAATTTGGTCGGTTCTCAGGTTACAAACTGAATATGGGCAAGAGTAAAGTTTTTGTGATCCAGGCAAGAGGCAGGAGAGGAGATTGAGGGAGATGCCATTCAAAGTGGTGGGAGGGAGTTTTAGGTACCTGAGGATTCAAGGGCAAGGGACTGGGGTCAGCTTCATAAACTAAATTTGGCCAGGTTGATTGAGGAAATGAAAGAGGACGTCCGTAGGTGGGACGTGCACCCGCTGTCACTGGCGGGGAGGATACAGACTGTGAAAATGACAGTCCTCCCAAGATCTCTGTTCGTCTTTCAGTGTCTTCCAATCTTCATCCCTAAGACATTTTTTAGAACGATGAATACGCCGATCTTGGGTTTTATATGGGGCAGAAAAGTCCCGAGAGTGAAGAAGGTCCTTCTTGAGCGGGGGCGTGTGGAGGGGGGGCTTGGCCCTTCCGAACTTTATTAATTACTACTGGGTGGCTAATATATCGATGGTTAGGAAATGGGTAATGGGGGAGGGGTTGGTGTGGGAGCGAGTGGAGGCGGCATCTTGCAAGGGCACGAGTCTGAAGGCTTTGTTAATGGCATCTCTGCCCTTCGTGCCGGCTCAGGACTCCACAAGCCTAGTGGCAGGTCTGAGAGTGTGGGGGCAATGGAGGCAGCATATGAGACTGGAGGGGGCGTTGGTATGGTCACCGATTTGTGATAATCACCGGTTCGCTCTGGGGGTACTGGACGGGGGATTCAGGAGGTGGCAGCGGGCAGGGATTGAGAAATTTGGGGACCTCTTCATTGAGGAGGGTTTCCTGAGCTTGGAGGAGCTGGAGAAGGAGTTTGAGTTGCCACGTGGGAACAGGTTCCAGTACCTGCACGGATTTTATTCAGAGGCAGGTCCCTCGCTTCCCAGTAAGGGGGTTACAGGATAAGGTGATGTCAAAAGCAGGGGCTGGGGAGGGGAGGGGCTCGGAAATATATAAGGAACTGATGGAGTGGGAAGGGGGTTCCAATAAGGGAGGTGAAGAAGAAGTGGGAGGAGGAGCTGGGAGGGGAGTTGGAAGCCGGGCTATGGGAGAAGGCCTGGGGAGAGTCAATGCATCCTCGTCGTGTGCCAGGCTTGGCCTAAACCAGTTCGAGGTGGTCCACAGGGCTCATATGACTATGGCCGGATGAGTAAGTTTTTTGAGGAGGTGGAGGACAGGCGTGGGGGAAGTCCTGCGAAACATGTACATATGCTTTGTGCGTATCCGAGGCTGAGGGGATTTTGGCAGGGATTTTCAGATGTCATGTCAGAGGTCTTTGAAGGGAGGGTGACTCCGAGTTCACCGGGCAGCACGGTAGCATAGCGGTTAGCACAGTTGCTTCACAGCTCCAGGGTGCCAGGTTGTCTGTGCAGAGTCTGCATGTTCTCCCCATGTCTGTGTGGGTCTCCTCCCACAGTCCAAAGATGTGTAGGTTAGGTGGATTGGCCATGATAAATTGCCCTTAATGTCCAAAGAGGTAAGGTGGGGTTGCAGGGATGAAATGAAATGAAATGAAAATTGCTTATTGTCACAAGTAGGCTTCAATGAAGTTACTGTGGAAAGCCCCTAGTCGCCACATTCCGCCACCTGTTCGGGGAGGCTGTTACGGGAATTGAACCGTGCTGCTGGCCTGCCTTGGTCTGCTTTCAAAGCCAGCGATTTAGCCCAGTGGGGCGCTCTTTCCAAGAACCGGTGAAGACTCGATGGGCCGAAAGGCCTCTTTCTGCACTGTAAATTCTATGATTCTATGAGTCCAGAGATGGCAATATTTGGAGGGTCGGAAAACCCGAGAGGCCGATGTTTTGGCCTTTGCCTCCCTGGTGGTCCGGAGATGGACTTTGCTGGGATGGAGGGACACGGAGCGTCCAAAGTCAGGGGTTTGACTCAGTGACATGGCAGGGTTTCTTTTGTTGGAGAAAATTAAGTTTGCCTTAAGGGGTTCATTACAGGGTTTGCTCGGAGGTGGCAGCAGTTCATTGACTTCTTCAAGGAGAATTGACTGTCAGCAGGGAGGGGGAGGCATGGAAGTGACAAATAAGAGCAGGGAATCTAATGTATGGGTAGTTAGGGTTTAGGGCTGGGGGGAGTTGCGTATGTTATTGTGGGTTTTTTGTGTGTGTTGGATCTCTGTTGTTCAAAATGTTAAAATTATAAATGGCTCAATAAAATATTTTCTAAAAAAAATATAATAATATAGGGTCTATTTATCATGCTATAAAATAATTGTATTGGAACCTTTAAAGTTAATTTTAACTCCAGCAAGTAGCAAATGAGTCCTGAGTTTCAGTGGAAAGATGGCCCATTTCAGCAGCTAGCTGCATTAACAACCAAGCAGCCACCCAAGTCAAGTGAAAAAGATACCAGGGGCTGGATTTTCTAGTCCTCCAGCCGCGTTTTTCTGTAAAATTCGACCGGGAAACCATCCGGCCCTGGTGCCTTCCCTGCCTGCATGCTCCCTATCCCTTTGGCCAGCTCCTCCAGCCCAATCGGGGCCCCTAATCCCGCCACCAGTCCCTCCTCCACCTTCGGGAACTTCAGTTCGTCCAGAAAGCGGCCCATCCCTCCCTCCTCCAGTGGGGGCTCGGACCAATACAGTTCCTCATAAAAGTCCCTGAAGACCCCATTGATGCCAACCCCACTCTGCACCACACTCCCTCCCCTGTCCTAAACTTCCCCGATCTGCCTAGCTGCGTCCCACTTCCAAAGCTGATGCACCAGCATCCGACATGCCTTTTCCCCATATTCATAAATCGCCCCCTGGGCCTTCCTCCACTGCGCCTCCTCCTTCCTGGTGGTTAACAGGTCGAATTCGGCCTGGAGGCTACGCCTCTCCCTCAACAGTCCCTCCTCCGGCACCTCCTGTCTACCCTCACCATCTTCCCCACCAGCCTCTCCCTCTCCCTCTGCTCTCTCCTCTCCTTGTGGGCCCAAATGGAGATCAGCTCGCCCCTAACCACTGCCTTCAGCGCCTCCCATCTCCACTCGGACCTCCCCGTTATCGTTGACCTCCAGGTATCTCTCTATGCTTCCTCAGACCCGCTCGCTCACCTCCTCGTCCGCCAACAGCCCCACCTCCAAGCGCTACAACGGGCGCTGGTCCCTCTCCTCCCCCAGCTCTCGGTCTACCCGATGCTAGGCGTGATCCGAAATGGCTATCGCCGAGTACTCGGTATCCTCTCCTCTCGCAATCAGCAAAAAAGTCGATCCGGGAATAGGCCTTATGAACGTGCGAGGAGAATGAAAATTCCCTAGCCCCCGGCTTGCAAATCTCCAAGGGTCCACCCCTCCCATCTGACTCCAGCCGCGTTTTTCTTAGCGACCCGCCGTCCGCTGGCAGTGGGACTCTCTCTTCCCGCCTCTTGTAAATGGGATTTCCCATTGAAGCCACCCCACACCGTTGGAAAAACCGCGAGTGGAGGTGCACTGCCTCCAATAAATTTTCTCCAATAAATAACATTTTACCAAAAGCAGTACACGCTGAAGGAAAGTAATAGAATTTCACTCTTTGTTGGGTAAATGGAATCTATATGGGATGATTGTCTACATGTTTTTTCTTTATATTCGGTACTTACTTCCCATCTACAGCATCTACCACTTTGACGTCAATGTCCTGTTCGTAAAGTGTGTGGAACATTCGTTGCCTCCTGTCTGTCCTGCGCTTGAGGTTTATCATGAAGATCTAAACACAAGTTCACATTAACTGATTATGGGTACTGACTTGGTGGTGATACCTGCCACTTTGAGTGCGTTTATACATCGCTGATGTTTTATCCCTTCAATGAGGCACACTGGGGAAATTTTCTTAACACACAAGGTAAACCACTTGCTTTGAATACTTGCTGTGTTTTGTTTAGAACCAGTCTTTAAAAAATGATTGTGCGTCAATGGCTAAATTATCAGTTGTCGTAACATTCTCACAGCCACTACCCACTCATCAACACAAGATAAGTAATACTGATTCAAAGTCAAATAATTTTATTCTTTCAGGTGGATGGGAAAGATCCCATAATACCATTCAAAGTGTAAGAAAGTTCATCTGTTGATCGTTCTCCATCAATTGATGAGCCAATGAGATTATCGCATTACTCTTGTCATTTGGTGAGTCCGGATTATCATAAGACTCATCATCAATGAGTAATTGACATTGTTGCAAAACTCATCAATCGATGAGTCAACAGGATTATCACACTACTCTCTCAGTTGACCCAGTAAATATCTCTAGCTCTGCAGTTTTTGAGGTCAGATGTGGGATGGAATACATAATGAATGAAATTACAAACATATTTTTAAAAAAAAATTTGGAGTACCCAATTAATTTTTTCCATGAAGGGGCAATTTAGCATGGCCAATCCACCTACCCTGCACACACATCTTTGGGTTGTGGGGGCGAAACACGGACAGTGACCCAGAGCTGGGATCGAACCTGGGCACTCAGCGCCGTGAGACAGCAGTGCTACCCACCGTGCCACCGTGCAGCCCACAAACATATTTATTACTCAAAGCCTTAAGAAAGTAATTCAACGCTGAATTTGTTGTTGGCGGCACCCAATATTTTATCCTTATCCCAGAAGCATCGCTTGTGGCAAGTTTGAATCCTGTGCCAAAGTTGACAGGCTCTGGCATGGTGTTGGTGTAGGATGGGTGGGAATAATGGAAGAGCTGGTGTATCGGCAATTCCTGAGCTCAATGCCATATGTAAGGCTCCAATCATGACCATCGGAAGATCCGTTGGGCGGACAGAATACTCAGAGCATTCATGGCTATGTTTGGGAATGGCTTCAATTAGGGCAGATAAGTGAATATGCGGGGTTCTGTAAGAAGGGATAGCGGAGAGTGGTGTACAGTGTGTTGGAGTTCCAAGGGGCTATTCCACACTGTGAGCAAAAATGGGTTTCTCATTGCAGTTCTCCCTGTATCATATTTCCATCTCTCTGATACAGTGTTGTTGGAGGGGCTGAGCAGTCGCTAGGGCACAAGAGTGGATCAGAAGGCAAGTTGGTTTGGGTTGCACTTACACCTCTCGGTAGTGGTTGGGAGGATAGGATTTAATCAGCTGCCCCTTTAAGTCCACGGAACCTATTTGTTGTGGAAGGACACATCCGGTAGTGAAAAGCAGCCTTCATTGAAGAAAGGCTGCCGACTGACAAACTATTTATAAAATACCGATCCTCCCCATGGGGAGAGGCAGTGGATCCAGCAGAAAATGACACTTGTTATTTAGCACACTCCTACATTCCTCATTGATTCCTCTGGTTTGTTGTTGCTTAGGTTTGAGGCAATTAAGTTTGAGTGTTTTGCAGGATTTGCATGGGTGACACTTTCAATTGTGACTAATGTGATAGACTTTCACACATCCCGATTTTATAGAGGCAATATTATGAGCAATGAAAGAAAAACGCTACATCAGCTATTACATTTACCAAGAGCCAAGGGAGCGATTTAAATACAATCTGAATTAACTGCTGTTAAGGCAACAACACAGATTCTATTAATTAATTAACCAGTTCATTAGTCAGGTCCTTTTTTAATTAATGGATTGATTTTGCTGACAAAATGTATCAAATTAATTTCCAGATGCAGTACTAATAATTAGAGGGCAAGCTAATGTTTCACGCACTGTTCTATTTATAATGCCACCAGCATTGGATTTCCAAATGCAGTGGCAAGAAAGACAGTTCAACGGGGAGCATCCTCTACCAAGCCAACGTGTCTAACAGTGAGTCATTACTCACTCAAAACCAACTCCGCTGGGCGCAACATATCGCTCGTATGCCAGGCACCAGCAAAGCAACTGTTCTGTTCGGAACTCAGTTGTGGCAGGAGATTCCCAGGAGGACAGCGGAAATGCTTCTGGATGTCTTCATAACATCCCTGAAGATATCAAACATCCCCACCTCCTCATGGGGAGACACTGGCTTGTGACCACCAAAATGGTCAAGGTTTATTCGGCAAGGCACCAAACAAATCAAGCGACTTCTTCGGGAACACGCAGAGGCCCAAGTCAAGGCATCGGAAAGAGCAAACAAACTTCCAAACATCCCACTTAAGCGATCCTTCAAGCACCACCTGCCCACGTGTGGCAGAGGCTGCAGATCACGCATTGAGCTGATCCACCATCTTTGAACGCATCAAACTGGAGTGGAAGCAACTCATCCTCAATCCCAAGGGAGTGCTAAAATAAATGTTTTCATAGTAATATCAGTATGTTCATTTTGTTGTTATATCACAGCTGTAAATAAGCTTTTCAATCGATTGTCACATGTTAATATAGTATTTTATGCCACCACAACTACATTACTATAGCTAAAACAGTCATGGATGAGTTTAACCAACAGACTGGACAGTAAGATTGATATATTACATTCCTGGAAGATTATTATCCTTGTGGAATAGTCAGTTACTAAGTAATTTAATTCTGAGCAGTAGCCTGTACCTCCTGAAGCTAATTTAGACCCAAATTCTACTGATTGGATTCTGGTTTGCTACAGCAAACATCACTCTAAAAAGTTGGCTTTTTAGCTCTTACTCTTCATGGTCTTTCATACTTCAGTAATTGCTTCTGACCAGATGTTCAGCAATGACTGTGTGGCCCTTTCTCTTACCTCATCGAATCCCATCTTGTCCGCATGTCTGACAGGTACAGAAACATTATTGGAAGGTTCCATGGGGGGATGGTCAACTGCAAAACAAAAGGGGAATTAGCAGTGCACGCAATTGGCTGTGGTTTACATATGGCGCGATTTAACAGAAATGTTTCTCAGTGTGGTAGTGAGGGCGAACTGTCGCAAGCTTCCTGATGCTTGGCCAGGCGAGGCTATGAAACATTAATTGGCCCACATAAAGAGGCTGTGCGAGCTTCACACTGCAAATGATGGTCCCACCAGCGACCGCAGCCACCAGACCCAACTAACAAAGGGGGAGCAGCACTTAAACCGCTCCTACACAGCCAACCCCACACAGCTTGCAGCCATGCCTCCGAGAAGACCAGCCCACGATTCGGGGTTGATGACCTGGGCAGGTTATTGGACGCGGTCGAGGTAAGAAGGGATGCCTTGCTCCTCCCACAAGTGTCTCGAAGGGTCAGCCACAGTGCAGTCTGTGCCTGGGAGGAGTGGCCGTCAGCTTGGGGAATGTGACCAAGTGGACCGATACCCAGTGTTGTAAGAAGATCAATGACCTCCACCGGGCCGCACGGGTGGGTTGGCACTGGACCCCCGCCCCACCGACTCCCCCTTTACGAAAATGCGTCTGGCACTGTCCCCACCCAGCACTGTTTTGTGCCCTGGCCCACCAATGTCCAGCAGTGCCACCCTCGCTACACCCCCCATTCACCCCCCCAGGCCACCCACTCCTGCGATGAACGCCGTGTGAGGCTAACGCGACCACCCCCCCCCAACCCCTCCCCTCCTGTGTCCCCACAGGAGAAGTTGGCCCACAGCAGATGGGAGAGGGCGCGGACGGGTAGTTTGATGCCGGACATCAGAGTCCTCACCCTGTCCGAGGAACGGTACCTGGAGGTCGCGAGGGTGGCTGAGGAAAGATTTGTCACCAGCGTAGGGGTCAGCATACGCTGCAGATATGAGGGTCCACCAGCCCCCAACCAGATGAACTGTCATCCGTGAGTTGTTAATGCCATACAGAATGACCAATCTCTCCCACTGACCACATCCCATGAACGAATTTTCAAAAATGGCGTTGGTTGGATCGCTGGGTAGGGCCGCGCCCTTCACAGTGGAAAAGATGACCAAAGTGATGGCCGTGGAATTTGAGAAACAGTTTGCCAAACACATGGGGTGATGAGGAAGGAAATAATGGCAGCAATGAATGTGTTGGTGGAGGAGGCGATTGCCCCGGTGAAGGCAGCGGTGTCGAAGGCATTGGCTGAGGTGCGGGAGCAGGGAGAGACGCTGAAGGGGGTGGCGGAGGCTTTGTCGCAGCATAGCGACCAGTTCACCTTGATTGGTGAGGAGCTGCGGAGGGTAGTGGAGGCCAACAAAGGACTAAGAGCGAAGGTGGAGGATCTGGAAAATAGGTGAAGACGGCAGAACTTAAGAATTGTGGGCCTGCCCGAAGAGGTGGAAGGCCCGAGGCCGACTGAGTATTTAGCCAAGATGTTGGCGGAGTTGCTGGGGGAGGGGGAAGATCCCTCCCGGCATGAACTGGATCAGGCTCATCGGTCGTTGAGGCCTAAACTGAAGGCGAATGAACTGACAAGGGTGGTAATAACTTGTTTTCACAGGTACCATGTGAAAGAGAAGGTCCTGAGTTGAGTGAAACAGAAGCAACTAAGGGCTTTTCACAGTAACTTCATTGCAGTGTTAATGTAAGCCTAGTTGTGACAATAAAGATTACTATTACTATTATTAAGAGGTGCAGTGGGCAGGAGCCGATACGCGCATATACCAGGACTTAACCGTGGAGCTGGCGAGATGGTGGGCAGCCTTCGGTCAAGTGAAGGCAGCACTGTACAGCAGTGAGGTTCAGCGTGGTGTATCCAACATAGTTGAGGGTGACCTACAACTCAAAGGACTTTTACTTCGAGACAGTGGAGTCGATGGAGACTTTTGTGAAGGCTGAAAGACTGGGGAAGAAATGAGAAACGGGACTGGGAACGGGTCTTGGACTGAGGGTAGGGTGAGGGGAGGCTGTTTATAGTTCGATTTCATGTTTTTGTTCGTGATTTAAAGGTGTGAGGTTACCTGTTTGGGAAGGGTAGGAATTGGGATTTTTCACGATGTTGGTTTTCTGGGGTTTGTGTGTTTGCACTGGGTTTGTTTAGCTGTTTATCTGATCGGTATTTTTGTGGGACTGGGCACAGGGAAGGGGATTGGGAGGAGGGGCGGCCTGGGCAGGGGCCTCGACGCGACCAAGCTTAAGTTGGCTAGTGATTGGGAGTGTGTTGGAGGGAGGGGCCACGGTCATTGGAGCCTGGTCGAACTGGTTTCAATGGGCCTGGGAGGTGTGAAAGGTGGGGGGATGTGATCGATGCTGGGAGAGGTGTTTTGGAGAGGAAGTGGATGGGGGTATTCTGGGAGGGAGGGGGGGTTTGATGGCGACTAAGGGACGAGTGGGCCAGGCCCAGTGGGCAGGGCCCGGAGGTACGATGATGGCTGATAGGGGGGGTGGGAGGGGGGAGGTGAGAGACCCCCCGATTAGAATAGAAACATGGCATGTGAGGGGTTTGAGGGGCCAGTGGAAAGATTGAAGGTGTTTGCACGCCTAAAAAGCTTAAAGACCAATGTAGCCATGTTGCAAGAGACCCAGGTGAGGCTCAGGAAGGGCTGGGTGAGCCAAGTATTTCATTCTGGGTTTGGCAGCAGGGCTCAGGGGGGTAGTGGTGTTGGTGGACAAGAAAGTGAGGTTCCAGGTTGAGAAGATGGTAGCGGGCCAGGAGCGTATATAATAAGAACAATAATAATCTTTATTAGTGTCACAGGTAGACTTACCTTAACACTGCAATGAAGTTAATGTGAAAATCCCCTAGTCGCCACACTCTGGCGCCTGTTCAGGTACACAGAGGGAGAAGTCAGAATGTCCAATTCACCAAACAGCATGTCTTTCAGGACTTGTGGGAGGAAACCGAGGCGCCCAGAGGAAGCCCACACAGTCATGGGGAGAACGTGCAGACTCCGCACAGACAGTGACTCAAGCCGGGAATTGAACTCGGGTTCCTGGTGCTGTGAAGCAACAGTGCTAACCATTAGACTACCGTGTGATTGTAACAGGGGCATTGGAGGGGAGGTTGGTGGCACTGGCGAGTGTATATGGCCCTAACCGGGGTGATGCAGGGTTTGTGAGGAGGGTGCTGGGGCCATTCCGGACTTGGACTCACATAGTAGCAAGGGATTGGAATATGTTGCAAGAGCCAAGGCTGGACAAATCACAGCCACACTCACTGACCCAGTTGTGGGGGCAAATGTGCTGGCTGGGCTTATGATGGAAATGGGAGGGGTGGACCCATGGAGGTTTTTGCCCCCGAGGGAGCGGGAGTACTCATTCTTTTCTCCGGTTCACAAAGTATATTCAAGGATAGATTTTTTTTGTGGTAGGGAAAGCGTTGCTGGCTGGGATTAGGGGATCAGAGTACTGCTGATAGCAATCATAGCCCATGTGCTGCATTGGGCGGACATGATCCTGGAGAAGGGGGTAGCGCAGAGACCAGGATGGAGAATGAATGAGGGGTTGTTGGGGGACCGAAGCTTTTGTGATAAGATCGGGAAAGTGAAGGAGGAGTACGTAGGATTTAACTGTACAGGGGAGGTGTGGGAAGCCCTGAAGGTGGTAGTGAGGGGCGGACGTGATATCGTTTAAGACCAAGTTGGATAAAGGCGTCAAAGGTTGGGAGAGATGTTGGAGGTGGACAGGAGGTACGCGGAGGATGCAGATCCAACCCTGATGGACAGGAGGAAGGAAATCCAGGCTAGTTTTGACTGGTTGTCTATGGGAATGCCAACTGAGGCGGGCGAGGGGAGCAGTTTACGAACATGGGGAGAAGGTGGGGCGCATGTTGGCAGGCTAGTTTCGGAGGGAGGTGGTGTGGTGTTGGGTGTTCTGATGTACAGATGAGCCAACACGGTTGCATTTGGTACAACGCTGTTTTATTCTAACATGCTATTTACAGTTCTGTCGTGATACTCTGCACGTGGTGACTCCCTGAGTGCGTTGTTAATCAGGTCCTGTCCTTGTCCTGGTCTCTAGATGGACTGGCCACCAGGTGTCGTGTTTCTTCTCTTATACTGTCTCTGTCCTTGTCTGTGATTGGCTGTCGTGTTGTGTGTGCTGATTTGTCTGTTGGTCTGTCTATCATGATGTGAGTGTTTGAATATCATGACAGGTGGCAGAGAGGGAGATAGTCCAGGACTGGAAAATTGGTGGTGCCTCCGGAGCAGATTAATAAGGTGTTTGAGGAATTTTATGAAAGGCTGTATAGGTCGGAGCCACCGGGAGAGGAACGAGGGATGAGGGAGTTCCTGGACAGATTGAAGTATCCATGATTGGAGGAGGAAGATAGGGCCAGGTTGGTGGGGGGGACAAGAGGTAACGGAGGCAATTGGGAAGGTGCAATCTGGGAAGGCGGCAGGACCAGATGGGTTCCCAGTGGAGTATTATAAGAAGTTAAAAGACAAGTTGACGCCGCTGACGGTGGGGATGTTTGAGGATAGGGAGGAAGGTGCTACCACAAACTTTGGGACAGGCCTCGATCTCCCTGTTGTTAAAGAAGGACAAGGACCCAAGGGTGGCATGGTGGAGCAGTGGTTAGCACTGCTGCCTCACGGCGGCGAGGACCCGGTTTGATCCCAGCCCCGAGTCACTGTCCGTGTGGAGTTTGCACATTCTCCCCATGTCTGCGTGGGTCTCACTCCCCAACCCAAAAAGATGTGCAGGGTAGGTGATTTGGCCACACGAAGTTGCCCCTTAATTGGAAAAAACTAGAAAAGAAAGTTCAAGGACCTGACGGAGTGTGGACCGTATGCGCCCATATCGTTACTGAATGTAGACGCCAAGAGACGGGCGAAGGTGCTGGCGGCTAGGCTAGAGGAGTTCCTCCCGAAGATGATAGGGGAAGACCAGACAGGGTTTGTGAAAGGAAGGCAGTTATTTTCGAATGTCAGAAGGTTATTAAACAGGGAAAGGAGACAGAGGTGGTCGTGGCGCTGGATGCGGAAAAGATGTTCGATCGGGTAGAGTGGGGTAACATAATGGCGGTCCCAGAGAGATTTGGGATTGGACCGAAGTGTACGGAGTGGGTACAGCTATTGTATAGGGAACCAATGGCAAGTGTTCAAATAATATGAGCTTGGGGTACATTGGTCTACACCGGGGTACCAGGCAGGGGTGTCCTATGTCCCCCTTGCTATTTGCATTAGCAATGGAGCCATTTGCCATCGCTCTAAGGAGTTCGGGACTGTGGAAGGGGTTACTGCAAGGCGGGATGGAACATAGGGGTCGGGATTCTCCAAACACGCTCCGGGTCGGAGAATCACGGGGGGGGCGGGTGTGCAGGAATCGCGCCACACCGCTCCGACGCCAGCCCGCTGATTCCCGGGCGTTCGCAGGATCGCTGTCGCGCAGGTCTGGAGCCGTTGAACGCGCGCCCCCCCCCCCCCCCGGCAATTCTCCGTGCCACGACGGGCCAAATGCCCGCCGAGTTCGGCCGAGTCCCGTCAGCATGGGTTACGTATGGTCCCACCTGGCGGGACCTCGGACATCTGGCTGCGGGGCGTCCTGGTGGGGGGGGGGGGGGGGGAGGATCCGGCTCCGGAGGGGGCCTCCATGCCTTGCTTCCGATCGGGGCCTACTGATCAGCAGGCGGGCTATTTCTGTGGGGGGCCTATGTTCCTCTACACCGGGCCCCTGTAGGGCTCCGCCATATTGTCTGGGAGTCGGAGCGGAGACGGGAACCCATGCGCATGCGCGGCTTGCGCCAGCCGTGGTGCGCGTGCGCGGACTCGTGGTGGCCGTGGTGCGCCGGCTTTCGAGCGCCGGAGCATCAGACACCACTCCAGCGCCGTACTAGCCCCCTAGGAAGGGGTGAAAACATGGGCCTGGAGGCCCCCTGACGCCGGAGTGGCTGGTGCTGCTTTTGACGCCAGTGGCAGAACTAGGCCGCGGGATGGAAGAATCCCGGCCAGGGCATCCTTGTATGCGGATGATCTATGGCTGTATATTTCAGAGCCGTGTACATCAGTGGGAACATGATGGGACTTCGTCAAAGATTCGGGACGTTTTCAGGGGAAAACCTAAATTTAGAGAAGAGAGAATATTTTATGATGCCCCGGCCGGGAGTGGAGGCAGGAGTGGGGGGCTGATGTATTGCAGGGCGGCAACCCACTTCAGGTATCTGGGGCTGCAGGTGGCGCGGGACTGGGGTGGGGAGTGGGGGGGGGGGGGGGGGGGGGGCGGCCGCTCCGTAGGTACAACTGCACTAGCTTGGTAGGGAGGGTGTAGGCCAACTTGGCAAGGTGCGACAATCTCCCTCTGTCATTAGCCGATCAGGTATAGACAATTAAAATGAATGTGTTGCCACAATTTTTGTTTTTGTATCAATGCCTGTTGCCTTTTTACCCAAGTGAGCAGTGCGGGAAGGGACCGCAAACCATGTACATATGTTTTGGTCCTGCCCGAAGTTGGAGAGGTATTGGGGGAAGGTCTTTAGCATCTTCTCGGGGGTACTACATGTGGACTTGAAACCGGGTCCCCTAGAGGCCATTTTCTGAGTGTCGGACCGGCATGATCTGCAGGCGGGTGCAGGGGTAGACCACCTGGCTGATTGCCTTGAGGCGGGTCCTGTTGGGCCTATAATGTCAGTCGCACCAAATGAACTTAATATATCCTTTTTTGAATGATTGGTGATTCATTATGATTTGGTTGAAAGTGAATGTAACTACAGCAATTCATGGAAAATATGGCCGTGACTGGACAATCCCGGCGGCTGGTTGGGCTCGAGCTGGAATACCTCATCCTATGAATCAGGAAATGAGCTGAATATAAGAGTTACTGCAGTGTGTTAGAAGGCAGATGAATTGAAATAAAGAATTAGTGATTTAGTAAAGCTGCCTAGTCCTGGGGCACTTTTGTCAGTGCATAATATTTATGCAATTATTATATATTCCCACCAAGCAACTCCCCAAGGCTCCTTTGGCAGCACCTTCCAAACCCTTGACCTCTACTACCTAGAAAGACAAGGGCAGCAGATGCACGGGAACACCACGACCTGCAACTCACCTCCAAGTCACCCAAAATCCTGACTTGGAACTATATCGCCGTTTTTACATGTCATTGGGTTAACAGCACTGTAGGTATACACAACATGGACTGAAGCTTCTCAAGAAGGCAGCTCACCACCATATTCTCAAGGGCAACTTGGGATGGACAATGAATTCTGGCCTAGCCTGCGAAGCCCACATCCCATGAACAAACAGAACCATATTAACTTGATTGACGGTTTATGCCAACTTTTTGCCAATGTGGTAAGACTGATGGACAGCTGGATGTTATGTAACTGAATCAGGATATTTGGCCAGGTGTGACATTGTGATTGAAAGTCGAAAATCAGCTGCAATCCTCCTTCAGCCCCTGCCGATAAAGACACGTCAACTGGCCATTTATTCATTTTATGTCTGCGGGGTCTTTATTGTGACCTCTGTCAACCCTTTCTATTAGAGTGCCAACTACACATCGTGCAGGGAGAAAGGAGGAGAGGCCTCACTGTCCTGAAAACATGCAGAAACATGTTCCGAATCTGGGGCGTCATTCTCCGACCCCCCGCCGGGTCGGAGAATGGCCGTTGGCCGCCGTGAATCCCGCCCCTGCCCCCGCCGAAGTCTCCGGTACCGGAGATTGGGCGGGGGCGGGAATCGGGCCGCGCCGGTTGGCGGGGCCCCCTGCTGGATTCTCCGGCCCGGATGGGCCGAAGTCCCGCCCAGGAATTGCCTGTCCCGCCGACGTAAATCAAACCTGGTATTTACCGGCGGGACCAGGCGGCGTGGGCGGGCTCCGGGGTCCTGGGGGGGGGGGGCACGGGGCGATCTGACCCCGGGGGGTGCCCCCACGGTGGCCTGGCCCGCGATCGGGGCCCACCGATCCGCGGGCGGGCCTGTGCCGTGGGGGCACTCTTTCCCTTCCGCCTCCGCCACGGCCTCCACCATGGCGGAGGCGGAAGAGACTCTCTCCACTGCGCATGCGCGGGAAACTGACAGCGGCCGCTGATGCTCCCGCGCATGCGCCGGGAAACTGACAGCGGCCACTGACGCTCCCGCACATGCGCCGCATTTCCGCGCCAGCTGGCGGGGCAACAAACGCCATTTCCGCCAGCTGGCGGGGCGGAAATCCCTCCAGCGTCGTCCTAGCCCCTCAATGTTGGGGCTAGGCCGTCAAAGATGCGGAGCATTCCTCACCTTTGGGCCGGCGCGATGCCCGTCTGATTGGCGCCGTCTTTGGCGCCAGTCAGTGGACATCCCGCCGTTGGGGGAGAATTTTGCCCCTGATGACAGAACCGGGAAATGTACTTGAAACAAATTGGACGGGATTCTCTGTAGCCCGGCAGCGGAATCCGGAACGGTGATCGGGCGGAGAGTGGCTCCCGATGCTGAAATCGTGGCAGGCACCGGTTTGACGCCGGGTCACCATGCTCCGCCCCCCTCCAAATCGACGTAACCGAGATGCACGGCGCGTGCAGTCGCAACCCCGTTGGATTGTCATCAGTGGGCCCACATGAGATGCTCCGCCTCCGATGGCGCGGGCCATGTGTGGTCTCAGCAGTCGTGAGCCTGGCGTGGCACCTGCGGAGGGAGAGAGAGGACGTGCGGGCAGTGTCCAGCACCGCAACACTCAGCCAAGATCCGTGCCGCTGGCCGGGGGGCTTCTGCCAGGACTGGAGGGTAGGTGGGGGATGGCCAGGAGATGGGCTGTGGGGTCGAGGTGGGCGGATATGTGTTCCAGCACAGTTGACGCCATCTTTTCCAGCGCGATCGATGTGTGTGTGTGTGTGTGTGTGGGGGGGGGCTGCATAGCTGCATCCTGTTAGCCCTCCGCATGTGCAGCACGAACCTGGCTATTCTCCAACCATTTTTCGTGCGTTCCGCGGGTGTTTCACGCGACACCGGTGGTAGCCCCTCACCGGTAGCAGAATCGGTGAGGGTGATTTACCTGTCGTGAAACACTACGGATCCTCCGTTGGCATCAGCACTTAGCCTCAGGAACGGAGAATCCAGCCCTCGTTTTAAAAATCCAGAGATAAGTGGCTCATTATCAATGCTCATTTCCCTCTTCAAGAAATAAATACCAGCACCCCCAATTTAACGGCTGCTGTTTGCATGTCATTTCCTTGAAATCTAATGGAATAAAAATGGAATTTCACTTATGCAGTTGCCTTTGATCATCAATCTGAGTCAGAGCTGCTTTCAAGTTATATTTTTTTGCCGTTGCCAAACCTTTTAAAAATAAATTCATCAGAATACTGAAGTATATCAGGTTGGCATATGGCCTTTCCATGTTTGTGGTGCATTGCTCTCAACATTGGGGCAGAGGCTGGTTATTTGTTGAAATGCTGTTTGGTCATTTATCTGGAACTGCTGCAGTATTCCACTGAGAAAGGGAGTGAGTTGCATCAACAATATAGCTGTAAAGAGGTAGAAACACTTGAAACAAAAGTAATCAACAACTTCACGTCCACATAGTTAACTGCCACCTACTCTTTTAAACTGCTTAATTGAAATGATCTGATAACTCCACTTATTTCCACTTCCAAAACGAAGGTCATCACTAACAAATCCAGTAGGGAATTCAGGAGAAAATTCTTTACTCAGCGGGTTGTTAGAATGCGTAACTTTCTACCTACCATAAGGAATCAATTAAGGAGAAGTTAGATAAGTAGATGAAGGAGCAAATAATAGGAGGACATGCAGGTAACGGTTAGATGAAAGAGATCCATGTGGAGCATAAACATTAACATACCAGCAGGGTAAATTCTATGTAATTCATTAAAATTAACTTTTTGCTTAATTCATATGATTATTTAGCATTAAAAAACCCAACTTCAAATGGCCATGAACGTAACCTGCACTGTGTTACTTTGTAATACATTTGAGTAGATCTGTTTGGCGGTTTTCTCCAATTGCTCAATGCCACACAGCAGAGGTAGTACTTAGGAGATCAATAGTTGTTAGACGTTTTAGTTGCTGTGATATGAAAAGTCTAAAGTTCTGGACCTTTTTCACAAAACACACATTTATTTCATTCCAACAGACTTTGCACAAAACTCTAACTACACATCACCTGACAGAGGCCCCCTGAAGCCCCTTTATCAGTGTCAATTAATGGATACTTAACATAAATGAGACAACTAATTGCAATGTCTCTTAACTCATTACTTAACAGTCTCCCCTTCCTTGGAGAAAAAAATAATTAGGTGAAAACAAAATTTCAAGAAACTCAAAAACACACACATGATTTCCCCCCCTTTTATTTTGTTTGGACGAGAAAGAAAAATCACAGAAACAAGCGCCCTTCATTAACAATATCCAAACGTTTCTGTGAAC
Source organism: Scyliorhinus torazame (assembly GCF_047496885.1). Taxonomy (NCBI): domain Eukaryota; kingdom Metazoa; phylum Chordata; class Chondrichthyes; order Carcharhiniformes; family Scyliorhinidae; genus Scyliorhinus; species Scyliorhinus torazame. The sequence goes on from NC_092713.1 coordinate 140,462,218, forward strand.
TAGCCCCTCTTTTCGTAAAACAGTCTGACAGTTGATAGCTACTGTCTACCCATTTAATTTTTGTTATTTCCCCTCTGTCCAACATCTGCTTCAAACTTGCGACGTCTATCTGTAACCTCTTTTCATTGACACTTTTTGTAGAGTGCACATTTTCACACAGGGATTTATTGTCAATGTGACAGCCAATATGTATATTACCCAAATCCCCTAATTCCAAAATTTCTGTCAATATTTGACTTATATAAAAGGCCTCATCAACCGCCTCTACAAGGATTAACATCTCAGCAGCCAAAGTGCTTTTTACCACTCTCCTTATTTTCTTTGTTTTCCACACAAATGGGCAACATTTACCATTGTTCCCCAAAAGGAAAATTATAAAACCTCCTGCGTTTGAAACCCCATCACATAAATTTGCGTAGGACGCATCACTATAAACTATGAGTTTCAAGTGCCTAAGGTCACCTAAAACCGGGAACTTCAAAACACACTCCTGCATTTTTAGTTTGGCCAACGTTTTATTTGCTCTTATTATGTCTTCCACTTTGGGATCATTCATTTTTGTACTCAACTCTAAGACATCAAAACTCACGTCCGGTCTAGTCTGTCTACCTAACCAGTTCAGTTGCCCAATTAAACTTTGCAGTTGCTCTTTTTCTATCTTTGAAACGTCTTTTTGTGAAACTCGGCCACGACTAATTGCTATTGGGCTGATGCTTTCCAAATAAGATTGCTGATATAAAGTTGCCTCTAACTTATCCTGTCCAATTTCCAGTCCAATATATTTAAATGCACTGGTCGCCTGACTTCCAACCCTGAATTCTTTCCTCAAACCGGAGATTACAATAGCTTCAAAATCACTAGTCCCACCCCACAAAAAATCATCGACATGCATCTTAAAGATGCCAGAAAGATTTCCTTCATAGTGCCAGTAAAATATTGCAGGATCTGCTTTCAACTGGCATCAGCCTAACTTTAACAAAACTGACCTTACCGAAAAATACCAGACTCTAGATGCATCATTTAATCAACACATTTGTTCAACTTCCAGAGTACCCCTTCTGTGTTAGCTGCTTCTTTAGGAGGACGGAGAAAAATGGAGCTGATGCCCCTGCAAAAAGGCAGCTGTTATATCTATAGATTTGCATTCCCATGCCTTTGTGGCTAATAGAGCCAAGAAGATCTTTAAAATAACCTTTCCTGCTGTAGATGAATCTACCCTTAAATCCTGATCTTCTAAATTTTCTTCAAATCCCCTTGCCACAAGCCTGGCCTTTGCCTTATAAGTTCCATCCGGAAGAACCTTTTCCGTGCAAATCCATCTGTGGGATAGAGCTCTTTTTCCCCTATCCGGTACTTCCATGTATACCCCAAATTCACTCCAACTATGCAATTCTTGCTGCTTAGCATCTTTGATAACTTTTTCATCTAATTTATTTGAAGCCACCAAAATTTCACGTGCATGTGGGCTTCTACTCCTATTAGTATTCCTAGTCTTACTCATGTTCCGAGATCTTGATAAACTACGTCCCCTCTCCCGCCTGGTATCCCGTTCTGTACTGCTACTGCTTGATCTTTCCCTTCTGCTGTGGGATGTCCTTTCAATAGTTCTTGATCTTTTCCTGCGGACCTGTTCACTATCCGATATACTATCTGAACTGGCACTGCGTTTCTGTGCCCTCCATTTTTGAACTTCGTTTTCCCAATCCATTGTCTTGACTCCTTCCCCTGAATGCTGTACATTCAACCAATGTTTATACTTTCCAGTGGCCTTTTCTGCTCTACTAATAACAGTTGCATCCTTCCATTGACTAGACCCTTCAGTCAAGTATGTCACTTTTGTACCAACTTTTGGCAGTTGCCCTTTTGGAAAAATGGCCTGTTCTAATTCATCAGAAGTGTTGTGTTTCTCTACAGAAACCCTGTTTATATCAGTTAACTGGTCCTCATAGCTCTGTAACACATGCATACCAGATGACTCTGGTTCCTCGTCATGTCTGTCTGCTCTGTCTAAATTTGAAAATTTGTAATCTGCAACCATTATCCTTGAAGAATGTACTCTAACAGTTTGATTACCATGTTACAAAATAATTGTTTTGCCATCTATGCCTATGATCTTCCCTGGGCCTTTCCCTTCATTAGAATTGTCTCTCTTATAGTATATCATGTCTCATTGCTGAAAAACGGAAATCTGATGGCCGTACGTTATGTCTTAAAGCTCTGCGAATTCTTTTAGAGACTTCTGCTTCCAAAAAAGCTTTTCTACTGCTATGTAATACACTTAAATGTTCAGCAAAACCAGAGCTAATTGTAGTCCCCTCCCAAGCTGGAGGCTGGTCATCCAAAATGGATGGAATTTTAGGATTTCTACCAAACACTAATTGATAAGGACTATAGCCCCCAACCACCTGCAATGAATTCTTTGCATGTACCGTCCATGCTAAAGCTGAATTTAGCCTGCAATTTGGTCGATCTGCCAAAATTTTCCGAAGTATGTCATCGATGACAGCATGATTTCTTTCACAGACACCATTACTAAATGGGCTTTCTGCAGCCGTATTCATAACTCTGATATTCACGTTTTCACATATATCCCTAAACTCATCATTAGCAAATTCTCCCCCATTGTCCGTAAGGAATTTTGCCGTTGGACCCATTTTTGTCCATATCCATTTTTCCACGATTTGCTCCAGAATTACTCTCTTTTCTTTACTTCGTACAATCGTTAATTGACTAAATCTGGTTGCTAAATCTACAAAATGCGAAATAAATATATTATTTGTTTTATCCCAGATCTTAAGGTCCATGGCCACAATGTCGTTAAAATCCATGGCCAAAGGTAGGGTTACTATCGGTCATGCTGGTGTCCTTCTGTACTTCCTACAAACTTCACAGCGGTCACTAACCTGTTCTATCAGTTTAGTATAGTTGTCATCCCTTACCCCTGCATCCTGAATAAAATTTTCAGCCTCCGAGGAGATGGATGTGCAAATTCCCTATGCAGTTTCCACAAGCTTTTCATCAGCTAAAGTCCCATTTTCAACTGCCATTAACACATCCTTAACCACCCTACTTGAAATATTATTTGTCAGCAATGGAATACAATAGTGTCCCGACTGTGTAAATTGTAAGTCCACCGTCTTTCCAAAAACTGTTGCCTTATCCTGTTCCATATCCAGTTTCATGTGTGCTTTCTTCATCGACGGTCTGCTCAGTCACTTGATACAACATCCGTGCTAATGAAATGATTCACTCCAGCAATATTGCAAGGGATCACCACTCTTTTCAGCGACTTCAGAGTATTATCATCCCCAAACCTGAAACTTGTGGAACTTTCAAATTCCTTAACCTTGTTACGATTTTCAGCATTCAAGGAGTCCAGAAAACATTTTAACCAGTCAATTCCACACACAGTAGATGTGCAGCCACTGTCCAATACAGCACAGTTGAAGGATTCTGCAACCAACACCCTCGTTACCGGCTTAAAACTGCTTGTCAATAGGACAATGCCTACTTTCTGGTCACTATCTTTTTCCTCTTCTGACTCTTCCGTGTCATGTGCCGCTTCAAACACTCTATCATAACAAGTTGGACAGTTCAAAGCATAATGGTATTGAGAGTCACATCGAAAACATCGATTTATCATGCCCCGTGCATTTCTGGGGTTCATCTTCCTATTGTAGGTTCTAACTGGGTTTCTGTCTTCATAATTTTCTTGTCTCGGTCTCCTTCTATAGTCCTGAGCCCTGTTCATAGCCATACGATTTCGCCATCCTGTTAGTATTGCCCTTAGTGTTGGGTGGAGTTCCTGGGTTATGGCGATAGGGTTAAGGTGTGGGCTTGGGTAGGGTGCTCTTTCAAAGAGCCGGTGCAGACTCGATGGGCCGAATGGCCTCCTTCTGCACTGTAAATTCTATGATACACTATGGTACTAGTAGTGTAACTTCCATATTCTGCCTTACTGCAGGCTGACCTATTTGGGTCATCAGAGCCATCGGAATCAAATGTTTCCCCAGAAACTTTTGTAAAGCTTTTGTCATCTGTTCGAATAAGGTATCCTTATCAGTAAACTGAACTCCTGTCAAAACCAGGAGCCTATCCATGTTGCTCACTCTAGCACAGTCAAGTAATTGAAAGGCCAACACAGACTGTGGAAATTCCAGGTTGTGTTTCTGCAGCCTTTTGTATAGTCTTCCAAATTCCATTATATAGTCTTCCATGGAGATATCCTCCATTTTCCAGAACTTATCAAAATCCGACCATGCTTCATATGCACTTAACAAGTCATCTTTCTTATAAATCTTATCCATATAATGTAATAAAGTTTCCAGACCTTCTTCTGAGTCTAACTCTTCCAATTCCAGCTCAGAAAGCACTTTGTTTCAGATTTTACTGCCATATGGTAGAGAAAGAGCCAATGCCATACCTTGTTTTCTCTTTCCCAAAACAGTTACCTTAGTCCACATAACTACTGCACTTCTCCATTGGGCGTACGATTCCCTTTCAGAAAATAAGGGAGGATAGTCATATCCAGCCATCTTCATCCTCGGTTCAGCCATATCCCCATTTTTTCTTTTCTCACTCACTCCTTGGTTTGATCTGGAAAAGTTGTATCTTTCAACCCTCCACATTTACACAGCAACCATCCTCTGCTACCAATTGTTAGACGTTTTAGTTGCTGTGATATGAAGAGTCTAAAGTTCCGTTCCTTTTTCACCAACACACATTTATTTCATTCCAACAGACTTTGCACAAAACTCTAACTACACATCACCTGACAGAGGCCACCTGAAGCCCCTTTACATATCAGTGTCAATTAATGGGTACTTAACATAAATGAGTCAACTAATTGCAATGTCTCTTAACCCATTACTTAACAATAGTGTCCTGTTTCTGTCATGCCAATGGGAATTGTATTGTTAGTGCCACTGGCACAGCTACAAGTCTCATCCTTCCCTCTACACCTTTCCTTCCCGGGAATGCAGCAGGGAAAGGCACCTCCTAATCAAAAATAGGGCTTCCTATTCGCATTACAATTTGGCACGGGTATATTTTTAAATTCAAATTTGGCAAAATGAAGCTATTAATGTTCTGCAGTGCTGGCCAATCAGGGTAAGCTTCAAATGACTCAGGAAGCTTAATATCGTCTTATTTGTTGTTCAAACCAATTAATTTTGCTTGATGAAAAAGTCCATGACCGCTACAATGTCAAAATGGTATTGCTCCCTAGAAACATTGCCTGTTCCTCCTCTAGCTCGGATGAATACATGACAAATGGACTCAAATGTACACCGGTGCATTTTATCGTCAATCATTGTCGAAAGACGTGCAGGTTAGGTGGGGTTACGGGGATAGAACATAGAACATAGAATTTACAGTGCAGAAGGAGGCCATTCGGCCCATCGAGTCTGCACCGGCTCTTGGAAAGAGCACCCAACCCAAGGACCACACCTCCACCCTATCCCCAGAACCCAGTAACCCCACCCAACACTAAGGGCAATTTTAGACACTAAGGGCAATTTTAGCATGGCCAATCCACCTCACCTGCACATCTTTGGACTCTGGGAGGAAACCGGAGCACCCGGAGGAAACCCACGCACACACGGGGAGAACGTGCAGACTCCGCACAGACAGTGACCCAAGCCGGGAATCGAACCTGGGACCCTGGAGCTGTGAAGCAATTGTGCTATCCATAATGCTACCGTGCTGCCCAATGGGAATGGGAGTGGGCCGAGGTAGGGTGCTCTTTTGGAGGGTTGGTGCAGACTCAATGGGCTGAAAGGCCTCATTCTGCACTGTAGGGATTCTATGGATTGCTTGGCTTAATACCCCTCCCCTCTCCCGCATATAGTCCATTACAGGCCAGGGTTAATAGCCTCCATCGCCAAAATAGTAGTCACGTGTCAAGCCCGAGGATCCATGCCAAAGAAAGGCTATCACTGTCTTCAAAGTCAGAAGTAAGCAAATAAAGTGGATATGGAACAGATCACATCCAGCCTTCAGGGTGTGAAAGCATGTTCGCAAACGCACACTTAGCACTTTAAGCACTGTCACCTCATTAATCCATGTAATCACCAAGATGTGCCAAAAGCTGCTAGAAATCTGAAATATAAGCCCTCTGCGGCTATATTATGAGTTTTTTTCATCTCTGTGCATCCTCAGAGGCAGAGATGAAAAGGAATTTATTGCTCAATCTTCACCTCATATTCCAGTCTTCAACAAATTCCAGCAGGGATTCCTAACGACCAAGCAAACTGCAAAGGGTCAAAGGTTCCTGAATGAATTGTAAAACTGATAAGCCACAGGACTGCTCCCAGCAGCTCAATATGAAAAATGTATCAGCTGCCATTGCAATATTCAGATCAAAGGGTTGATCCCAGTTTTGTACTCATTTGGCCAACCTCTGCTATTATGGGTCTAAGTGCCACAATTGGCCTCAGCAGCTCCAAGTTACAGATCAGAAAAGTGATTGTGCCAGGATTGTTGTGCACAGTGACCACCGGTGACAGCGTGCCAGGTCAACTGATACAAAATTAGCACTGATACCAAGCTGTGGTAGAATTGTCCAAAGCTCCAGTTTCCGCCAGGTTCTCTGGTTTCCTCCCACACTCCAAAGATGCGCAGGTTAGGTGGATTGGCCTTGCCTACAAATTGTCCCTTAGTGTCCAGGAATGTGCAGGTTATATGGGGTTATGGAGATAGGGCAGAGATTGGGCCTAGGTAGGGTGTCTTTCAGAGCTTGCGCAGACTCAATGGGCCGAATGGCCTCCTTCTGCACTGTAGGGATTCTATGCCTTCTAGAATCTGGTTTTCAAGTTTGCTATTGCCCATTGAATATATATTTTGCTGGGTTAAAAATCACTCTGAATGTTGCTCTTTGACAATGTGAGGCAAATGGAAATGCACCGATTGTATCTTGTATCTTCGTTGTGCATGAAAAAATGGTCACAGAGCATTGGAAAACTGATGCTGTACTAAATTGGTGACAAAATGCACTGAGCATTTTTGTCTCCAGACGCCAGCCCAAATAAGTCAAATTCACTGCCTACTTTTTGTTTTTCTGATCATTTATAAAGGTCAAGATGCCTGAAGTGTTGTCAGCATTGGGACTTCATGAACTAGCAGCTGTTTTGCTCACAGCTCCTTTCCTATCAGTTCAGTGAATTTTATGGATATGATTCTCCTCGCTATCCTATCAGCAGCTCAACTGACCCATTTGTCATTATTATTGCAATTTCCCACCTGCCCCCCCTCAAAGTTAATTAATTTGAAGTCAATTGGACATGTGGGCAAGTTTCCAATTTCTCAGCTCTCTTCAGCCAGTCTGGTCTCACACTAACTTCAAATTCAAATCTACATCAGCTAGTTTTCACGAAACGGTTGAAAGACTCAGGTGCAATTTGTGTGTCAAAGGGATAGGTGTGACTTTTACCTCTCATCATACAATTATTGTTTTTCCTGACCAAATCCAATGCCCTGATTCTAATGCCCAGTCAACTAGGCCAGTTGGACTGTACAGTGTGAGCAAAAATTCACACTTTTCGACAACTGTAAATGGTACCTATGGGAGGGACAATCAGTTCGCTGTAAGTATTCTAAAATAGGTGTTGGAAAACCAGTAGTGTTCACTGGTCCTGACCCACCTCTCCCCAATCTCTTCTTCACCATTTTGTTTCATATGTCACAGGCTGTGATGCTAACTTTTATCGCCATGTGATGCATATCCCGATCCAGGACACATTTATACCATAATTGCCAGATCGCTTAGCACTGACACGACAGGAGCAGCTGAAAAAGAAAAGATTCTACAAAAGGACAAAATGATCTTGGAATTTTCCCATGGCCCCGCCAGTGGGTTAAATGGCTGACCCTGGACTGCAGAAAACCACAGCAGTGGGTGGATGGAGCATCTACAGGGGATCCTCCAGATTCAGTGTCATCCAGGAGGTCCATCTTCCAGTCTCAGGGTGTTCGTGGAGAACCATCTTCTTTTTCAGATCCATCTTCTTTCATCAACAGTGGGTTAGTGATGTTGGGCATCTTTTCAATATGGCACCCAGATAGGATGGCGGGACACATGCCATCATGCTCACCCCTCCATGGAATACGGCACTAAACCCCTGGGTGCATAATTAATGAGGTTGGGGCCTAAAGATAAGTGGCGGGATTCTCCGTTCCCCAGTGTTGACGTCGGGGCAGGTTATGTGGACATCTGCGACAGCAAAACCGGCGCCGCACCTGGACCGATTCGGCGACTGTTGAGGGGCCAGCACTGGCTTCATGTGGAACGCAATTGATTCCAATGTAAAACGGTGCGGGATTCGCCTGGTCCGTGATTGACACTCAGGAGGCTGACAAGCTGCAGCTGCATCTACATATTTCACTCCTCACACACACACTCATCCCAGCCAAAATGATGGCACTGGTTGCGCTGGAGTGCACCCATCCCACTGATGAGTTGGCTGGGGCCAGAGTGCACCTACTCCCTACAGAGGTGGCGGAGGCCCGCCAGTTTGTGGCACGACTGTCAGCAAACTATGGTGATGTTGGGCACTTTCCATACCCCCTCTCTCTCCCTCATCAGCCACGGCACCAGTTTCATGATTTTTAAAAGCACAAATGAGTATCGCCTTTGGGAATTCGCCCCACTGGAGGCAGAGAATCGCGGAGGCCCCGAAGGCCCACTAATTATATGCGAACAGCGTTTACTATATGTGCGTTCTGGAACATAGAATTTACAGTGCAGAAGGAAGCCATTCGGCCCATCGAGTCTGCACCGGCCCTTGGAAAGAGCACCCTACCTAAGACCACACCGCCACCCTATTCCTGTAACCCCACCTACCCTTTTTGGACACTAAGGGGAATTTATCATGGCCAATCCACTTAACCTGCACATCTTTGGACTGTGGGAAGAAACCGGAGCACCCGGAGGAAACCCATGCAGACACGAGGAGAAAGTGCAGACTCCGCACAGACAGTGACCCAAGCCGAGAATCGAACCTGGCACCCTGGAGCTGTGAAGCAACTGTGCTAACCACTGTGCTACTGTGCCGCCGAACGCATTGGACGCCGCTGTCGAGGCACCGGAGAATTGCGATTTGATGTGAAATCGGTGCCCACCACGATTTTGGCTTCAAAACCGATTCTCTGCTCACTCGTGTTTCCCGATTCCGGCATTGTCCAAACGAAAATCCCACCCAGGGCGTTTCTCCGCTGGCCTCCGCAGTGGGAAACAGTCCACATTTCTGCCCCCGCCACAGGATTTAGTCACAGGTGGGAGAATTTTGCCTAACATTTAACAAAACTACAACCAGTGGCCGGGATTCTCCGAAGTCCCGGCCAAGTGCTGACGCCGGCGTAAACACCAGAGTGGTGTACGCCGGGTCAACGGGCCTCCTGGCCTAGTTATTCTCCGGATTTCAGGGGGCTAGAATGGCGCCGGAGTGCTGTGCGCAACTCCGGCGCCGAAAGCTGGCCCTGCACGGCCGGCGCGGGTCCGCGCATGCGCCCGACGGACAATGCGTGTCCGCGCATGCGTGCAATGGCTGTCTCCACGCCGGCGCATGCGCATGCGCGTGGTTGCCATCTTTGCACCTGCCCCTGCGCAACATGGAGTCGGATCCCCCCCCCCAGGATGGCCTCCGTAGGCAGAAAGCCGAGTTCTCGCTGGGTGGGACCATATATGAACCATGTCGGCGGGACCCGGCAGGCACTCGGCCTGTCCAGCGCGGAGAATCGCCGCGGGGGCTGCTTTCAAAAGCCTCAGACTGGCGCCGCGGCGACCGCGATTGGCGCCCATTCTCTCATCGCTGGAGAATTGGTGGCCTGCCGTCGGAGTAGCGTGGCGGGATTCTCACGCCCCCCCCACCGCAAATTCTCCGACCCGGCGCAGGCTCGGAGAATCCCAGCCAATGTATTTGGTTGTTTCATGATACAAATGGTACTGAAAAGTATTGTTTTATATATCAATGACATGAGTAGTAAACTAAATTAACAAGGACAATTGAAGCTTTCAAGATTTGAGATTGATAAAATGTTGTTCGGTAAGAGTACCAAAGGATATGTAGCTAAGATAACTAAAAGGTTTTGAGATACAGATCAGTCATGAGCTACGTGAATGGTGCAGTGGTTTTGAGCATCAAATTGCCTCAACCCATTCCTATGATCCCAAATCTACATTTGGGTTTAGGCCTTGAACGAATGCAAAGGCCGGAATTTTCCATGCCTGATATGGGTGGGCATGTTCGATGGCGTGACTGGAAAATGTTGCCAGAAGGCCCTAGATCTATTTCACAGTGACAGAAATGCAGGACGCGAGCGTCCCCTGTCCCCATTAATGGTAGACTGAGAATCTGCATTTATCTTCAGCAGGAACCAAGCTGTCACTTCAGACTGACAGGAATACTATTCATCATATCAAGGAGCAATGTGAGTTTATTTACACAAGCTGATATCATGTACAAGTGATTAACATCCATGCCCATACTATGCAACGATGCCTTCTGGGGGTGTAGCCGTTGGGGTAACCAGGATTGGGGACTGCTAGGTGATGGAGTAGGCTGCGTGACATCCAACAAATTGGTATGCTGCATGTTGGTGGATATCCAATTCATGGCCAGTGCCATCTGCGGCCTTAAAATGGTCAATCATAGAGCCAATGGCGCTCGTGGCCTCGAAGCAGCGCGGGTATGCGGATGAACCTCCGTCTGAGCGCACTCCTGCTCGGAGGAAATTTCACATTGGCACCAAGCCCTGAACCCTCCGTGGGGAGCCGAGGCCCCACAGCTCGAGCTGCCTCATGGAAATGCCCTCCATGCCCTTAAGTAATGCTTGGAGGGTTTTTTGTATGGGCCACTGCTGCACACCCTTCACTTCCTTGCCCTCGCCCGTTACCTGGACCCTTGTTGCCGTCCATCGACAGAGATCTCCAGTGGAGGCTTCACTTTGTGAGAATCCTCCCTCTTACTCTTGAGATCCTGGGGTGGAAGATGTTGCACGCTGCAGTTCCATACAACCGTAGGATGCATCAGTTCACAGACTTCCAAGATGTCTGTGTTTTCTGCGGCTTTGTGGAGTCCATGAATCAAGTGGACATTAGCTGCAGACTGCTCCTCCTTCTCAGTTATTTGAAAAACCTTTTGTTGCAGCTTTATTTGCACTTCAGTCCCACGTTCCCGATCCACGGGTACGTGGTGGGGAGAGTGGCATGGAAGGAGGATGACCTCTTCCTGTTCCGGGGTCTGGCAAACTCATCGTCAGCAGGCATTGAACGATTTAGGGGGTCACCCGGCACAAATATCTGCCGCTGTACCACGGCTACATTTAAGACTGTGGTTACAGGGATAGGGTGGGGGAATGGGCCTAGGTAGGGTGCTCTCTTTGAGGGTCGGTGCAGGCTCGATGGGCCGAATGGTCACTTTCTGCACTGTAGGGATTCTATGGAGTCACCTGGGTGGATTTAACTGAATGAACCATTTGACGTAGTGTACAAGGAAAGAAATAACATGGCATTCTAGCTATTTGTCTTATAATAAGTCAGCATTTCACACCTTGTCTGTGCTTTGGTGATTTTTTAAAAAATGAAATGAAAATGAAATGAAAATCACTTATTGTCACAAGTAGGCTTCAAATGAAGTTACTGTGAAAAGCCCCTAGTCGCCACATTTCGGCACCTGTTCAGGGAGGCTGGTATGGGAATTGAACCGTGCTGCTGGCCTGCCTTGGTCTGCTTTAAAAGCCAGCTCTTTAGCCCTGTGCTAAACCAGTCCCTTCATGTATGCTCCACTGTACATGAAGATTTAAAACAGTATTTGTTAGAAAATGTTTCATGGCAGATAAAGATTTTTATTCTGTCTTTGTCAGTGGACTTACTCATTCTTTCAATAAGAACATGGACAAAGCTTTCAATATCCTCTTGCAAGGATTGCTGGGCCTTTAGGGGCACTGGAAGGTAGCCATAGTGTTCTCTGTTGCATATGTGCATCTGAACCTCTGGAACAAAACAGAAAATAAAAATTGGTCAGCATCTGTTAGGATGTGAAAGAATAAGGGTCAAATAATATAGAATTAATTTAAGAATATGAGGTTAAAAGTTACTTGGGTAAACTCACGGTGAAACATATTTTGTCAGTAATCAAAACTAGCTTGCGGAGCAACATGGTTAACTCCCTTCATAATGAGAATTCACCAATAAGAGAGACGCACACATTAATTCATAGTCCAAGGTTCTTGCTATGCCACTAGCATATAATTCTCTAGCACTAATTATTAAAACCATAAGCAGAAAAAAGAATATCAGGCCTCAAGCCCTAATATCTTTCTGGAACCTGTGCCTTAATTAAGCTAAATTGACCAAGGTCCCGGTGTCAAGAACAAATTCAAAATAATGTTTTTAGAAATTAAATGGGCACCTTTCTTATAATAAGTGGTCGTTTCACCGAAAATGGGATATTAATTAGGGGTAATCTTGGGCCAGATAAATACAAATGGTTTGGTAAAATATAAGTATTAGGTAGAATTCATATATAATTAGGATATTGTGCTTTAGAATAGGGGCTGGATTAGCACAGTGGGCTAAATAGCTGGCTTGTAATGCAGAACAAGAGCAGCAGCATGGGTCCAATTCCCGTTCCAGCCTCCCCGAACAGGCGCTGGAATGTGGCGACTAGGGGCTTTTCACAGTAACTTCATTGAAGCTTACTTGTGACAATAAGCTATTATTATTATTATTAGAATTGGTTACAGGCTAACAGAGAGCTATTTTTATCCAGAAACACTTACACATACTCCGGCAGCTTAATTAACAGCAGCTCTGATATTGAACATAAACTTTGAAGGATATACACAAATGAATGGGTAGAATCTATGGGCACGATCTAACTGAAAAGTTTCTAAGTGCGGTAGCGAGTGAGAATTGTCAGGTGTTTCCCGCCGGCTGGCCCCGCGAGACCACCACCGTATCTACCGTCAACTAGGGCCAGTAATGATGCCCCACGGGCTTCATGCCGGAAATGACTGTCCCACCAGCTGATTCATCTGGACCGCACCCAGCAGCTCCCCACTAAGGAGCTCTTAAACCGATCGCACAAAGCAAACCCCAGAGAGTACGCAGCCATTCCACCACGCAGACCTGGTTCACGATTTGGAGATGCTGACCTGACCAGATTGTTGGATGCGGTGTAGGATGCCCTGTCCTCTCGAGGGGGCATGAAGCGTGTGGCTCACGCCTCTCTTTGGTACCCACAGAAGTTGATCCATAACAGGCGGGAAAGGGTCAAGGCTGGCGGCATGGTGCCGGATATCAGAGTCCTCACCCCCTACAAGGACAGTGCGGTCACCGATGTCAAGCTTGGCCTATGTCGCAGGGTTAGTATCCACCGGCCCCGGCCCAGGTAACCTGTCACACGTGTGTTATTCATGCCAGACATAATGATCCTTCCCTCTCACTGACCACATGTCCAATATCCCACAGGATCTCCACCTGATGGTGTTGGCCCATCCTAGGTGCCCCCCCCACCCCACCCCCCGCCCGCCGCCTTCCAAGAGGACACCTCGGAGGAGAGCCCCACAGCTGTCATCCCCATCCTCCACCAGCAGAGACACGCACCTCAGTGGGAAAAGTAGAGGACAGGCTTGTGGGGCACAGTCTGGTTAGAACCACACAGTTCCAGTTGCTGATGTTCATCAGGTGGAGGCAGGAACATTCTGGGGAGACCCCAGGACCCAGCTGGGTCCAAATTCAGATTTTGAGCCTCTTGACCAGGTTAACCCAGAGGAGATGCAGGCACTAGGGTGTGGCCGTGAGATTCAGAGGGGGATGTCAGTGACACTTGAGCAGGTCCACCGCCGACTAGAGGAGTCCCAAAGACTACGGGCGCAGGAGCTGGTGCAGGAAATGCATGGCATCGAGGCAAACACTGCTCGGGTTGCGTCAGCAGTATGTGTGGCGATGTCCAAGCTGTTCCTCAGTCAGTGTTGGCTGAGGCTGAGCACCTCGACAGCATGCTCTGGTCGCTGGGGGACGTGTCCCTGATTCAGGGGCACATTGCCGAGGCTCTGCGTAGCATGTCCCAGTTTCAGGTAGGTATTGCCGAGGCCCTCCAGTGCATGTCCCAGTCTCATGTAGGCATTGCGAGGTGCTCCAGTGCATGTCCCAGTCGCTGAGGAACGTGCTCATTGGCGAGGCACTGCAGAGTGTCGCCTGGTCACAGAAGGGCATTGCTGAAGGCATCAGCACCATGATGCAGACCATGGGGAGCCGCCAGGGCTAGCAGAACCGTCAGGACACGGTGGTCTCAAATTGCAACCCTCCCTCCAACTTCCACCCCCGAAGCAAACAACTTGCAGATGATGGGTGTGAGTGCGCTGTCAGCAGAGATGACGGACGAAGCCACATCCTATGAGAAGCGGGCAAGGATGAGCTCCTCCAGGCATGCCAAACCCTCGCCGCTGCCTGCCCACCATCTTCTGGCTCCCCCCGCAGGTCCTTTCCAGCATCATCCTCCAATCCCTCCTCGTCCGGCTACTCCCCTTCCTCCTCGTCAGACGAGGTCGCATGTTCCTCCTCCTCCACCTCCAGCATGTCACCCTGCTGTCGTGCTAGTTTGTGGAGGGTCCCGCCTCCAGCATTTTTTCAACGAAGTTTCAAAAAGTCTGGCAGGAAATGCCAGCCGTGCAGCTGGCGGTCTGCACACCGCTTTTCCCACCTGAGTTAACACTTTGTGATAGAATATCCAGGTAATTACAACCCGGCCAACAAATTATGTACGGGCTATCTGGGAAAAAGTAAGGGGCGCGATCTACCTGAATGGGGAAAGAGTCCCGTAGCATGTGATTAGCCGGGTGTTTTCTGGTGCTCAGAATGCTGAGAAACACCCCACTTTCTAACACCGCCCGGATAGATCGGGGGCCTCAGCGGGGAAGCCGTGGCCGAGGTCGCACTTAGCCCCGTTCGCTGCATGGCGGCCCGACCGTTCAAGCCTCCGACACGAACCCCGAATCCCCCAGACCCAAATCATGTATAAAGGGGTCCTTGGCCTCCCGGCACATCCCCCCCACGCCGGGGCAGGGCACCCCCTGACCCAATCACCGCCGCGTGAAAAATGCCAGCTTGGCACCTTGGCAGTACCAGCTTGGTACCCTGGTAGTGCCCCTGCCAGTGCTATCTGGGCACCTAGGCAGCCCAGATGACACTGCCAGGATGCCAGGCTAGCAGTGCCAGGGTGCCTGGGTATCCCCAGCAGTGCCAGGGTGCCACCTGCCCAACAGGCAAGCAGCTGGGTACCTTCAATCCCCTGAAAGACCTCCACAAGTGCCTTTCCATCTGGTTCTCATTTGTGGAGACCTGCATTGAACAGCGCTCGCCCGAGGTCTCCAAGGGAAGGGGCTTAGATCCCACGCATTGTTAAATCTCGGGAACGCATATTAGAGTGAGACTAGCTGTTTCACTCTTATGTGCAGATTTGCCAGAAAGTGATCCCACCCACAATGGGCGAGATTCACACCATGTCGTCTTGCGAGATCGCATTAGATCTCGCGAGGCGTGGCGAGCCAGGTAGACGCTGGAAAGGGATCTCCCAGCATCTACCAGTCGCATTGTGCTGAGCTGCTTTTCGGGTGCAACGTGACCGGTAGATCTCGTCCAAGATCTCTCAATCGTCGCTTTCCTTGGGGGAAATGTGGTTCACTTTCTCAGTCCCAGTGTCTGTGTGAAGTTGCTCCTTTGAACTCAGGTGAAGGTGGTTGTTGAGGGAGGGTCCTCGATCCATGGTAGTCCCCATTGGGGTTAGAGTTAAAATACACTTCATACTTTTCCTGCACAGAGTGCTGGATGGTCTGGAGAGAAAGCCAGGTTGTGCAGCCTGCGAGCTGCACGCCGGTTTTCTCGCCTCAGCCAGCACTCTGCGCAGGAAATGGACAATTCCGCCCTTCTGCCGGAGTGCTCTGGCTACATCCTTTACAGGCTGCGCGGCTGTGGCTGCGGTTTCTCACTGTCAGCCTACAGCTCAGATTACACTCTTAGGCAGTGTGAATATTAACTCTAACTATGCCAAGTGTGGTCAACCTGGCCACACAGATTGTGAGAAGGCAAGCTTGATTTTACACAACTTTGACAGGCTAGGACACTTGCTGTGAAGGTTGGGGCCCTGAATATTTTAGACTGCTTCTGCAGATGACACTGCGGCTGGAATTAATTCCTCCCTTTACCAGTTTAAGAACAGGATTCAGTGATTCCTGCCCGTACATTAGCTCATACAATGCTACCCCTGATAATAAAACTGTAATCTGATTTTTTTTAAAAGCTGGGCTTCAAGTCTTATTATCAGCTGGACACTGTCCCTTGACGGACTGTTATGTGGAGCCCAGTTTTCAGGAAGAAATTTTAAAACACACCTCTTAGAAATTGAATGGGCACCCTCATTATAATAGATGGTCCTCTCACCAAATATAGGATACTACTTAATGGTCGCTTATTAACCATCAAATGGCCATCATCCACGTAACCCATCAATTAGACAACCCGAAAGTACATTACAAATCTCTCAGCCCAATCTTAAATCTTCAGATTTGTTAGTTTCTCGTTGATTAGTTGCAGACCTGGTCTGAGCCTAGCGCATCTCACCTGCTTGGGATGAAGGTAATATGATTTTAATATTTGTTGGAAATCGTTACTTTGAGATGATGGGCGCAATTTAACGGAAAAATTCCTAAGTGTCATTTCAAGCATGGATTGGTGGGGTGTTTTTTGACGGCCGCATTGGCAAGATTGCAGCCAATATTTAAGGGCACTAAGTGCAAATGGGTCCTCCTCGCGCGCTAGGTTGAGTCTCATCCAATATAAGGTAGTCCATAGGGCGCATATGACAGTGGCTAGAATGAGTAGGATCTTTGAGCGGGTGGAGGATAACTGTGGGCGGTGTGCGGGGGGGGGGGATCATGTTCACATGAAGTTACAGGGATTTTGGCAGGGGTTCGCTGACGTGATGTCGGAGGTACTGGGGGTGAAGGTGGTTCCGAGTCCAGAATTTGCAGTGTTTGGAGTGTCGGAAGACCCGGGAGTCTAGGGGGTGATAGAGGCCGACGTTCTGGTCTTTGCCTCTCTGGTAGCCCGGTGACAGATCCGGTTGGGGTGGAGGGACTCGGGAGCCACTGAAACCGGGGTTATGGGTGAGTGACCTCGCGGATTCCCTTAGATTGGAGAAAATTAAAATTGCCTTAAGTGGGACGATGGAAGGGTTCGACCGGAAACCATTCATCAAGTACTGCCAGGACAGTTAAGTCAGCAGGGGGAGGGGTTTAGGGTTAACAAGAAAAAGTGGAGGCCGAGAAGGTGTGCGGTATGGTAGGGAGGGTGGGTTGCGGATGTTGGCTGTATATTGAATTATGCTGTGTCCTCCTGTTTGTTATTTGCTGGCCTGTTTGTTATTTGTTGGTTATCATTTTATTTTGGTTGTGGTTTTATTTGATGTTTATTTATAAATGCCTCAATAAAAATATATATTTTTTAAAAAGGGCACTTAGTGCTGAAAATGAGCCCACAAGAGCTTCTCGCCAACAGCCCTCTTGGTGCCATGCATTGCCGGCATCATCTCCTATGCCCGTAGCCTTTGGGACTCCTCCAACCATATGGGGAGTCTATTAATTCCCAGGAGGCTGTTTTTGTTTAGCCACCAAATTGCATGTTTTCTTATTCTAACAAAATCTGTGCATTTAAAACTCAGGCTATCAGAAAGAAGGAAAAACCACAACTTATTCCTTTCCTTTGGTGGAAGTTATTCAAACTCAGTGTATCCAGTTACAAGTCCTCCAGTCTGACTCCCTCTGGTTGAAGTTCAGGAGGGTTAATCGAAAGATAGGCCTTATCCCAATTATTCCCAAGAAACAGGAAGGATTGTAATACACCGGAGCACAGTGCCCAAAATGCGAATTTTACATTCATTTCTAAATGTGATTTTAGTTTAAGTACAGAAGCTGACAGTGGTTGATTTCAAGTTTCCAGGGACAAGAAATAAAGTAGAGCTTAATCACAAACTCCCTCAATTCACAATGAGGGTCGAGATTTTACTTGCAAAATTCATTTTAAAATGCTAGTTGTTCTGTCCTGACAAAATGCCAGTGAATGTTGGAATTGATTGATCCAAATACCTGGACTCAAAGCCCTGGGCGGGATTCTCTGATCCTGAGGCTAAGTGTTGACACCGTCGTAAACAGTGTCGCATTTTATGACGGCGTCAACAGGCCCCCAGGAGCAGCGGTCCTGAGCCCTACAGGGGGCCCGCATGGCACTGGAGCGACTCAAGCAGCTCCAGCTGCCGAGACCGGCGTCCAACAGGCGCCGCGGGTCTGCGCATGCGCGCTGCGGCCAGCGCGGATTTGCACATGCGCATTAGCTTCCTTCTCCGCGCTGACCCTGACGCAACATGGCGGAGAGCTACAGGGGCCGGCGCAGAGTAAAAGAGGCCCCCACCAGGAGAGGCCGGCCCGCCAATCGGTAGGCCCCGATCGCGGGCCAGGCCACGGTGGAGGCACCCCCCCGGGGTCGGATCCCCCCTCTCCCCCACCAGGCCACCCCCCCGCAGGATGGATGCTGAGGTCCCGCTGGGTAAGACCACATGTAAACGGCGCCGGTGGGACTCGGGCTATCTTGGTGGCCACTCGGCCCATCCCAGGCGTAGAATCGCCGGGTGGGGGGGGCCGCGTGGAGGACCGGTGCCGCGCCAGCCGCGTCGATGCCAATGGCGCTGATTTTCCGGTCACCGGCCGCCGAGGTCCCAGGTTCAATCCCTGCTCTGGGTCACTGTCCATGTGGAGTTTGAACATTCTCCCCCCGTGGGTTTGCGTGGGTTTCCCCCCACAACCCAAAGATGTGCAGGCTAAGTGGATTGGCCACGCTAAATTGCCCCTTAATTGGAAAAAATGAATCAGGTACTCTAAATGTAAAAATAAAAAATCGGCGTTGGGGGCGTCGTCGCGTAAATCGCGCCCGGCCCAGCGATTCTCCGACCCGGCCCGGGGTCAGAGAATCCTGCCACCTATTCTTATATCTCCAACAGACTCCCACTGGACAGTTACAGCTGATCCCCAGGTCCAGGGAATAGCAAATAGCCAGTCGGATAGGGGCAGGGATACTTCGAATCCACAAAGCATATTAATGATAGAAAGTATGCGGCAGGTCCGATTGCTCCCGCCAGTGATGGGCTAACGGACCTTTTTCGACCGGATCTTTTGGGACTTTGCGACCTGAATCAGTGGAGGAAACAACAGGGGCGTCATTCTCCGCCGGCGGGAGTCTCCGTTTTGCCGGCGCCCGGGGGTTTCCTGACGGCGTGGGGCTGCCCCACAATGGGAAACCCCATTGACCGGCCGGTGTTACGGAGACTACCGCCGGCCGGTCGGGGCAGAAATGTGGCGGGGCGGGTAGGAGAATTTCGCCCCAGGGAAGAGGTTTTCCCCCCGGGGTATGGACGGCTATACTAGAAGTGGTCGAGTGAAGCTGCTAGGATCGAAGCGGGAGCAGCGGGGACCCCAGACCGGGCGGCGAAGCATGGCGGACGGCAGGGACCAGGGAGCGGAGGCTCACTGGCCAAGGGAGCAACAGATGGAGTTTTTTAAGAACTGCTTCGCCAAATTGAAAAGAGACGTGCTGGACCCGATGAGAGCGGTGATGGACCGAATGGTCGAGACACAGGCGGTCCAGGAGAAGGCAATCATGGAGGATGAGTCGAAGCTTTCCAGCCAGGATGACACGATAACGGTGCTGGAGCACGAGGTGGAGGAACTGAACGCCCGCCAAAAGAGGATGCAGGAGCAGCTTGAGGAGCTGGGAAACAGAGCCAGAAGACAGAACCTAAGGATCGTTGGCCTTCCCGAAGGCAGTGAGGGGTTGGACGCGGGAGCATACGCGTCGAGTATGCTGGAGGCGTTGATGGTGCCGGGGGCCTTCCCCCGACCCCTGGAGCTGGATGGGGCGCACTGAGCCCCCGCAAGGAAGCCCAAGGCAGGCGACCGACCGAGGGCCCTGGTGGTTCGCTTCCACCGGCTTTCAGACAAGGAACGTGTGCTGCGGTGGGCCAAGACGGAGCGGAGCAACAGGTGGGAGAACTGTGAGGTGCGCATATACCAGGACCTGGGAGTGGAGCTGGCCAAGAGGCATGCGGGGTTCATCGAGGTAAAGGCGGCCATCTTTAGAAATGAGGTGAGGTTTGGAATGCTGTATCCTGCGAAGCTTTGGGTAACGTTCGAAGAGCATCAGTACTACTTTGAGTCGCCAGATCAGGTTTGGACTTTTATTAAAGAGAAGAAACTGGACTTGAACTGAAGGACACTTAGTTTCCAGTGTTGTACAGTGGCGGCGGTTTGTTAATCTAATTTGTCCTGGTCAGGTTTGGACTTTTATTAAGAGAAGAAACTGGACTTGAACTAAAGGACTTTTGGCTTCCAGAGATGTAATGTGGCGGCGGTTTGTTAATTTAATCTGTACTGTCCTGCTCCATTCAAGAAGGTACTTAGTCTTGGCAGAGAATACGGACTGGAGGGACGGTTGGAGGGCGCATTGTTTCGGGAGTTGGCATGGGGGGGGTCTAGGATACCGGCAGCATCATCATCCCGGGGGAGGGGGGGGGGGGCCCACTTTAGTACCATATGTGGGCTGTGCAAACAGAGCCGACGGGGGAAGTGCCTTATTATGTTTGTTTTTTCCCACTGTTTGTTTTCACCATGTTAAGGTCCCTTGCTTATTGCCTTTTTTTTTCTATGAATGTTACAAATTTGTTTTAAATTTAAAAAAAATTAAAAACATTTAAAAAAAAAAAAATGATAGAACACATGCCTGCACAATTGAGAGTACTGATGACTGGTTGTAGAAGACGGAGTATTCACGGTCAAGTATCAGGTTCCAGAGCACCTGATGTTCCAGGAGCTTATGGCTACTGGCTAAGATGGCAAATGATTGATGAAATAGAGTCACGGGACCTGGTTGAGGATTTTGAGCAGCTTAAAATTCATTATATGTGTGCAGGCATGCATTTGCTCAATTTAGTGCTAGTGTTGTTGACGTGACATATGTTAAATGTCCAGCCCAGTCCCAGGAGCCACAGGTTGCACGCCTGTACCTGGACACCTTGAATTCTATATACATCATGTGTGGTAGACCTGGAAACACAAGCCAGAAAATGACCAGCTGGGTTTTGAACAAGTTGGATAAACTCCTTCTACCTGGGCTGGAATACAACTCACTTTGGACAGTTTTTACTGATGATGTTGAATACAGATTTAGGGCATGATCCAATGAAATTGCAACAGAGTCCCGTGATGAGTGTGTTTAGCCAGGTTTTCGGGACTTTGCTGCAATTTTTGACCTCAGTGGGGAATGCCCTGCCGAGGCTGCACTTATTCCCATTTCCTACACTGAGGAGCTCCTCTCGCCGGAATGCCTCAATGCAGAAAGAGATTGGGATGCCATTTTTAAACTCATGCAATCTCCAACCCCCCTCCCCCTAACTGAACCCCCAAACCTCCCCAAAGCTGCAACTCACCTATAGGGAGGTCCTCGGGGCACCACCACTCTGCACCCCATCTCGCACGGGCAGGGCACCCCTGGGCCCAATCCGTGGCACGGGAAAAGTGCCAGTCTGGCACCTTGGCACTGCCAGTCTGGCACTCTGACAGTGCCCCTGCGAGCCAGCAGTGCTACCTGGGCATCTTTATAGTGCCCAGAAACGATTGTCGAAACCCATCTGGTTCACTCATGTCCTTTAGGGGAGGAAATTTGCCTTCCTTACCTGACCTGACCTACATGTGACTCCAGATCCACAGAAATGGATCTTAAGACTCGCAAGCCACTCAGTTCAGGGGCAATAAATACTGGCGCAGCCAGTGATGCTCAAATCCCATGAATGAATAAAAAACTCTTACAAACCTCCAGTGAAGCTGTTTTACATTCACAGCTCGTTTTTAATCGAAAAGTCGCAAAGAACAACTTTTATCAGGACAGTGCAACAGGCAGAAAAAGCACTTACTTGTACAAACAAATAAATACAAAATGTTGAAGATACACACCAACTCAGTCAACATATATGAAGAGAGAAGACAAGTTAAGGTTTCATTCTGAATGAGAACCCACCATTGGAACATAAAAATGCAAGCATTTTTACTCAAGAGTTGAGGGGAGAAAAACAAGAAGAAATGAGGAGGGAGAGAAACATAGATGTGTGTGCACATTATGGGAGCCACAGTACCTGAATATTGGTACTAGTTATGTATTCCTAAGCTCGAACGTGACTGTAACACAACATTCCAATTTTATATATCTCGAGTCTTCAGTTGTGATATTAATTGGTCTGAATTTTCATATTGTGATAAAGCTCAGTTAGCTGGACAACTGGTTCGTGATGCAGAGTGAGGTCAACAGCATGGGTTCAATTCCTGTACCGACCGAGGTTATTCATGAAGGCCTCGCCTTCTCAACCTTGCCCCTCTCCTGAGGTGTGGTCATCCTCAGATTAAATCAACACCAGTCAACTCTCCCGCTCAAAGGGGAAAGCAACCTATGGTCATCTGGAACTATGGTGACTTCATTTTATTTTCTAGATAGCTTTCATTTTCTGTATGGTCAGAAGTTGTTTGCAATTCGAGCTGACATGCACCCCAAGATGACAGCCAAATAAGGGGTCTTCCTTCCAACTGGTCTTCTGCATACCGGCTGTTGAACATCTGGCCCACTCTGGTACACAATGAATAGAAGTGCCTATTGAGGCAAATACAACAACTGTCCCAAGTCACTCGATTCACCAGTATCATTTTTTAACATTTTACTTTGCTTGAACTCTTATTTTAAATACTTTCCTGAACGACTGTACAAACACTGCTGACATAATGTTGTATCTTACAAGATTAGTCTAATAAACATCAGGGGCTTGGATCCTCCATGGGCCGACGCCGGAATCCGCAAACATGATTGGGCGGATAATTTGGTGTCAGCCTGTCCCTTGACAGCGATGTGAACGCATTCTATGCTGCACGCCAGCGTGGGCATGCAAATTGTACAGTAAAGGCCATTGGCATCTCATTAACGGTCCCGACCCGGCATTTTCTGGGTCTTCCGCAATGCTCCGCCTTCTCCAGGAAGAATTCCGACAGCAAAGTTCACTAGGTATTTCAAATCGGGAGATAGGCGCTATGGCTACTGAGGGCGCGGGAGGGGATACAAACAGTGTCCAATATCGCTATAGTGTGCTGACAGTTGTGCCACTGGCTGGGGAACATCTGCCAGGGCCAGGGGAGTATCAGGGGTGGCAAGGAGGTGGCTGGGCACGATCGCCATTGCCTCAACCTGCAAGGCAGCCATGCGGCTGCACATGCTGTTGCCTACCCACTGGGTCATATGGGTGCCCCCTCAGGCCACCATCTTAGATACCCTCTGGCCCCAGTTAACCCATCAATGGGATGGGCATGCTCTAGCGCAACCAGTGCCATCACCTTGGCAAGTTGAGGGTCGGCATGCATTGGAATTCTCTGAGTTCTACATGGCACCAGGGCTAGCCCATTGAGGGGACATGAATCGTTCCGGGACTGGTGCCGCTTTCGGGGCCGTAGAACTAACGTGATTCAGTCCCGGTCTTAGGGCGCAGCCCAACGGCCACGCTGTGCCAGAAAAGCAGCTCACTGTGGTACAGCGTGGCCATTGAAAGCCAGGAGACCCCGATCATCGCAACCTCGCGAGACGTTGTGATGTGAATCCCTCCCATAATGGGCAGGATCTGGGCAGCATGGTAGCATAGTCGTTAGCACAATTGCTTCACAGCTCCAGGGTCCCAGGTTCGATTCCGGCTTGGGTCACTGTCTGTGCGGAGTCTGCACATCCTCCCCGTGTGTGCGTGGGTTTCCTCCGGTTTCCTCCCACAGTCCAAAGATGTGCAGGTTAGGTGGATTGGCCATGATAAATTGCCCTTAGTGTCCAAAATTGCCCTTAGTGTTGGGTGGGGTTACTGGGTTATGGGGATAGGGTGGAGGTGTTGACCTTGGGTAGGGTGCTCTTTCCAAGAGCCGGTGCAGACTCGATGGGCCGAATGGCCTCCTTCTGCACTGTAAATTCTATAATCTATGATCTCTTTTTAGCTAATCTGCATATTAGAGCGAAGCAGTCAGCCTTACTCTAATGTGCAGCTTCCCGAGGTACCTGAGGCTTTTGCATGCAGCACTTTGCCTCAGAGAGCTTGGGCAAACGCTGTTCATCACTGGTCCCAACAAATGTGGACCAGACAGAATGCCAATTGTGGGTGTCGCCCAGGGGGACCAGAGGCCTCCAGCTGCATGCCCTTTGGGCAGGGTGGTGCCCTTGGCACTGCCAAGGTGCCAAGCTGGCATTTCTTTACACATGGGATCAGGATAGGGTTGCCTGGTGTGGGAGTTGGGGATTTGCAGGCGGGGTTGGGGAAGGTGCTGCAGACCCTCTCATATTGCATTCGGGCTGCAGGGGTGGTTGGGGATTGTTCGGGGGCCTCGGAAGTCGGGGACGGCATTTAAAAATGTCACCCTGATCTCTCGCTACAATGGCCAATGATTAGCCATGTGTTTATCAGCACTGCACATGGAGCTAAACACCCTCGCCAGGGGACAAGCGTGTGCTTAGTCTCTCAACCTGAGGATTACACCCTCGCCAGGGGACACGCGTGTGCTTAGTCTCTCAACCTGAGGATTACACCCTCGCCAGGGGACACGCGTGTGCTTAGTCTCTCAACCTGAGGATTTGCCCCCACAAAGTTTGACCAGAATTTCTCCTGTGAATATTTATCTGCTCCAATATCTTGGCTATATCTTCCCTAAAATTTAATCTGAACATTAAAAATAAAACTTTTCCTATCTGCAACCTGCTAACCACAGTAGTGCCCACACCTGCAGTGAACAATGTTGAGGCTCCAGCTCCAACATGAGAGTGCATCAATAGCAGGGCTCCCTCAAACACAAGTGAGTTAGGTTGAGGGATGCCGGTGCCAAGCAGATAGATCCAGCTGATAAGGATGGGGATGGCGTAGATTGTTGATGCACTGGTGGTGTTGTTGCCAATGTTCCATGTGCCATGGAGTGCCCAGAAAGATACATTGGAATCTGCCAGGGTTTATAACCCAGCAATCTCACATGGCAGTGGACCCTACTGACATTGGGAACTTTCCCTAGGAGGTAGGAAGTCACCCTTAATTGGCCACTTAAATGGCTCAGTTGGCAACCATATCTACTGCCACTGGCAATCAGGCTGGGCACTGATTTCCCAGTGGACAGTCTCCATCAGTGAGAGTTGGCTCTCGTATTTCTGGAAAATATCAGTTTTCGAGGAAAGGTATGGCGTGCTTCCCCTCAAAGGAGTATGACAGAGTCTGCATTCAGAATGGGTTCAATCCCTGCCTTCTCATTTTAACTTGGCAGGAAATCCCCCAATTGTAGTCACATCCCATAAAGAAAGTCTTCAATTTTTAATTTCAAACAGATGTTAAAAATAAGGAGCATTAAGAAGATTGCAATCGAAGTGCAAGCAGCTACGACAGGACAAAGTCGATGCAATGGGCAGCACGCTGGATTGTGAAGGATAGATTCAAATCAATCATATGTCTGCTCTGCAAACATGTTGTTGTTCTCCTCCCCCACCTACACTCCCGAGCCACTCCTGACCTCCCCCCACCCACCCTCACCCAATAACAGCGTTTAACATCTGGCTGTGCAAAATTATTATTTAAAAATGACTATCTGGAATGACATTGAAATCTGAAAGCACTTAAACATCACAAACTCGAATTTAAAGGCAATCTTGACTACAAGTTCTCCATCATTGAAGTTTACCACATGTTGTGTCTAGATGTGTTGTGGACCAATTGTTAAAGGTTGGTATTAACCATTAATCAACAGCAGCACAAAAATAGGAGCAGAAGTAGGGCAACACCATTATTCTATCATACAATTA
Organism: Scyliorhinus torazame; assembly: GCF_047496885.1. Taxonomy (NCBI): domain Eukaryota; kingdom Metazoa; phylum Chordata; class Chondrichthyes; order Carcharhiniformes; family Scyliorhinidae; genus Scyliorhinus; species Scyliorhinus torazame. Next base: position 140,488,166 of record NC_092713.1, read on the forward strand.
ACAGGATGGTAGATGGCGAATTAGATGGTCCTTTTCACCTAACAATTCCTGACAACCCTGCATTTCTCATAAGTAAGTGTAGCAGCACCATCTAGTGGCTGCAGTGTTTACTTTCAATTTTAAAATAGTGTCAAACAAGAGAAGTAGAGACTAAAATATATGCAGACTGTACCGGAGTCAACACCTCTGAATTTTCGCTTTTTACCTATTTTCAGGGGCAGAAAATCCCTCCTAAAAATATATGTATTAACTCATTCATCATTCAGCTGCAGGAGGTGGGTACGGTGGCACAGGGGCATTGCTGCCTCACAGCGCCAGGGACCCAGGTTCGATTCTGGCTTTCAGTGACTGTGTGGAGTTTGCATGTTCTCCCTGTGTCTGTGTGGGTTTCCTCCCAGTGCACCTTCTCATTGATTTCCCACCCTCAGGCTGCAAGGGTGTACGGCATGAGCAGTGTGCGTGGGCACTCCCAGGCCATCTGGGATTTTACCATGGATGGCTGGGTGTCCAGGATGGAAGGCTTATATGATCTGCTACCTATGAAAGCTGTGGATTGCAGGTTAGGGATCAAATTGAGTGTAATCTGAAGGTCTAAAATAAATCAGGTGAGCCTCGTCTGCCATAGGAGGAAGCCACTTCCCTAATAATATCCCTGACCCTTCCTTCACAAATCAATTATGCCCAATAAGTCAGTATTGTAATGCATGATTCTGCCACTAATTAGCACCCACTAGGTAACCCTTTGGAAGCTGAGTCCCCTAACATTGAACTTCATGCTTTGCACTCAACACTCGATAAGAGAGAGTTGACACAGGTTTAGCCCCCAATACAAGGGCCAAAGGTAACACAGCTCAGCGGGCAGCCCTGACACGACAAGTGGTGTGGCAGTGTTTCAGCCACATCCCCCCAGAAAGTCAGCACACAGGTCAGGTATGTATGCCTGCCTGTGCCCTCAGTGGCCATTGAGGTTGTCACGTGGAGTTGTGAGGGGCTCATGTAGGGAAATGCCACAGAGGACATCAACATAGGCCTGCACTTGGCCAGCGACCAGCAGTGGAGGGTGTGGCAGGGCCTACTGAGTTACTGGGGGCAGGGTCACACATTGAGGTAGCTTGGAGGAGACACTACCAGGCACAGGTGTACCAGAGGAGAACAATATACGTCGAGATGATGGAGAAGCAGTGTCAGGGACAACTGCGTCAGTCCTAGGGGACAGTGGATCACCTGTGCCAGGTCATGCAGGAACTGGCGCTACATGGACTGGGACATTGGGGCCTGTGGCAATGAAGGTCACAGCCGCACTAAAGTTTTATGCCCGTGGCTCATACAGGGCTGCACGGGGGACCTCTGCAATGTCTCCCAGTCCGCCGCACAGAATAACATAAAGGAGGTGACCGATGCGCTATTTGTGAGAGCTCATAAAGAACAAAGAACAAAGAAAAGTACAGCACAGGAACAGGCCCTTCGGCCCTCCAAGCCTGTGCCGACCATGCTGCCCGTCTAAACTAAAATCTTCTGCACTTCCGGGGTCCGTATCCCTCTATTCCCATCCTATTCATGTATTTGTCAAGATGTCCCTTAAATGTCACTATCGTCCCTGCTTCTACCATCTCCTCCGGCAGGGCGTTCCAGGCACCCACTACCCTCTGTGTAAAAAACTTGCCTCGTACATCTCCTCTAAACCTTGCCCCTCGCACCTTAAATCTATGCCCCCTAGTAATTGACCCCTCTACCCTGGGAAAAAGCCTCTGACTATCCACTCTGTCTATGCCCCTCATAATTTTGTAGACCTCTATTAGGTCGCCTCTCAACCTCCGTCGTTCCAATGAGAACAAACTGAGTTTATTCAACCTCTCCTCATATCTAATGCCCTCCATACGAGGCAACGTCCTGGTAAATCTCTTCTGCACCCTCTCTGAAGCCTCCACATCCTTCTGGTAGTGTGGCGACCAGAATTGAACACTAACTCCAAGTGTGGCCTAACTAAGATTCTATACAGCTGCAACATGACTTGCCAATTTTTATACTCAATGCCCCGGCCAATGAAGGCAAGCATGCCGGATGCCTTCTTGACTACCTTCTCCACTTGTGTTGCCCCTTTCAGTGACCTGTGGACCTGTACACCTAGATCTTTCTGATTGTCAATACTCTTGAGGGTTCTACCATTCACTGTATATTCTCTACCTGCATTAGACCTTCCAAAATGCATTCCTCACATTTGTCCGGATTAAACTCCATCTGCCATCTCATCGCCCAAGTCTCCAAACAATCTAAATCCTGCTCTATCCTCTGACAGTCCTCATCGCTATCCGCAATTCCACCAACCTTTGTGTCGTCTGCAAACTTACTAATCAGACCAGTTACATTTTCCTCTAAATCATTTATATATACTACGAACAGCAAAGGTCCCAGCACTGATCCCTGTGGAACACCACTACATAAACTTTGGCCAGGACCAGGTTAGCCATAAGGACTGGCAGATCCAAATGTTTTTTTGTTAGCATTGTAACTTCTATATAATTTCTGAAAATCCAACACCAACCAAGCTTGTGGCTACATCTTCCGGTTTCCCAATAACTACCTCTCTATTTCCGATTTTCCTTTTCTATCTTTTTTATTTTCTCACACTGTGAATTATAATGTGATGCTTTTTTATGCTTTGGCTATTGAATAAATGCAAGATGTATTGCTTCTCTGTATGAGACTCGTGCTACAACACTGGACAATTATTTGCAGAGGCATCCACTCCTCTGTGAATTAAGCCTAGGGAACACTGAGCTCATCTGATTAAACATCAAACATTTAAAAACTTCTTTGAGAAACTTTATATGACCCTTCTTTGGAGCTAATACTGTCCTTTTTTTTGTAAGCCATAGTTGAGCTGCTTTTCTTCATTAGCGCTAAAAGGAATTGCAGTGCATGCATTCTTTCTTTAAATATTAGCCATTGCCTATCCACCATCATGTCATTTAATGAACTTCCCTGATCTATCTTAGCCAACCCATGCCTCATACCTTTGTGGTTTCCTTTTAATAGATATAGAACCCTAATTTCAGAACAGACTTCTTCACTTTTCATCCTAATGAAGAATTCTATCATGTTATGGTCACTGTTTCCTAAATGACCCTGCACAACAAGATTATTAATTAGCCCTTTCTCATTGCATACTACCAAATCAGGAGTAGCATGTTCCCTAGTTGGTTCCTCAACATACTGCTCTAAAACACCATCTTGTATACCATATCATGTCCACCCTATATTTTTAAGCCTGGGTTCTTTGGATTTAAGGAAACAAAGATAAGGGCCGGAGCAGGGGACTGGTCAGGGTGTGAAAGAGTAATGGAGATAAGGGGCGGGATTCTCCGACTCCCCGCCGGGTCGGGGCGGCGTGAATCCCGCCCCTGCCGGCTGCCGAATTCTCCGGCAAGGGATATTGGGCAGGGGCGGGAATTGCGCCCCGCCAATCGGCGGGCCCCCCCCCGGCGATTCTCCGGCCCGCGATGGGCCGAAGTCCTGCTGCTGTAATGCCGGTCCCGCCGGTGTGAATTAAACCACCACCCTTACCGGCGGGACCAGGCGGCGCGAGCGGGCTCCGGGGGGGAGGGGGGGGCGCAGGGCAATCTGGCCCCGGAGGGTGGCCCCACGGCGGCCTGGCCCGCGATCGGGGCCCACCGATCTGCGGGCGAGCCTGTGCCATGGGGGCACACTTTCCCCTCCTCGTTGGCCATAGCCTCTGCAGTGGCCGACGCGGAGGTGACCCACCCGCGCATGCGCGGGTATGACGTCAGCAGCCGCTGACGCTCCTGCGTGGATTTTCGCCGGCCAGCGGAGTCCCTTCAGCCCCGGCTGGCGTGGCGCCAAAGGCCTTCCACGCCAGCCAGCGGGACGGCAACCACTCCGGCGCGGGTCTAGCCCCTAAAGGTGAGGGCTTGACCCGTAAAGGTGCAGAGAATTACGCACCTTAGGGGCGGCCCGACGCCGGGGCGGTTCACGCCACTCCATCCCGCCGGGACCCCCCGCCCCGCCGGGTAGGGGAGAATCCCGCCCAAGGTATCAAAGACGGAGGCGAGGGGGTGATTGCGCAGATCAATAATGGCAGAAATGTTGTGATGAAAGGTGGGCCAAAGGCTAAATAGTTGGAAATCTGAGAATGACTTGGAAGAGATGAACAAAATGACCTTTGCTCATTCACCATATGCCCTGTGGCATTACCATGGTTTTAATTTAAGCCGTGGAATGGTGTTGGAATGAAGTGCAACAATTGATCCATAATGGATTCGCATAAAGAACAGCATTGCACAAAAATAATAGATAATCTGTTTGCAATTAATAGTACTGTGCCCCTCTGCAATAAATTTTATGTCAGAGCTTTAGTATAGCCAGCATGAATTTATTGAGTGAATTCTTAATAACCCCGATTGTGACCATATTATAGGCCTATTCCTAGCGAGTGTAATGATTTTCTTTGCAAGCCCGTCACAATCTAATGAATAGCTGCCTTTGGATTAATGACTTTAGTTCCTGGGTACTTACTGGGTGTATCAATGGGAAGTGGTAATCAGCTTGTACATTTTTAATGTTGTTCAGTCTATAGGAGCCCCTCCATTAGCAGGCCTCCACTGGACGTTTAATTGGCAACAGAGAAAAATAAATCACCTTACACAAAGTAACAGAAACTTACAAACACGCAATGGACCTAAACATTGCAACCCCAAAAACAAATATTTACATGCAAATCCAAGATATTGGACATCACCATTCCCAACGGGCAAGGGACAATTCCACATGCCACAGCTCAGTTATTCGACATATCTCCTAACAGGAACATACCATGATCCTCAAACACTACACACAGCACTAACTCTTCCCAGCTCAGTCAAAACACAGCACTAACACTCCCCAATCCAGAGAATACACAACACTAACATTGCTGAGTACAGGCTAGGTTGTCATGACTGTGGTAGTCACCACTGTTGTATTATATTGTATATATGGGTATTACGGTAAGGCCCCTGTACGACAGGTATGGGGGTAGGTCCCTGCCTGCTGGCTCCGCCCAATTTGTAAGCTGTTGTAGGAGGCCACACATCTCTGTGTAATAAAGCCTCGATTACATTCTACTCTCGTCGCGTCGTAATTGATAGTGCATCAATTTATTACACAGAGATTTTTCAGAGATGGACCTCCGCATCAAGTCGGATTGCCAGCAGCTGCATCCTCAAGCAGACAACGCCAAAAAGGACTTCCAAAATTGGCTAGCTTGCTTTGAAGCATACATCGGATCTACGCTAGACCCAATCTCAGAAGCACAGAAGCTCCAGATTCTGTACACGCGGCTGAGCTCCAACGTTTTTCCCCTCGTCCAGGGCACGCCAACTACGCAGAGGCCATGGCGCTACTGAAGGAGAATTACGCTCAGCAGACCAACAAGATCTACGCCAGGCACCTCCTATCCACGCGGCACCAACTTCCCGGTGAGTCTGTGGAAGATTTCTGGCGTACCCTCATCGCCCTGGTGAGAGCCTGCGACGGCCAGGCCATTTTGGCCACTGAACATTCGAACCTGCTAAAGAGACGCGTTCGTTACGGGCATTGGGTCTGACTACATCCGCCAGCGCCTCTTAGAAGCTTGACCTCACGGCGATCAAGAAACTAGCGCTCTCGCTCACGGTCGCCTCACGCAACGTACAGGCTTATGCTTCTGACCGCACGGCCCACCCCCCCTGTGGACCCCGCCAGCGGCCACCCCACCGTGGACCACATCAGCGACCGCCATCAATCAACCCCACGCCTGTGCCGTGCGGCAGCCAACCAACCCCAGGGGACCCAAGTGCTACTTCTGCGGACAGCCAAAACACCCCCGGCAGCGCTGCCCGGCGCGGAGCGCGCTCTGCAAGGCCTGTGGCAAGAAGGGACATTTCGCTGCAGTGTGCCAGGCCCGCTCAATCGCCGTTATTGTCCCGGCACCACCCACGTGCGGCCAGTGGGTGCCGCCATCTTCCTCTCTTCAGACCACGTGCGGCCCGTAGGCGCCACCACCTTGCTCCACTCACAACACGTGCGGCCCGTGGGCGCCGCCATCTTGCTTACCTCAGAACCAATCGGCACCGCCATCTTGCCTGCCTCAGGACACGTGCGGCCCGAGGGCGCCGCCATCTTGCCTGCCCCAGGACCCCTGCCCGTAGGGCACCTCATCGGGCTGCTCATCGCCTGCAACCGCTGACGACCAGCCGCGTCTCGCCTCGGTCACGATCGACCAGTCTCGACCGCACAACCTCCCGACCGCTTCGACAAAGGTGAACATAGAACATAGAAAATACAGCACAGAACAGGCCCTTCGGCCCACGATGTTGTGCCGAACCTTTGTCCTAGATTAATCATAGATTATCATTGAATTTACAGTGCAGAAGGAGGCCATTCGGCCCTTTGAGTCTGCACCAGCTCTTGGAAAGAGCACCCTACCGAAACTTAACACCTCCACCCAACACCAAGGGCAATCTGGACATTAAGGGCAATTTATCATTGGCCAATTCACCTAACCCGCACATCTTTGGACTGTGGGAGGAAACCGGAGCACCCGGAGGAAACCCATGCAGACACGGGGAGGACGTGCAGACTCCGCACAGACAATGACCCAAGCTGGAATCGAACCTGGGACCATGGATCTGTGAAGCAATTGTGCTATCCACAATGCTACCGTGCTGCCCTTAAGAACAAATAAATCTACACTATATCATTTTCCCGTAATCCATGTACCTATCCAACAGCTGCTTGAAGGTCCCTAATGTTTCCGACTCAACTACTTCCACAGGCAGTGCATTCCATGCCCCCACTACTCGCTGGGTAAAGAACCTACCTCTGATATCCCTCCTATATCTTCCACCTTTCACCTTAAATTTATGTCTCCTTGTAATGGTGTGTTCCACCTGGGGAAAAAGTCTCTGACTGTCTACTCTATCTATTCCCCTGATCATCTTATAAACCTCTATCAAGTCGCCCCTCATCCTTCTCCGCTCTAATGAGAAAAGGCCTAGCACCCTCAACCTTTCCTCGTAAGAAGATCGATGGGCACGAGATATCCTGCCTTCTGGACACCGGGAGCACTGAGAGCTTCATCCACCCCGATACGGTAAGGCGCTGCTCCCTCGCGGTACACCCCGCTAACCAAAGAATCTCCCTGACCTCCGGATCCCACTCTGTGGCGATCCGGGGGTACTGCATCGCCACCCTCACCGTCCAGGGCGTAGAGTTCAGCGGCTTCCTGCTCTATGTCCTCCCCAACCTCTGCGATGCCTTGCTACTCGGCCTGGACTTCCAGTGCAACATCCAGAGCCTAACCCTGAAATTTGGCGGGCCCCTACCACCCCTTACTGTTTGCGGCCTCGCGACCCTTAACGTCGACCCGCCTTTCCTGGTTGCAAACCTCACCCCGGATTGCAAATCCGTCGCCCCCAGGAGCAGACGGTACAGCGCCCAGGACAGGACCTTCATCAGGTCTGAGGTCCAGTGTCTGCTGAAGGAAGGACTAGTGGCTGTTTAGCACATGGCTAAATCGCTGGCTTTGATAGCAGACCATGGCAGGCCAGCAGCACGGTTCGATTCCCGTAACAGCCTCCCCGAACAGGCGCCGGAATGTGGCGACTAGGGGCTTTTCACAGTAACTTCATTTGAAGCCTACTTGCGATTTTCATTTCATTTGATTTCATTTCATCGAGGCCAGCAACAGGCCCTGGAGAGCCCAAGTGGTAATGGTGAAAACCGGGGAGAAAAACAGGATGGTTGTTGACTACAGTCAGACCATCAATCGGTACACGCAGCTCGACGCGTACCCCCTCCCATGCATATCTGATATGGTCAATCAGATTGCACAGTACCAGGTCTTCTCGACAGTGGACCTGAAATCTGCCTATCACCAGCTCCCCATCCGTAAGGCGGACTGCCCATACACTACGTTTGAAGCAGACGGCCGCCTTTATCATTTCCTTAGGGTTCCTTTCGGTGTCACCAACGGGGTCTTGGTCTTCCAACCGGAGATGGACCGAATGGTTGACCGGTACGGGCTGCGGGCCACTTTCCCGTACCTGGACAACGTCACCATCTGCGGCCACGACCAGCAGGACCACGTCGCTAACCTTTCCAAATTTCTCCACACCGCCACACTCCTCAACCTAACTCACAACAAGGAGAAGTGTGTGTTCAGCATGAACCGATTAGCCATCGTCGGCGATGTGGTTCAGAACGGAGTTCTAGGGCCCGACCTCGATCGCATGTGCCCCTTCATGGAACTCCCCCTCCCCCACTACCCCACGGCCCTCAAACGATGCCTGGGGTTCTTTTCGTATTACGCCCAGTGGGTCCCAAACTATGCGGACAAGGCCCACCCACTCATTCAATCCACCGCTTTCCCACTGACGGCCGAGGCTCCCCAGGCCTTCAACCGTATCAAGGCTGACATTGCCAAGGCCCCGATGCACGCGGTCGACGAGACGCTCCCATTCCAAGTCGAGAGCGATGCATCAGACGTCGCTCTGGCCGCCACCCTCAACCAGACAGGCAGGCCCGTGGCATTCTTTTCCCGCACCCTCCATGCCTCCGAAATTCGGCACTCCTCCATCGAAAAGGAGGCCCAAGCGATTGTTGAAGCTGTGCGACATTGGAGGCATTACCTGGCCGGCAGGAGATTCACTCTCCTCACTGACCAATGGTCGGTTGCCTTCATGTTTAACAACATACAGCGGGGTAAGATCAAAAATGATAAAATCATGAGGTGGAGGATCGAGCTCTCCACCTACAATTACGAGATTTTGTATTGCCCTGGTAAGCTCAACGAGCCCCCCGATGCCCTGTCCCGAGGTACATGTGCCAGCGCACAAGTGGACCGACTCCGGACCCTGCACGACGATCTCTGTCACTCAGGAGTCGCCCGCTTTTACCACTTTATTAAGGCCCGCAATCTGCCCTACTCCATCGAGGAAGTCAGGGCTGTCACCAGAGACTGCCAGGTCTGCGTGGTGTGTAAACCGCACTTCTACCGACCAGACCGTGCATGTCTGGTGAAGGCCTCCCGCCCCTTTGAACGCCTCAGCGTGGACTTCAAAGGGCCCCTCCCCTCCACCGACCGCAACACGTACTTTCTTAATGTGGTCGACGAGTATTCCCGATTCCCCTTCGCCGTCCCATGCCCTGATATGACGCCTGCCACCGTTATCAAAGCCCTCAACACCAGCTTTGCTCTGTTCAGTTTCTCCGCCTACGTCCACAGCGACTGGGGATCCTCATTTATGAGCGAAGAGCTGCGCCAGTACCTGCTCAACAGGGCACTGCCTCGAGCAGGACGACCAGCTACAACCCCAGGGGAAACGGGCAGGTGGAGCGGGAGAATGGGACGGTCTGGAGGGCCGCCCAGCTGGCCCTACGATCCAGAAATCTCCCGGCCTCCCACTGGCAGGAGGTCCTCCCTGACGCCCCTGCATTCCATTCGGTCGCTCCTGTGCACCGCGACCACCGAAACCCCCCATGAACGTCTCTTTGCCTTCCCCAGGAAGTCCACCTCAGGGGTTTCGCTCCCAATGTGGCTGGCAGCTCCAGGACCCGTTCTCCTCCGCAAGCACGTTCAGCTCCACAAGGCGGACCTGTTGGTTGAGAGAGTACAGCTACTCCATGCAAACCCGCAGTACGCCTACGTAGCTAACACTGACGGCCGCCAAGGCACAGTCTCCCTCAGGGATCTGGCACCAGCTGGGTCCCCCCCGCCCCGGCGCCACCCTCCCCTCTCCCGGCGCACCCCACCGCAGCCCGCGCTCCAGGACAATCCATCCTCCCCTTGCTCCCACCCGGGGATGAAGAGGATTTTGACACGCTCCCCGGAGTCACCGAAGACCAAGCCGACGTCTGAGTCGCCACCAGCACTGCGGCGCTCTCAACGACAGATCAAGGTGCCCGATCGTCTAAATTTGTAACCTTCTCTGTAATTTTAAAACCAATCTGTATGTTTATAGTTTTCCACCATCCCAGCTGGACTCATTTTTTAACAGGGGGTGAATGTGGTAGTCACCACTGTTGGATTATATTGTATATATGAGTATTACGGTAAGGCCCCTGTACTACAGGTATGGGGGTAGATCCCTGCCTGCTGGCTCCGCCCAGGAGGCGGAGTATAAATGTGTGTGCTCTCCGAACAGCAGCCATTTTGTAAGCTGCTGCAGGAGGCCACACATCTCTGTATAATAGCCTCGATTACATTCTACTGTCGTCTTGTCGTAATTGATAGTGCATCAATGATAACTTCATTGGTGCATCTCTAATACACAAAAGGTGTCTGTCAGATTTGTGAATGGACGAGTAATCTCAATGATGGTTCAGAGAACAGGATTAGGTCAGAATGTGTAAACCTATCCATGGTGTGGTAAACATTAAATGGTTGAATGTCTGCAACATTTCTTCCAATGGTCGAAAATCTGTGGAAAATGCCGGAAATGTGGTGCAAACCTAAACCTTCTACCAGCAGCCTCTCCGCCAAGGTTATAAATTTATATCCTGGAGGGACTTGATGGTTACAAGGACTTAAATAGCTTTTTTAAAAAATATATTTTATTAAATTTTTTCGATCAAACAAAAATTTCCCATTTTACAACTTTGCAATAATATATGCATTGATCATTTTTTAAAATAAATAATATGCTAACTAACGGCAACTGCCAACAACAAAATAAGAAACAACAGAAATAGTAACTAAAATAGTAACTTCGTAACATCTAATATAAATAACTAATATATAAACACACACATAAAACCCCTGAGGACCCAACTGAGCCCTCCCCCACACCCCCTCCCCCCTGGGTTGCTGCTGCTACCTTTCCTATTTTCCCTTATCGCTCTGCGAGATAGTCGAGGAACGGTTGCCACCGCCTGGTGAACCCTTGAGCCGAACCTCTTAGTGCGTACTTTATCCGCTCCAATTTTATGAACCCTGCCATGTCATTGATCCAGGCCTCCACACCCGGGGGCTTAGCTTCTTTCCACATAAGTAGAATCCTTGGCCGGGCTACTCGGGACGCAAAGGCTAAAACATCGGCCTCTCTCGCCTCCTGCACTCCCGGCTCCTCTGCAACCCCAAATATAGCCAACCCCCAGCTTGGTTTGACCCGGACCCCCACCACCTTCGAGATCACTTTTGCCACACCCACCCAGAACCCATGCAATACCGGACATGACCAAAACATGTGGGTGTGGTTCGCCGGGCTTCCCGCGCATCTCCCGCACCTATCTTCCACTCCAAAAAATCTACTCAGCCTTGCTCCCGTCATATGCGCCCTGTGTAGAACCTTGAATTGTATCAGGCTGAGCCTGGCACACGAGGACGAAGAGTTTACCCTACTTAGGGCATCTGCCCACAGCCCCTCCTCAATCTCTTCCCCCAGCTCCTCCTCCCATTTTCCCTTCAGCTCCTCTACCATCGCCTCCCCCTCGTCTCTCATTTCCCTATATATATCTGACACCCTACCATCACCCACCCATGCCCCCAAAATCACTCTGTCCTGGATCTCTTGCGCCGGAGCTGCGGAAATTCCCTCACCTGTTGCCGCACAAATGCCCTCACTTGCATATAGCGAAATGCATTCCCAGGTGGCAACCCATGTTTTTCTGTCAGTGCTCCCAGACTCGCGAACGTCCCGTCTAAGAACAAGTCCTTCAATTTCGCAATTCCTGCTCGCTGCCAAGATTTAAATCCCCCATCTATCCTTCCTGGGACGAACCTATGGTTGTTCCTTATCGGGGACCACACTGAGGCACCCGTCAATCCCTTATGTCGTCTCCACTGCCCCCAAATTTTCAGAGTTGCCACCACCACTGGGTTTGTGGTGTATTTTTTCAGGGAGAACGGTAACGGCGCCGTCGCCAGTGCTTTTAGACTAGTTCCCCTACAGGACGCCATCTCCAGTCTTTTCCACGCCGCTCCTTCCCCTTCCCTCATCCACTTACATATCATTGACACGTTGGCGGCCCAATAATAATCACTTAGACTCGGCAGTGCCAGTCCCCCTCTGTCCCTACTGCGCTGCAGGAACCCCCTCTTTACTCTTTGGGTCTTTCCAGCCCACACAAAGCTCATAATACTCTTGTCCACCTTCTTAAAAACGGCTTTTGTAATCAGTACAGGGAGGCACTGGAACACAAAAAGAAACCTCGGAAGGACCACCATTTTAACCGCCTGCACCCTGCCCGCCAATGACAGGGGCGCCATGTCCCACCTCCTAAAGTCCTCTTCCATCTGCTCTACCAGTCGTGCCAAGTTAAGCTTATGCAAGGTTCCCCAGTTCCTGGCCACCTGGATCCCTAAATACCGGAAATCCCTTGTTACCCTCCTCAACGGTAAATCATCTATTCCCCTGCCCTGTTCCCCGGGGTGCATCACAAACAGTTCACTCTTCCCCATTTTCAATTTATATCCTGAAAATTCTCCAAACTCCCTGAGTATCTGCATTATCTCAGGCATCCCCTCCACTGGGTCCGCGACATACAACAACAAATCATCCGCGTACAATGACACCCGATGCTCTTCTCCTCCTCTAAGTACCCCCCTCCACTTCCTGGAGCCCCTCAGCGCTATGGCCAGTGGCTCAATTGCCAACGCAAACAGTAACGGGGACGGGGGACATCCCTGTCTTGTACCCCTATATAGTCGGAAGTGGTCAGATCGTTGCCTATTTGTAATCACACTTGCCCTGTACAGGAGCTGAGCCCATCTAATGAACCCCTCTCCAAATCCAAATCTCCTCAGTACTTCCCACAGGTAGTCCCACTCCACTCTATCAAATGCTTTCTCTGCATCCATCGCCACCACTATCTCCGCCTCCCCCTCCGGTGGGGGCATCATCATCACCCCAGCAGCCTCCGTATATTAGCATTCAATTGCCTCCCTTTAACAAACCCCGTTTGATCATCATGCACCACCCCAGGGACACAGTCCTCTATCCTTGTCGCCATCACCTTGGCCAAAAGCTTGGCATCTACGTTCAAGAGGGAAATAGGCCTGTATGACCCGCACTGCAGCGGGTCTTTGTCTCTTTTCAGGATCAGCGATATCGTCGCCTCCGACATCGTCGGGGGTAGTGTTCCCCTTTCCCTAGCCTCATTAAAGGTTCTCGTCAGAAGTGGGGCCAGCAGGTCCACGTATTTCCTATAGAACTCCACCGGGAACCCATCCGGTCCCGGGGCGTTCCCTGCCTGCATGTTCCCAATTCCTTTTACCACCTCCTCCACCTCAATCTGCGCTCCCAGTCCTGTCATCTCCTGTTCCTCAACCTTGGGGAACTCCAGCTGGTCTAGGAAACGCATCATTCCCTCTTTCCCTTCCGGGGGTTGAGCCTTATATAGCCTCTCGTAAAATACCTTAAACACCCCGTTCACCCTCTCCGCTCCCCGTTCCATCTTTCCCTCCTCGTCTCTAACCCCTCCGATCTCTCTCGCCGCCCCCCTCTTCCTAAGTTGTTGGGCCAGCAGCCGGCTCGCCTTCTCTCCATATTCATACTGCACTCCCTGTGCCTTCCTCCATTGTGCCTCCGCCTTACCCGTGGTCAACAAGTCAAAGTCCGTGTGCAATCTCCGTCTTTCCCTGTATAGCCCTTCATCTGGAGCCTCCGCATATTGCCTATCCGCCCTCAAAATCTCCCTCAATAATCTCTCCCTTTCTTTACCCTCTTGTTTCCCCTTATGGGCCCTTATGGAGATCAGCTCCCCTCTAACCACCGCCTTCAGCGCCTCCCAGACCACTCCCACCTGGACCTCTCCGTCATCATTAATCTCTAGGTACCTTTCAATACATCCCCTCACCCTTACACATACCCCCTCGTCCGCCAACAGTCCCATATCTAATCTCCAGAGTGGGCGCTGTTCCTTTTCCTCTCCTACTTCCAGATCTACCCAATGTGGGGCATGATCTGAAATGGCTATAGCCGAATACTCCGTTCCTGCCACCTTCGGGATCAGCGCCCTTCCCAGGACAAAGAATTCTATCCGGGAGTACACTTTGTGGACATGGGAGAAGAAGGAAAACTCTTTATTCCTTGGCCTAGTAAATCTCCAGGGATCCACTCCTCCCATCTGCTCCATAAAGCCCTTAAGCACCTTGGCCGCTGCCGGTCTCCTCCCGGTCCTAGATCTGGACCGGTCAAGCCCTGGGTCCAGCACCGTGTTGAAGTCTCCCCCCATTACCAACTTCCCCATCTCCAGGTCCGGGATGCGCCCCAACATACGCTTCATAAAGTTCACGTCATCCCAGTTCGGGGCATATACATTCACCAGCACCACCGCCTCACCTTGCAATCTGCCACTCATCATCACGTATCTACCCCCACTGTCCGCCACAATGGTCTTCGTCTCAAACAATACCTGTTTCCCCACCAGTATTGCCACCCCTCTATTTTTCGCATCCAAGCCCGAGTGGAATACCTGTCCACCCATCCTTTTCTTAATCTGACCTGATCCGCCAGTTTCAGGTGCGTCTCCTGAAGCATGACCACGTCTGCCTTTATCTTCTTTAGGTGCGCAAATACCCTTGCCCTCTTAATCGGCCCATTCAACCCTCTCACGTTCCACGTGATCAACCGGGCTGGGGGGCTCTTTACCCCCCCCCCCCCCTCGTCGACTAGCCATCCCCTTTTTTAGACCAGCTCCTCACCCGGTTCCCACGCACCCGCTTATCCCCCCGACGGCGCCCTCCCGTCCCGACCATCCCATCCCGTAACAGCTCCCCCTTCCCCTTAGCAGCAGCAACCCAGTTACCCCCCCCCCCCCCCTAGATCCCTCTCTAGCTTAGTTGCTCCCCCCATATTGCTTCCGGAAGTCAGCAAACTCTGGCTGACCTCAGCTTCCCCCGTTTATCCTTAGCCTCCCATTATGTGAGGCCCCCTCCTTCCTGCGCCCCCTTTTCCCACCACAATTTCCATAGCGCGGGAACAAAGCCCGTGCTTCCCTCTCGGCCCCGCCCCTGATGGCGCAGCTCCCTCTCTCCTTCCCCCTCTCGTTCCCCACCGGCGCCCACATTTCTTCGTGTCCCCCCCCCCCCCTTCGAGGGGAAAGAAAATTTTCCCCCATCTGATTCACAGTCCCTTACCACCACCTCACTACTTCATTTCAAACACTCTTTTTCCAATCTAGTCCAACTTCTCATCTTCAATAAATGTCCACGCCTCTTCTGCCGTCTCGAAGTAGTGGTGTTTACCCTGGTATGTAACCCACAGTCTTGCCGGCTGCAACATTCCGAACTTCATTTTCCTCTTGTGGAGCACCGCCTTGGCCCGATTGAAACTCGCCCTCCTTCTCGCCACCTCCGCACTCCAATCCTGATACACGCGGATCACCGCGTTCTCCCACCTGTTGCTCCGTGTCTTTTTCGCCCATCTCAGGACCATCTCCCTGTCCTTGTAGCGGTGGAACCTCACCACTATTGCTCGAGGTATTTCTCCTGCCTTTGGTCTTCTCACGAGGACTCGATACGCTCTGTCCACTTCCAGGGGGCCCGTCGGGGCCGCAGCTCCCATTAAGGTATGGAGCATCGTGCTCATATACGCCCCAACGTCGGCTCCCTCTGCCCCTTCGGGAAGACCCAAAATTCTTAAGTTCTTCCTCGTCGAGCTATTTTCCAGGGCTTCCAGTCTCTCTATACACCTCTTATGCAGTGCCTCGTGCGTCTCCGTCTTCACCACCAAGCCCTGTATCTCGTCCTCATTTTCGGCAGCTTTTGCCTTCACTCCACGGAGCTCCATCTCTTGGGTCTTCTGCGCCTCCTTTAACCCCTCAATCGCCTGCAGCATCGGCGCCAGCACCTCCTTCTTGAGCTCCTCCACACATCGCCGGAGGAACTCCTGCTGTTCCAGGCCCCATACCAATTGGCCTCCCTCCACCGCCATCTTGCTTCTCACTTCCCTTCTTTGCCGCTGCTCCAGAGGATCCTCCGCAATCTGGCCACTATTATCTCTTCTGTCCATTCACATCCGGGGGGACTCCCTTCTATGTTGCCTCACAGTGGGTTTAGCCTTCGAAAATTGCCATTGGGGCTCCCGATAAGAGCCCAAAAGTCCGTTAAAACAGGAGGTGCCGAAACGTGCGACTTAGCTGGTCATCGCCGCACCCGGAAGTCACTTAAATAGCTCTTATGCAACTGCAACAAGGTTACATTTCTTGATTTAGAACCAATTAAGTGTCCAATTTAGAACTTCAGCTTTAATCTCCTGTCATCTCAGTTCAACCATTACATTTGTATGAGGAACTTTATTAAATATAATCTGGAAAATTGCATTAATACATGAAAATGTAATGCTCTAGCCCTATTCATTGATTCCTCTGTGTTCAAAAAGTTCCAACAATGTTGTTATTGCATTTTTCACTGGTTATCTATTGAACTTTTCATCCACGGATAATCCTGCCTCCAAATTCTTCATCAGACAATCTTCCCCAATATTATTACAATCACAAACAAAAATGTTGAAAGAAAATGAAATCCAAAACTTCAATTTTTCTCCTAGTTTTCTTGCAGCCATGTCCTTTCATTCCTGGAGACTCTGGAACAATCCGAAAGAGTTGGCAACCGGAATATGAGGGATAAATCTTCTTGGACTGGGGTCCTTGATGTCTTGCCATAACTGCTTGACATCACCTTTCCAGGGTTCCAATCAACCTTTCAGGGAGGAAGGTTGGGAAAACAGGGGGGGAGATTGAGAAAACTGCCAGGGAAATTATTACTGCAGCTCTCGAGCCTGGCCCTTTAGCACTTAGACAGCCATCATTTCATAAGTATCATTGCCAAGAGATACGCACCATTTACCTAAGGGGGCCTTCTGGCACAATGGGTAGAATCCCTGCCTGAGAGCCATCAGGAGGTGGCGGCGTAGTGATATTGTCACTGGACTATAATCCAGAGACACAGGGCCTCTCTGGGCAGTTGGTGAAGTTTGAATCCAATAAAATCTGGAATTAAAAGTCTAATGATGACTGTGAAACCGCTGTCGATTGTTATGAAAATCCATTGGGTTCACTAATGGCTGGTTTAGCACAGGGCTAAATCGCTGGCTTTTAAAGCAGACCAAGGCAGGCCAGCAGCACGGTTCAATTCCCGTACCAGCCTCCCCGAACAGGCGCCGGAATGTGGCGACTAGGGGCTTTTCACAGTAACTTCGTTTGAAGCCTACTTGTGATAATAAGCGAATTTCATTTCATAATGCCCTTTTGGGAAGGAAATCTGCTATCCTTACCTAATCTGGCCACATGTGACTCCAGATCCACAGCAATGTGGGTGGCTCTCAATTATCCTCTGTTCAAAGGTAGTGAGGGATTGTGATAACTCCTGCCCACAGCAACTCGGACTTCCAGAGTGAATTATAACACACCATCACCACTCACCTGCACAACTCCAACGAGTGACATGCAGAGCACTTTATAATGTTTGAGAGATGTCAGATCATTGATAGCAAGTTACTTTTTTCAGAAAATTGAAAATCTTGGGTGGTATCGTGAGCATCTGAATCAAGATGTGATTTGTCTTCTCTCCAGCATAATCCGCATAAGCACTTTTGCAGAGTAATAATTAACATGCTCATTGAGATTATGCATGTATGGTCTTCCGGTGACGGCGGGCGGGAGGCAGCCGCACATTGGAGGGCTCCCGTTCGGGAACGGCATTTTCGGGGAGTAACGCCCGGTCCTAGGGCCAGCGACGGCAGTAAAAGTCGGGAGACAGCGCAAGGAGAAGAAGGATGTCGAAAAACACCAAAAAAACGGACGGGAAAAAAGCGGCTGAAAGTCCGTTGGAGAGGGGATGAACCAGCTGATGAACCAGGGGTCAACAAAGAAAATGGAGGCTGGAGCACCAGGGGAGGCCACAGTGCTTACGGCTGAAGAAATAACTAAGGTGATGGCTGCGGAATTCCAAAAGCAGTTGGCGCAGATTGCGAAATGCATGGAGACGGTGAGGAAGGAGATGAGGGAGGTTTTGAATGTGCTGGTGGAGGAGGCGGTTTCCCCAGTGAAGACGGCGGTGGCGAGCGCAGTGGCGGAGGTGCGAGAGCAAGGGGAGGCGCTGAAGGAAGTGGAGGAGATGGTATTGCAGCACGGTGATCAACTTGCCTCGATGGGGAAGGAGATGCGGAAGGTGATGGACACGAACAAGAATCTGCGAGGAAAAATGGAAGATCTGGAAAACAGATCCAGGCAACAGAATTTGAGGGTCGTGGGGCTGCCCGAAGGAGTTGAAGGACCGAAGCCGACTGAGTATTTTGCCGCGATGCTGGCAAAACTATTGGGGGAGGGGGAGGACCCCTCCCGATATGAACTGGATCGGGCTCATCGGTCGTGGAGGCCTGTACCAAAGGCGAGTGAGCCGCCAAGGGCAGTGACTCTGTGCTTCCGTAGGTACAGTGTGAAGGAGAAGGTCCTGAGCTGGGCCAAGCATAAGACCATAAGACATAGGAGCGGAAGTAAGGCCATTCGGCCCATCGAGTCCACTCCACCATTCAATCATGGCTGATTTCAACTCCATTTACCCGCTCTCTCTCCATAGCCCTTAATTCCTCGAGAAATCAAGAATTTATCAACTTCTGTCTTAAAGACACTCAACATCCCGGTCTCCACCGCTCTCTGTGGCAATGAATTCCACAGACCCACCACTCTCTGGCTGAAGAAATTTCTCCTCATCTCTGTTCTAAAGTGACTCCCTTTTATTCTAAGGCTGTGCCCCCGGGTCCTAGTCTCCCCTGCTAATGGAAACAACTTCCCTACATCCACCCTATCTAAGCCATTCATTATCTTGTAAGTTTCGATTAGATCTCCCCTCAACCTCCTAAACTCCAATGAATATAATCCCAGGATCCTCAGACGTTCATCGTATGTTAGGCCTACCATTCCTGGGATCATCCGTGTGAATCTCCGCTGGACCCACTCCAGTGCCAGTATGTCCTTCTGAGGTGTGGGGCCCAAAATTGCTCACAGTATTCTAAATGGGGCCTAACTAATGCTTTATAAAGCTTCAGAAGTACATTCCTGCTTTTATAGTCCAAGCCTCTTGAGATAAATGACAACATTGCATTTGCTTTCTTAATTATGGACTTAACCTGCAAGTTTACCTTTAGAGAATCCTGGACTAGGACTCCCAAGTCCCTTTGCACTTCAGCATTATGAATTTTGTCACCGTTTAGAAAATAGTCCATGCCTCTATTCTTTTTTCCAAAGTGCAAGACCTCGCACTTGCCCACGTTGAATTTCATCAGCCATTTCTTGGACCACTCTCCTAAACTGTCTAAATCTTTCTGCAGAAGCGGGTGGTGCAGTGGGCTGGAGCTGGTATACGTGTATACCAGGACTTTACGGTGGAGCTGGCGAGGAGGCGGGCTGCCTTCAACCGGGTGAAGAGGGCACTGTACATTGGCAAGGTGCAGTGCGGCATTGTATATCCAGCGAAGCTGAGGGTGACTTATAAGCTCAGGGACTTTTATTTTGGAACGGCGGAAGCAGCGGAGGAGTTTGCGAAGGCAGAAGGACTGTGGCAGAACTGACAAATTGAGGAACGGCCATGTGCCGATGTAACCTCATGACTGTATTTTCTTCTTTTTTTGTATCACTGCGCGTGGGTGTAGAGGCTAAAGGAGCCAATGTTGCATATATGTGGACAAGGGAAGGGACGGGACTTTCACTCGAAAGGAGGGCTCTTTGGGGTGTAGGTGGATATGTGGGGTTTGTGTGCTAAATGGGGATCTTTGGGCTTTCCTAGGACCGGGCAAGGGGGAAAGGGACCCGGGCGGGGGCCTCTTCGCTGGCCGGTTTAAGCCGGCCAGTGAACGTGAGTGAGGTGGGGGGAGGGGCTGCGGCCATCGGAGCCTGGCAGAACAGGGTCAGAGTGGTCTAGCCGGGGTGGAAAGTTGGGGGGAAGGAACCGAGGTTGGGAGGAGGACTTTTACAAGAGGCAGTGGACGGGAGGAGCTGGAGACTTGGGTTGGGGGGGGGGTACAACTTTGGGGCATCATATACGGTACTGTCTTAGAGGCTGGATGGCGTTGGTTGGGGGTGTGGGTGGGGGGGGGGGGGGGGGAGCTGTGTAGATTAAGGGTGACTACGGGTAATCCCCGATTCCTTTTTGTCATTTGTTTATGTAAACATGCGGGTTGAGGTTTGGGGGTTGGTGGGCGGATGGGATCGTTGTTATTATGGGGATTGACATATCTTGTTGATTATTGTTTATTGTTGATGGGTGTAAATGTGGGAGAAAATGTGAAAAAGGAGGAGAATTAAAAACATTTAAAAAAAAAAGAGATTATGCATATATAAATTATGCAATGATGTTGGAGTTCCTTCTTGTCCCATTCATCTGATTACACTGCTGAATTTCCATGTCTAATGTTTCCAATTCAGAGTTTTCTAAAGATATCTAAAATTAACAATGGCTCAGCTGGGAGCTGGTCAACTTTTTAGCAGGCAGAGAAACGTTCAAGCACCATTTCTTGCTTCTGCCTTGTTTACCTCTATCTGTTTTAAACCAACCAACAATTTATTTTGTCGTTTAGTAAATGCCGCTGATCCTGACAATTGTAGGAAAGTAACTTTGTGTTGTGAACTCTGGTAAAGCAAGGAGCGAGGGGTGATGGAGTGGACGAGTGCGGACATAAAGTTAAACTTGCAGTTGTTGCACCAAGAACCAAGCAATCCACAAATAAAATCCAAAAGCCGAGCTTGGCATTCTTCATGTGTGAACTCCCACAGCCCAAAGATGTGCAGGTTAGGTGGATTGGTGATGCTAAATTGCCCCTTAGTGCCCAAAGATGAGCACGTTAGGTGGGGTTATGGGATTAGAGTGGGAGAGTGGGCCTAGGTAGGGTGGGAGAGTGGGCCTAGGTAGGGTGGGAGAGTGGGCCTAGGTAGGGTGGGAGAGTGGGCCTAGGTAGGGTGGTCTTTTGGAAGATTAGTACAGACCTGATGGGCTGGATGGCCTCCTTCTGCACTGTAGGCATTCTATGGTTCTACGAACTACCCAGTCACCACCATATCATGGTGCCATGGAGCCTGGTCCTAATGTCCACTGTTATCTCTAAAAATAATTTGGGATATGGCTTCAATGGTGAGGCCAAGGTATTGTAATGGTACTGTAATGGACACATGGTGAGACAGGATGTATTCTAGCATCCGACCGTAGGTGGTGTGGCATCAGGAGAACATCACTGCAAGACACCCACATGTGAGACAGAGAACCTGGACAGCAAGCACAGAGTGCAGTCGCAATTTGAGCAGCTCCTGAGTCAACAGTAATCAATAATAGTAAATCATAGCTGTTTGCATTTAGCCGTCATATCCAACTGTAATCTTAGTAGACATCATAGAAACCCTTTAGTGGTTTAGTTAATTAATAAACAGTTTTGTTCATTTACAAAGCCGTATGTTCTCTTCACTTCAACTACAAAGACTTCGCTATCCGTGCATACAGAGAACATTACACAAACCATGATGTAAAATTGATATATCTCATTGGTCATTTAGGAAAACAAATTGGTAGTTATAGGATTTCTACACATTGATTTTTCACAAATGAAGCAGCTTATTAATGAAAAGATAATTGGACAAAGAAGTATGTTCTATGTTAAATATTTACAGCAGCTCTTGTGTTCAATATTTGTGACATCTACCGTTTGTAAGGACCCTTTATCTTAAAGCTGAAGATTGACTAGATGTTAACAATTACCAGCCACTTTGCAGGAAAATGCAAAGACTATGATGTCATCGAATGCCCAGGTGTAGTCTGGGTGGGGAGGATAGAACGCCAACTTTCTCGTAGCTTCCCTTCGCAGGTCAATGAGGAATGTTGAGTGCACCATAGGAACAGGATAACAAGCTGTACGCTTCCATTCCCGGATTGGAATGTAATCAGGAGTCCTTCTGTAGTAGCCCTGGATGAAAGTAGAACACAAAACTGAACTCGGATTGAAAAAAATAAATGAGGAACAAAATAGTTGCGATGGAAGTATAAGGGTGTCACTGTAACCTCTTTGCTAGTAATTTCATACCAGCATGAGAATGGAATGAGCCTGGTACAAAGCTTGGCACACCTTGGTCTTTTGGGATTAATACTGGTTTCCAATGACTTTGTAAGGGTTATAGGCTAGAGTCGTGTGAATGTTAAAGCTGAAGGACAAAATGTGTCACGGCATGTATGAACATGATGGTCGGAATTCTCTGGCATTGAAATTCTCTGTTCACGCCGGCAGTAAAGCATAGAAATCCCATTGACATGCGGCAGGAGTAGAGAATTCTGCCACCCGCAAATGGCGTGCCTGTGAGAAACTCGCAGCTGGGGGACCGGAAAATCCAGCCTAATATGGGCATCCAGGGAGCAACCTGCCTGCCAACCTGGCAGTGCCAAAGTGCCAGGCTGGCGTTGTCCCGGCACCGGAGATCAGGCTAGGGGTGTCCTGTCATGTGGGTGGGGTACGAGGGGGGGGGGGACGATCTGAGGACCCCCTTGTACTTGAGTTGGGGCTTTGGTTATCCAGGGGTCGGGTCGAGAGATTAGGACACCATTTGAAAATGGCGCCCCTATCTCCTCCTGCACTGAGGATTCTGGCGAGCAGAGCTCCTCAGTGCAGGAAACGGGACTAAGTGTGACCTCGGTAGGGCATTCCCTGCTGAGACACCGGATTGCAACAAAGTCCCATTCAACAGCGTGGTCTTTCTCGGTGCTGCGAGCACCAGGAAAAACCCGGCTAAACTTACTCGAAACGGGACTGTTGTTATTCGGTTAGGTCAGGCCCATAGTGGAAGATCTCTTAAAATTTGCCACCCACTGCACACAACAACTTTTAATCTATCACTGCAGCATCAGGAGGTATTAATCAGGAGCTGGGCTGAGGAAGGGCACAAAGTGCCCCATTGAAATATGGAACTGGGATTGTTGCTGATTTTTACACCTTGAACGTAGACTAGTCAATAACGCCTGACAATGCTGACTTTCCATGCGAAATGTTGCATGATTGTCAAGCACGTTATAAATTATAGATCTCTCAATGTTTTTTCATTGCCAGTCTAACCTCAAGGAGAAAAGTTTATCTGGAAAATGTGATTAAAGAGGAGCAGCAATTGTTGTGACATGTCAACTGTTATTGTTCATCAGCAACTTAGATTAAAGAAAAAAATTCCAAAATGTTGGGCGTGCATGAAGCAATAATGAAATGACTAACCTGCTGAGGAACAATTTTAGTAACTCAATTGGAACGTGCTATGAAGGACTGGATTACTATGATGCCCTTAGACTCTCTTGGTGAAACCAAATGCATGATTTAATATAATTAATAAACCATCCCCACCCACCGGGTCGTCATTCTGAATCTTCCCCCATCAGTTCTGTAGTCAGAGGTTACCCAAATCTGGGGATAAATGTGGAAGGATCTCTCCAGTACTTTTGGGTGTTTCCACAAGTCCATTATTGACTTTTTGTTGCAACTTGTTATATCGACTATTTCCACTGCTAATAACTGGGCTAGAATTGCATTTTAAAGCAACTCACCTGGGGTGTCATACCACACCAGAAATTTGAGTACAATGTGTGAGAATCCAGCATGGGTGCAACCACAGTCAGGTTTTCAGCTATCATCAAATTCAGTGTCTGCTCATTTGTTAGAACATTGTCTGTGTCTACAAACTGGAAGGAAAATAAAATAAGGAACAACATCAGTGATTTACAATTAAAGGAAGACTGTCTTGAGCCACTTAATGGTCTTACCCTTGCCTCACATAATAGTGATTTCTTATCTCTGGTCTGGTTATATAAAAAACAGTTACAGTCTAACTTAACTTATCCCACATGACAGGAATTGGAGAATGATTGTCGAATTCAGCTCCAGGTAAAGATCTGGGATTGTGAACAATGTCCTGAATACATAAATTGTTTTGCAGCATACGTATGAACATACGAATTAGATGCAGGAGTAGGCCACTTGGCCCTTTGAGCCTGATCTGTCATTCAATAACACATGGCTGATCCCATTGTAACAAAACCCCACATTCCTGCCTAACCCCATGATAACCTTTGACCCCTTTGTTAATCAAGACCCTATCTAGCTCTGTCTTCAAACTATTCAAAGCCTCTGGGTGCGATCTGATGGGTGCATTGCACCGGGCACAGTTCCGTGCAGGCCAGTTAGATTGCGGGAGAGGCTGAAATCAGGATCAGTGCCGGGCGTGGATTGGTTTCCGATCTAACCGGCCCGTTCCCATTGTCGAGATCCATTCCCGCCTTGACATGGCGAGAAACCAATAATCGCCAATTAAAGCCAATCTCCATAGGGAAGGACCCCTATTCAACGGCCTCTGTGATCTGATTGGCTCCCCAGTGAGGGGTCACATGAGTGCCCTTTAGCACACCTATTTAAAAATGTGTAGCTCGCACGATGGCTACTGTGGGAGCAGAGGAGGTGAGTAGCCATCTTCAAAACCAGGAAATCAGACCGGGGGTACTGGAGCTGCTGCTCCAATGCTCGGGGGAGGGGGTGGGGGAGACTCCGGGGGGGGCTGGCCTGGTCGGGGGTAAGCTGACATCGGTGGAGGGTGGACCCTGGACTGGGGTGTGAGGGGCACAGCGGCGGTGGATCCACCCCACTGGATAGTGAATACCCATAACAGGGGCAGCTGCAACTGCTGCCTGTCCATTCCACCGAGCACTCCAGGACCGAGCCCTGTCCATGATAATATGGTGAAGGTCACTTTAGTTCCCTCAGACAGTGGCGGCCTCTGGCCACACAGCTGAAGGCTATTGCTAATTGAGAATTGGCATTGTTTTATTTTCTAAATTTAGAGTACCCAATTCATTTTTTCCAATTAAGGGGCAATTTAGCGTGGCCAATCCACCTAGCCTGCACATCTTTTGGGTTGTGGGGGCGAAACCCATGCAAACACGGGGTGAATGTGCAAACTCCACACGGTCAGTGACCCAGAACCGGGATCGAACCTGCGACTTCGGCGCCGTGAGGCAACAGGGCTAACCCACTGCGCCACCGTGCTGCCCCGAGAATTTGCATTGTTAGTTACATGAGAACTTCACAGCTCTCAAGTAGATTTCCCTGGGTAGATGAGCCATGTCGCAGGCGAGTGTTACTGCCTGGCACCCCATTCATACTGTGAGGCCTGGATATTCTGCCTGAACACTGGAGGCATCAATATCACAAAGGCAACAGCCTACAAACAAACACCGAAGAGCTGGGCCGCAGCACTGGGGATATCCCACGGCCAGAGGGTAGGTGTGTGGATTGCGGAGAGGGGGCACCTGAGCCCGGTCCCAGTAATGTTCCCGGCAGGGTTCTGGCGTCTGGTGCCCAGGGGCCCTGGCTGTGGCCAGGGGTGTGTGTGCAGGGTGGGAGGGAGGGAGGGAGGGTGGGACAACTGGCTTGTTGGATGGCACCCTGTGAGATGGCAGGAAATGTAAAGGTGGGAGAGGCTTGGGGCCCAGAGAGTCACCCTTCTGACCCACCTCTCCCTCCCCCTCACCAACTATTCCCACAGCCACCCAGTCCCCACTCCCCCAATCGCCCTGCCCCATTCTCTCAGTGTCTGTGTTACATCACTACAGGGTGATGGGCCTGTGTTGGCACTGTCAGCGGGTCAATATACAAGGCAGGAGGGTGCTGATAACTCACTGTGAGATGAGCTCTGGTGCTCCTCAAACTGTGCCATAGATTGTTGGTCTTTCAGCCGCTCCAATTTCTTAAAGGTATCACATCATGGATGGTATCGTGGACACCACAGCAGCTACTCTAACAGTGCTATTGGAAGGCCAGGGGGCCAGACACCGGAGAAGGCAGCAGCAGCAGCGTCAACGGAGTTTCAAGGCGGTAGCAACATGGACAGAGGCCCATGTCACATCCTGAGGACACAGCCTCCCATCAGGCTGGGGAGTGACCAGAAGGGTGATGCAAGATCAATAACCTCAGAAACGAGATTGGAGACAATTGAAGGCTTTAAAACGCTAGATGTTTCCCCCCAGCAGCACAGGTACAGAAGAAAGCTGCTGGGGCGGTACAGGCTCTTATACCCCACCTTGCAGGGCGGAGCTAACATACAAGCTTATCCAAAGGGAACAAGTACATTCTCCACCAATGGTATTCCGGCATTACCAAGTACCGTAATCCTCCTAACACAGACTACCACATTCACCCCCTGTTAAAAAAAGAGTCCGGCGGGGATGGTGGCTTCGTATTACAACGTGATAAAAGTGGTAGAAGTTACAGTTATGAAGGTACCGTAATGCCTCCGTACAGTGTTTTGCCTCATTACAACTCTTAACTATTTACAACAGTAATGTACATTTCATAATGGAGCAATTAGTCGATCGGGGGCCCAGTCATCCTCTGCGATCGTCGTAGCTTTGGTGGTGATGCTGGTGGCGGTTCGGGTGTCTGTGACTCCTGGAGAATGGTTTCAGCCTCTGTTGCAGCATCATCACCTCTAGACGTGGCCGGTGGAAGGGCCAACTGACCTGGGAAGGGGGCGGCTGTGGGGTGAGCCGGTGGGCAGGGCCTAGACGGGGCCGGTGGAAGAACCGATCCACCTGGGAAGGGGGCGGCTGTGGGGTGCGCGGGTGGGAGGGAGGGTGGGACTGGTGGCGGGGGTGTGTATGTGGATCCAACGGGCGCCAGGTCCCGTAGGGAGACCGTATCCTGTCGGCCGTCGGGGTACGCCACATAGGCTTACTGAGGGTTAGCGTGGAGGAGATGGATCCTCTCGACCAATGGGTCCGATTTGTGCGCCCACACGTGTTTTCGGAGCAGGACAGGTCCGGGAGCTGCCAGCCAGGTCGAGAGCGAGGTCCCAGTGGAGGACTTCCTGGGAAGACATGGAGACGTTCGTGAGGTGTTTGGTTGGTCGCGGTACAGAGCAGTGACCGGATGGAGTTGAGGGCATCCGGGAGGACTTCCTGCCAGCGGGAGACTGGGAGATTCCTGGACCGCAGGGCCAGTAAGACGGTCTTCCAGACCGTTCCGTTCTCCCTCTCTACCTGTTCGTTTCCCTGGGGGTTGTAACTGGTCGTCCTGCTCGAGGCAATGCCCTTGCTGAGCAGGAATTGACGCAGTTCGTCGCTCATAAAGGAGGACCCCCGATCACTGTGTATGTAGGCGGGGAAACTGAATAGCGTAAAGATACTATGGAGGGCTTTTATGACGGTGGTTGCGGTCATGTCGGGGCAGGGGGTGGGAAATGGGAACCGGGAGTACTCGTCAATCACGTTCAGGAAGTACGTGTTGCGGTCGGTGGAGGGGAGGGGGCCTTTGAAGTCTATACTGAGGCGTTCAAAGGGACGGGAAGCCTTTATCAGGTGTGCTTTCTCTGGCTTGTAGAAGTGCGGCTTGCACTCCGCGCAGATTTGGCAATTCCTGGTGGCTGTCCTAACCTCCTCGAGGGAGTAGGGCAGGTTGCGGGTCATGATGAAGTGGAAACATCTAGTGACCCCTGGGTGGCAGAGGTCCTCATGGAGGGCTCGGAGGAGGTCCTCGTGGAGGGCTCGGTGGTGGTCCGCTTGTGCGTTGGCTAATGTGCCACGGGATAGGGCATCAGGAGGCTTGTTTAGCTTCCCGGGATGATACAAGATCTCATAGTTGTAGGTGGAGAGTTCGATCCTCCACCGTAAGATCTTGTCCTTTTTTATCTTGCCCCGCTGTGCATTATCGAACATGAAAGCGACCGACCGTTGGTCAGTGAGGAGAGTGAATCTCCTGCCGGCCAGGTAATGCCTCCAATGTCGCACAGCTTCTACTACGGCCTAGGCCTCCTTTTCAACTGAGGAGTGGCGGATTTCGGAAGCATGGAGAGTGCGAGAGAAGAAAGCCACGGGCCTGCCCGCTTGGTTGAGGGTGGCCGCCAGAGCTACGTCGGACGCACCACTCTCGACCTGGAAGGGGAGAGACTCGCCGATGGCATGCATCGTGGCCTTTGCAATGTCTGCTTTGATGCGGCTGAAGGCCTGGCGGGCCTCTGTCGACAGGGGAAAAACTGTGGATTGGATCAGTGGACGGGCCTTGTCCGCATAGTTGGAGACCTACTGGGCATAGTAGGAAAAAAAACCTGGGCAGCACTTCAGGGCCTTGGAGCAGTGTGGGAGGGGCAACTCCATAAGGGGGCGCATGCGTTCAGGGTCGGGGCCTATCACTCCATTACGCACAACGTAGCCATGGATGGCTAGGCGTCGGTGCTGAACACGCATTTATCCTTGTTATACGTCAGGTTAAGGATTTTTGCGGTTTGGAGGAATTTTCGGAGGTTGGTGTCGTGGTCCTGCTGGTCGTGGCCACAGATGGTGACATTGTCGAGGTACGGGAATGTGGCCCGTAAACCGTACCAGTCAACCATTCGGTCCATCTCTCATTGGAAGACCGAGACCCCGTTAGTGACACCGAAGGGAACCCTTAAGAAGTGGTAGAGCCGCCCATCTAGTTCGAAGGCAGTGTACTTGCGGTCACTAGTGCGGATGGGGAGCTGGTGGTAGGTGGACTTAAGATGCACCGTGGAGAAGACCTTGTAATGCGCGATCCTGTTGACCAGGTCGGATATGCGGGGGAGAGGGTACGCGTCCAGCTGCGTAAACCTGTTGATGGTCTGACTGTAGTCGATGACCATCCTATGCTTCTCCCCGGTCTTTACAACTACTACTTGAGCTCTCCAGGGACTGTTGCTAGCCTCAATGATACCTTCCTTCAGCAACCGTTGGATCTCTGACCTGATGAAGGTCCGGTCCTGGGCACTGTACCGCATGCTCCTGGTGGCGACGGGTTTGCAATCCAGTGTGAGGTTCGCAAACAGACAAGGCGGATCGACCTTGAGGGTTGCGAGGCTGCAGACAGTGAGGGGGGGTATAAGGCCGCCGAATTTGAATGTTAGACTTTGGAGGTTGCACTGAAAATCCAACCTTAGGAGTGTGGCTGCGCAGAGGTGGGGAAGGACGTAGAGTCGGTAGTTTTTGAACTCCCTTCCTTGAACTGTGAGGTTAGCTACACAAAACCCCTTGATCTCTACTGAGTGAAATCCGGAGGCCAGGGAGATGTTTTGATTAACGGGGTGGATGGGGAGAGAACAGTATCGTACCGTGTCGGGGTGTATGAAGCTCTCCGTGCTCCCAGAGTCGATTAGGCAGGACATTTCATGCCCATTGATAAGCACCGTCGTCGTAGCAGTCGATAGTGTTCGGGGCCGAGACAGGTCCAGGGTCACCGAGGCTACTCGTGGCAGCAGTTGAATGTTTTCTTCGGGCGGTGTGTGGTCAGCCGAGCTGGGGTCCTGGGAGTCCATCCAAGATGCCGGCACCCATTGGTCGCACATGGCTGGGGGTGCACAAAATGGCAGCGCCCATCCATCGCATGTGGCGTCCCCGGGACAAGATGGTGGCGCCCGGAGGCCGCACGTGGCCCTGGAGGAGGAAGATGGCGGCGCCTGCTGGCCGCACAGGGACAGTGCAAAGGATTGTGGTGGCGGTCCGTATTCGCCGCCAGAGACCGCAGTGACCGCCTGGGCCTGGCATACCACCACATTTACCGCATCCCTTGCAGGTGGATGCATGGGCCGGACAGCACTGTCGGGGGTGCTTAGCTTGCCTGCAAAAATAGCAGCGGGGCCCCCCGGGGTTGCCAGGCCGCCTTGCAGCACAAGCTTGTGGGGGGATGGGAGATGCCTCGGGGGGGGGTTCCACGCTGCCCAGGGGGCTGCCGCGCGGTTGGGGACGTAAGCGCGGGCGTTTCGGGAGGCCACATCCAGGGAGCCGGCAAGGGCCCGTGCCTCCTTGAGGCCTAGAGTGCCTTTCTCCAGCAATCGCTGGCAGATTTGGGACGACAGCGTACCTGCAACAAAAGCGTCCCGGATCAAAAATTCTGTGTGGTCGCTCGCCGAAACTTGCGGGCAGCTGCAGTTTCTGCCCAACACCAGGAGCGCACGGTAGAATTCTTCCAGTGATTCCCCAGGGATTTGTCGCCTCGTCGCTAGCAGATGTCGGGCGTAGACCTGGTTTACAGGGCGAATATAATGTCCTTTCAGCAGCTCCATTGCTACAGCAAAATTGTCCTCGTCCTCGATGAGGGTGTAGATTTCTGGGCAACAGATCTAGGCCAATCTTGATGCTTCTCCCCACTCCCTTCAACTCACTCAAACAGCAGATATTGATAAAGTGCAATGTCAGCCTGTCACTAGTACAGGAAATTAAATACCTGTGCTATAATATTTACTTTGTTCCCAATCCTTTTCACAATTAGGTTTGCAATTTGGTGTGACTGCCTCATTACTAATCTCACTCAATTTGGCCCAAGCAATTTGAAAGGTCTCGCAAAGGTGGTAGAAAATCGAGAATCTTTGTTACGTCTCTTCGTATTTTCTACCAACAATAGAGGTGGCAAGCCATTGAACTGAAAAGTGGTTTTAGCCATCCTAATTAATAATTGGCTAAGAGGACCATCAATTGTTTTACAAAGAACAAAGAACAAAGAAATGTACAGCACAGGAACAGGCCCTTCGGCCCTCCAAGCCCGTGCCGACCATACTGCCCGACTAAACTACAATCTTCTACACTTCCTGGGTCCGTATCCTTCTATTCCCATCCTATTCATATATTTGTCAAGATGCCCCTTAAATGTCCCTATCGTCCCTGCTTCCACTACCTCCTCCGGTAGTGAGTTCCAGGCACCCACTACCCTCTGCGTAAAAAACTTGCCTCGTACATCTACTCTAAACTTTGCCCCTCTCACCTTAAACCTATGCCCCCTAGTAATTGACCCCTCTACCCTGGGGAAAAGCCTCTGACTATCCACTCTGTCTATGCCCCTCATAATTTTGTATACCTCTATCAGGTCGCCCCTCAACCTCCTTCGTTCCAGTGAGAACAAACCGAGTTTATTCAATCGCTCCTCATAGCTTATGCCCTCCATACCAGGCAACATTCTGGTAAATTTCTTCTGCACCCTCTCTAAAGCCTCCACATCCTTCTGGTAGTGTGGCGACCAGAACTGAACACTATACTCCAAGTGTGGCCTAACTAAGGTTCTATACAGCTGCAACATGACTTGCCAATTCTTATACTCAATGCCCCGGCCAATGAAGGCAAGCATGCCGTATGCCTTCTTGACTACCTTCTCCACCTGTGTTGCCCCTTTCAATGACCTGTGGACCTGTACTCCTAGATCTCTTTGACTTTCAATACTCTTGAGGGTTCTACCATTCACTGTATATTCCCTACCTGCATTAGCCCTTCCAAAATGCATTACCTCACATTTGTCCGGATTAAACTCCATCTGCCATCTCTCCGCCCAAGTCTCCAGACAATCTAAATCCTGCTGTATCCTCAGACAGTCCTCATCGCTATCCGCAATTCCACCAACCTTTGTGTCGTCTGCAAACTTACTAATCAGACCAGTTACATTTTCCTCCAAATCATTTATATATACTACAAAGAGCAAAGGTCCCAGCACTGATCCCTGTGGAACACCACTGGTCACAGCCCTCCAATGAGAAAAGCATCCCTCCATTGCTACCCTCTGCCTTCTATGGCCTAGCCAGTTCTGTATCCACCTTGCCAGTTCACCCCTGATCCCGTGTGACTTCACCTTTTGTACTAGTCTACCATGAGGGACCTTGTCAAAGGCCTTACTGAAGTCCATATAGACAACATCTACTGCCCTACCTGCATCAATCATCTTAGTGACCTCCTCGAAAAACTCTATCAAGTTAGTGAGACACGACCTTCCCTTCACAAAACCGTGCTGCCTCTCACTAATACGTCCATTTGCTTCCAAATGGGAGTAGATCCTGTCTCGAAGAATTCTCTCCAGTAATTTCCCTACCACTGAAGTAAGGCTCACCGGCCTGTAGTTCCCGGGATTATCCTTGCTACCCTTCTTAAACAGAGGAACAACATTGGCTATTCTCCAGTCCTCCGGGACATCCCCTGAAGACAGCGAGGATCCAAAGATTTCTGTCAAGGCCTCAGCAATTTCCTCTCCAGCCTCCTTCAGTATTCTGGGGTAGATCCCATCCGGCCCTGGGGACTTATCTACCTTAATATTTTTTAAGACACCCAACACCTCGTCTTTTTGGATCACAATGTGACCCAGGCTATCTACACCCCCTTCTCCAGACTCAACATCTACCAATTCCTTCTCTTTGGTGAATACTGATGCAAAGTATTCATTTAGTACCTCGCCCATTTCCTCTGGCTCCACACATAGATTCCCTTGCCTATCCTTCAGTGGGCCAACCCTTTCCCTGGCTACCCTCTTGCTTTTTATATACGTGTAAAAAGCCTTGGGATTTTCCTTAACCCTATGAAAGAGACTGTAGCCTGAAATTTCGCTCACCAATATGTAGTCAGCCCACTTCTCCCTTGCAGTTTTCAGTGCTGTTTGCTTGAGTTTCATCACATGTGAGAACCTGGAATTGCTCCAATGTTTTGGTCCAATTTCGTCAGAATAGTGCCTGGGGGAACCAAACGAAGGCTGTTAGATCAGTGGGGACATCATTGGCAGGGCACACTGACTGACCCTGTGCTGATGTTTTGATTCAGGGGCTGCTGAACTTCACCTCTGGCAGGGGTGTGACAATGACAAGGTGGGCTGTAGAATTAGGGAACTGATTCACTACTGCCTATGTTGAACTCAACATCCTCCTTCAGAAAGGGTAAGGTGAAGTCCTGAACCAAGTCAACCTGTCATCAAAGAAACGTAACAAGAAATTTGTCAGAGGAATTCAAATAAAAGCAGGTGTTGCTGCAATACACAACCCCGCTGTAAAATTCACCCCCATATTCTTAAAGCAAAACCAAAATAATAGCTCTTTGCTATTAATGAATGACGCTTGGTAAGTTGTGCATAGATTAGAGATTCTGGCTTGAAGCAAGTGAAACTTGTAGGACTTTTTGTTTTAAAAGAACTCCAGTAGATTGTGCATGCTGTTTATTCATGCTCCTTATTGTGATGTCTTCCCCCATCCATGGGCCACTAGCTTACATTGACCACAACACCTGGCTCAATAGCATGTGTCATTTTGTGATGACAGTGGCCATCTTGGTAACAGATGAGTGCCACATATATCCATTTCTGGCACAATCTTTGTTGGGTGTCATTTTGGTGAGGGACATAGAAGCATGGGGCATTAGTATACAGAATGGGTAAATCAAGCCTCAGTTAGTGTGTGATGCTGATTTGATGCCAGCTCTGTTGTTGCGTTCTCAAACACACACGGTTGAACATGTGTTCAGCAGCACAGGGACCCCTGGTCAGTGCTATTCAAAGTGATCATCAACTATGCTCAGTTTAGTTGCTGACTGATTTCTATTGGTTCTGTCCACTGACTCATTACCCGAGCTGTTGGCAGCCTTTGAAATTTGCTATTCTATCCTGATGAGTGCAAGACGAAAAGCTTCAATAACATGTCCCTTTCTTCAGTAATAAACAGAGCTTCTGTTCTCTATAATTGGGCCATTTCTACAGTCAGTGCCATGCCTGTTCACCCTCTTTGAGCTCTGTTGATCTAAACATTGCAAAGAATGTCAGTGGTAAATAATACTGCAAAGGCTGATGCAAAGGCTGCTTTTTAAAAAATTATTTCCCAGGCTCACAGATATTGCAGCCTCAGCAGCGCCAGAACTCAGCAGTGGGTGCTGCTGGGACTGCAAGCAGACCCAGTCAGGAGACATCATGAATACCGAACTGAACAAAACTTGGGATTTTTGGGTGGTGAGAGATTAGACACTCTAGGGGCGGGTGGGAGGGGGCTGGGGGGTCAGGTTTGGAGGCTGTGGGGGAGAGTTAATGTGAGGAGGCTACCATCTTAGAGGGGGAGTAGTGCCACAGATGTGCACTGGGCACATCCCCAAAGGAGATATACCCCTTTCTTCATGCTTTTTACCCTCGGACGGTGAAATAGGGGCTGCCCACTCTCGTCCGTCTTCCAAAGCACAGCATATTATGGCAGTGGAGGCAAAATGAGGATGTTAATTGCATCTTAATTTCCCCTTAACTGGGCAGTTAAGTACCTCAATAGATTGAGGTGTCGGTGAGCTAGTGGGCACCTTTCTCACCCATTATGGGGAATGCGTCAGGGTGGGCAAGAAGATGGTTGGCGAGCCGCTCATCATATTTTATGTGCCCTTTCCCCGCCACCCCTGCTAAAAACCACGTCTGAGTGAAGGACTGTAAAATTCACCCATTGAACAATTTTGAGGTCAGCTATTCTTCCAATCTAAACCGCGCTCCAAATGTTTAAACAGGTCTGCAACTTGTTTGCCTCCTGGCATTTTGCTGTTCCTTGACAATCATTGTTACAGAATCTCGGTGATCTAATACAATTCAGGCAAGAAAGAACAATGAACAAAGAAAAGTACAGCACAGGAACAGGCCCTTCAGCCCTCCATGCCTATGCCGACCATGCTGCCCGTCCAACCTAAAACCTTTTACACTTCTGGGGCCCTTATCCCTTTATTCCCATGCTATTCATGTATTTGTCAAGATGCCCCTTAAACATCACGATCGTTAAGGTCTTAAAATAATAGAGTATTCATAAGAATACACATGGTGCGTCACTGTTGCAGAAGTGAAGTTCCACACCTGTAAGCAAACTCTTGGATGGTGCCCATCCTTCCTCAAAATTTTCAAGGCCTGATTTTGACTCGAGAAATGGCCTGGAATCTCCTGCCTGTTGGGCCTGGTGGTTCTATCGCCTGATTAGGCCCTGTTCATTCTGGCACACTAAGGTTCGACAGAGAACTTAAATAAAAATATTTACCGTGGCCTTTTCGGCAGACTCCCACTAGATGTGACTGTTGGTTTGGCCCCTTACCATTTATTCTGAATAAAGCAGCTGAGGCCAAAGGATTGTGGGGCGCAAGTCTCCGGTTCCCCAGCAGCGTTTTTCTTGGCAGCGAGATTCTCTACTGCCGCTGCTTGTCAATGGGATTTTCTATTGAAGACTCCCCAAGCCGCCGGGAAACCCATTGCGGGGGACAGGGGCAGTGGTGCACTGCCGGAGGGAATAGAGAATTCCAACGGCCGGAGAATTCTGTCCTGTATGTTTTCAAGAAGAAGTTAGATAGTTCTTGGGGCGAATGGGAGCAAAAGATATGGGAAAGTGGGAACAGGTTACTGAGTTGAATAATCAGCCCGGATCATAATGATTAGCAAAGCAGGCTGGAAAGGGCCCAATGACCTCCTCCTGTTCCTACTTTCTGTGTAAAGATTGCATCAATCCCTCCCTTGTGCTTATCTTTGATGTGCACGTGAAGGTTGTTTGGATTTCAAATGTGTCAAGCGTTGCTCATTGCTAAGCAAGTGATGCTTCGCAGGTCCATGGCACCCATGTCTGGGAATGTTCCCTCCAAACTGTGTGGCCATGCAGCAACCCAAGAGTCACTGTGCAAAAGTTGGCATCTTTAAATTACCTTGCATACATGGCCATGCAAACAGATTTAAAGAGGCCAGGCACTTACGCAAATTGACCTGTGTACTCCAGGGAAAAAAGATCTGAAGTTACGTTGATGTCTGGTACAATAAACCTGAAATGTACTATGCCTTCATTAAAGGGAAAATGCTTGGCATTCCTGATCAATATTTGAAGAGGAAAAGAGGCAGCAAAATGAAATAAGTTACTTTTGTCAGGACAGTGTTGAATGTTTGTAGCACAGTGCTGATGCGATTTACCTCAGTGTATTGAACAAAGTACCCCCAACCTTTTATTGGATGAAGGCAATGCAATGCCCCTTTAATTGCTCTAATTATATTTTCAAGGTGCATTTCCAGACATCAATTGCACCAAGCTTTGCAGAACAATGTTTCCATGAAAATATTTGGAAGCCACCTAAATCAAAGATTCATACGAGCAGATGAGAATTGACTGAGGTGGCCGAGCAATGTAGACCACTCACTTGGGATGATCCAGGGGCCGCCACTCCACATAATGATAGGCCTTCTGAACATTCTTTAACCATTCCCGCAGTATTGCTGTTGTGTTGTCAGTGTTGTGGTCTGTGGCAACCCTATAGAAAAGACACAGATAAAATCATCATTGGTAAACCAAACCGAACTGAAGTAGCATTTAAAATCAGTAGATCAGTAAACAAATTGATCTTACATTAAATACAAAAGGATGTTGCTTTTCTGTCAGCACTAAATAAAGGCGGGCAGTTTATAAATCTGCTTGGTGTTGGACTGTTGCTGAGGGAAGAGAGTAATTTAACATATCACCCTGACAGATACTATCACCAGCCCCATTTTCACAGGTTTATCTCACAGGTTTCTTGTCCTGTAATGCCTCATGCTGAATGCTATTGATGTTGAAGGAATTCATTCAGAGAGAAGAGAAATATTGACATTTCCTCAAATTATTCCTCCAGCACTTAAAATAAGCAAAGAAATTCCCAAATTCAATGTGGAGCTGTGTAGAAGGCATGGGCCTATTCTGAAAGAACCAGCACAGACATAATGGACTGAATGGCATCCTTCTGTGCTGCAAGGTTTTATCGCAGCTTTATTTTGATTCTCAGGATGTGAACATTTCTGGCAAGGCTGGCATTTCTTGTCCACCGCTAGCTGTCCAGGATTGTTTTTAGGAGCCAGCCACATTGGTGTCGGGCTGGAGTCACGCATAGGCCAGACTGGGTAAGGATGCCAGACTTTCTTCCGAGAAAGATATTAGTGAATCAGTGAGATATTGCAACAGTCCGAAGGCTTCATCGTCACTTTTATTGATACCAGTTCCCTATTCAGTTAGCTGACTTCGGCCAGGAGGGCAACAGGGGAGTTGGAATTTTCATCAGCAACACTGGTCCAGGAAAAGGAAGTAGCCTGTGTTCCCGTTTCACTATTCCAGTGCACTAGTGAATTCTGCTTAAGGTTGGGATGGCGTCACTTCCGGTGGCGCCCTCGAGGAAGCAGGTCGCAGGTCGGATCGCTCCCGCCCGCGATGGAAAAACGGACCTGTTTCAAAGGATTTCTTCTGGACCTGGCGACCTGAATCGGTGGAGGAGACGAAGGGAAGAGGTTTTCCCCCCGGGGTATGGACAGTTGGACCAGACGTGGTCGAGTGGAGCGGCAAGGATCGAAGCGGGAGCAGCGGGGACCCCAGACCAGGCGGCGAAGCATGGCGGACGGCAAGGACCAGGCAGCGGAGGCTCACTGGCCAAGGGAGCAACAGATGGTGTTTTTCAGGAATTGCTTCACGAACTGAAGAGGGACACGTTGGACCCGATGAGAGCGGTAATGGACCGAATAGTCGAGGCGCAGGCGGTCCAAGAGAAGGCGCTCAGGGAGGTCGAGGTGAAGCTCTCCAGCCAGGCGGACACGGTAACGGAGCTGGAGCACGAGGTGGAGGAGCTGAACCCCTGCCAGAGGAGGATGCAGGAGCAGCTTGAAGAGCTGGGGAATAGAGCCAGGAGGCAGAACCTGAGGATCGTTGGCCTCCCCGGGTGCATACGTGATGGGTATGCTCGAGGCGCTAATGGGACTGGAGGCCTTCCCTCGACCGCTGGAGTTGGATGGGGCGCATAGAGCCCCCGCAAGGAAGCCCAGGACGGGCGACCGACCGAGGGCCTTAGTGGTCCGCTTTTACCGGCTTGCCGACAGGGATCGTGTGCTGCAATGGGCCAAGGCGGAGAGGAGCAGCAGATGGGAGAACTGCGAGGTGCGCATTTACCAGGACTTGGGAACGTAGCTGGCCAAGAGGCGTGCAGGATTCATCAAGGTAAAGGCAGCCCTCTATAAAAAGGAGGTGAGGTTTGGAGTGCTGTATCCTGTGAAGCTTTGGGTCACGTTTGAGGAATTCCATCACTACTTCGAGACACCAGCACAGGTTTGGGCTTTCAATAAAGATAAGAAGCTGGACTTGAACTAACGGGCACTTAGTTTTTTCAGTGCTCTACAGTGGCTACAGTAGGTTAACAGTCTGCCGACTGTTAACCTGACTGGCTCTGACTAGGAATGGACTTTTATTAAAAGAAGAAGCTGGACTCGAACTAAAGGACTCTGGGCTCACAGAGCTTTTGTGTGGCGGCGGTCTGTTAAATTATCCTGTACTGTAATATTTTATCTAAGATTGTTTTCAGCCTGGACAGAGAGCGGGGGTTGGAGGGCGCACTGCTTAGGGTGATTTTGGGAGATTGCAACAAGGGGGGGGGGGTGGAAGGAGAGCAGAGAAGACTTAAGGGGGGGTGGGGTGATCAGGGATCCCCCGGGGGAGAAAGTCGCTTGCCGGGAACAGTGTAGGAAACCGACAGCAGCAGCACCCGGGGGTGGGGGTGGGGGGGGTTTAGAGCCACATTAGTTTAGTTGAACACGTGGGGCATGGACAAACAGAACTGATAGGGGAAGTGCCTGATTAAT
Organism: Scyliorhinus torazame; assembly: GCF_047496885.1. NCBI lineage: Eukaryota > Metazoa > Chordata > Chondrichthyes > Carcharhiniformes > Scyliorhinidae > Scyliorhinus > Scyliorhinus torazame. The sequence continues at coordinate 140,526,532 of NC_092713.1, forward strand.
ATGTTTATTCTTTCCCACTGTTCGTTTTCAATATGTTACGGCTTTTTGCATATGGCCTTTTTTCTCTGTAAATGTTACAAATTTGTTTTAAATAAAAAATTTCAAAAGGAAAAACAAAAGGTTGGGATGGCGTTCTGCAGTGAAACCCCAAGGGTCAAGTTGCCTGTTGATGCACGCTGCCCTGGCTCACAGATGGTAGCAGGAAACCAGAGCTGAGAAAGACTGCTGCATGTCATGAACTGGACAAGGGGTTGCGTTTGTGGGCTCCCTGTGATTTCGAGTCTCCACTTCATTCAAGGGGCAAACTGCAATGCACTAAACAGTCATCCTGACTCTACACACCGGACTGGTGCCTGAATATGGGACTGGAGCTGCCACTAAACTTTGGGAATGTAAGTTAAGGCAGGGGGAGGTTGCAATTGCAGAGAGGTGTGGTCTGGGGTAGCAATGGCGATCATATTTCAGTGGGCCCCACAGGAGCACTTCTGTCCTGCCAATATTCACAAATTAATCAAGATTATCTTTCGAGGGACTCTTCTTTTCCATCATTTGTGGAAGTGACTGGTATTGTGGCAGCTCCAATACTTCTGGCTGAAAGGACGATTGGGATCCTATTCAGGTCATGGTACCTAGTTTTCCATAATAAATGGTGCCTGTTGCCTGAATGAGGGCTGTAACCACCCAGAGGTAGACCCTTGCGGCAGGCTGAGTCACTGTTGTTGATGGGGCAGTGAGATCACCAGGCCTATTTTTACGCCCTTATCATCCTGCTCACACCAAGTGGGGCAGGGCACTCAGAATCAACTCATGCAACTTTAACTGGACAGGGAAAACAAATTCAAAGAAATTCACAAACAATAGTGATATGGGGCGGGATCCTCCGACCTCCCGCCGGGTGGGCGAATCGCTGGGGGTCGGCATAATCCCGCCCCCGCCATCCTCCTAATTTTCCCGCCCCCCCCCCAAATTGCCCCGGTGTGAGTCGCGCTACCTGCCTCGGAGAATGACGGGGTCCGGCGCGGCTCAATGGGCCCCGGGGCTGACCGAATTCTCCGGCCCATGATGGGCCGAAGTCCCGCCCATTCTTGGCCAGTCCCGTCAGCGTAAATCAGAGTAGGTCCCTTACCGGCGGGACCTGGCGGCGCGGCGGGCAGGCTCCGGGGTTCTTGGGGGGTCGCGGGGGGATCTTGCCCCGGGAGGTGCTCCCACGGTGGCCTGGCTCGCGGTCGGGGCCCACCGATCCGCGGGTGGGCCTGTGCCGTGGGGGCACTCTATTGTTCTGCACCGGAGGCTGTGGTCTTCCACCATTCCCAGTGCGGAAGCAGTTCCCTCTGTGCATGCGCGGGGATGACGCCAGCACGCACTGGCGCTCCCACGCATGCACCGACTCATGCCGGCCGGCGGAGACCCTATGGTGCCAGTTGGCGTGGCGTCAAGCTCCTTTCCCGCCAGCCGGCGGGGCGCCAACCACTCCGGGGCGGTCCTAGCCCCTGAAGGTGCGGTGGATTCCGCACCTTTGGGGCGGCCCGACGCCAAAGTGGTTCACGCCACTACGTCCTGCCGGGACCCCCCGCCCCGCTGGGTAGGGGAGAATCCCGCCTGTGGTTCTCAAACATATCAGCACCGCTAAAAAAAAATGCAACATTTTGGCAAAGCTTTTCACCTTGCACTCACCTTGACATTTGCAATAATACGATACAACGGAAATCAACAAAATAATGCTGTATGAGCAGAGAGCATTCCCTTCTCATATTGTAGAAATGTGTTGGTTTCCCTCAAGTTGTGTTCTTGCAAATGCCCTGATGATTGCAAGATGAAAAACTTTGATAAAAATGTCTCTTTTTTTCATCAATACTGGCATTGCTATAGAACCAGCCAGAAAAACATTTCAACAATAAATTAAACCATTATTATAAATGTCAGTGAATTCATTGTGAACGAACCTCACATTGCCACTGTTAATTCATAATTTATCAAATTTATTGAAGTTTCAGCTTCTTTAATGTCTGTTTGACTCAGGAATGACAGTACGAGTGACAGTCAGAGTGACAGTAATTTGTTGATGAATGTGCTGCTGTTTGTGCTACATATAATTGGGTGCTGTTACCCAATCTTCTGTGTGGCACCAAAAATAAATGTATTGGTTTTTGCATCTGGAACTGGGAAGACACAGAAAAGATGTTTCCACAAGTGGGAAAACCAGAAATCATGGAATCACTAAAGTGCAGAAGGAGACCATTTGACCCATCAAGTCTGCACCCACCCTCTGAAAGGGTACCCTGGGCTGGTTTCTCTGCCCCACCGCGCCACATTTCTGCCCTACCCGCCAGCGGGATTCTCCGTCACGCCGGCCGATCAATGGGGTTTCCCATTGTGGGGCAGCCCCACGCCGTCGGGAAAACCCCGGATGCTGGCAAAACGGAGAATCATGCCGGTGGAGAATCCCGCCCCCTATCTAGGGTCAGGCCCCTACCCTATCCCATTATTAGGTTCTTGATTAATAAGGGGATCAAGGATTATGGGGAGAAGGCGGGAGAAAGTGGATGAGAAAAATATCAGCCATGATTGAATGGCGGAGCAGACTCGATGGGCCGAGTGGCCTAATTCTGCTCCTATGTTATGGTCTAATCCACCTAACCTTTTGGACACAAAGGGGCAATTGATCATGGCCAATTCACTAACCTGCACATCTTTGGACCGTGGGAGGAAACCAGAACACCCGGAGGAAACCCATGCAGACACAGGGAGAAAGTGCAAACATCCACACAGTCACCTGAGACCGGAATTGAACCCAGGTCCCTGGCACTGTGAGGCAGCAGTGCTTTTTTTGTTTTTGTTTATAAATTTAGAGGACCCAATTCATTTTTTCCAATTAAGGGGCAATTTAGCGTGTTCAATCCACCAACCTTGCACATCTTTGGGTTGTGGGGGCGAAACCCACGCAAACACGGGGAGATTGTGCAAACTCCACGCGGACACTGACCCAAAGCCGGGATCGAACCTGGGACCTCGGCGCCGTGAGACTGCAGTGCTACCACTGCGCCACCGTACTGCCCGTGTGAGGCAGCAGTGCTAACCACTGTGCCATTGTACCGTCTACTATAAAATAGTTGTGAAAAAATCCAATAGGGAATTCAGCAGCAAGATGAATAACTTGCAATTATATTGCACCGTGTTTCAAAGCACTCTACAGCAAATTAAATATTTTAGAAAGGTATTTATTGTTGCAATGTGGGAAATGCAGCGGTCAATTTGTGCACACAAGCTCCCCCTGTTTTTGTGATGTTGATTTTTATGCGTGAGATGTGAGCTTTGTTGGCTAGGTCAACATTAATTGCCAATCCCTAATTGCCCTCGATAAGGTGGTAGTGAGGTGCCTTCTTGAACCACTGAAGTCCATGCATTGTAGATACACCCACAGTGCTGTTAGGCATTTTGATCTAGCGACAGTGAAGGCATGGTGATATATTTCCAAGTCAGGATGGAGTGTCTTGGAGGGGATCTTCCAGGTGGTGGTATTCCCAGATATCTGCTGCTCTTGTCCTTCTAGATGGTAGCAGTTGGGGATTGGAAGTTGCTGTCTAAGGAGCCTTGGTGTGTTCCTACAGTGCATCGATTAAATGGTACACGCTTCTGCCACAGTGTATTGGTGATGGAGGGAGTGAATGCTTGTGGATGGGGTGCCAATCAAGCGGGCTGCTTTGTCCTGGATGGTGTTGAGCTTCTTGAATGTTGTTGGAGCTGCACCCACAGGCAAGTGGAAAGTATTCCATCACACTCCTGACTACTGCCTTACGGATGATGGATAGACTTTGGGGGGTCAGGAGGTAGGTTACCCGCCATAGGATTCCAAGCCTCTAACCTGCCCTTGTAGCCAAAGTATTTATATGGCTAGTCCAGTTTAGATTCTAGTCAATGGTAATTCCCAGGATGTCAATACTGAGGAATTCCACAATGGAAATGCCATTGAATGTCAAGGGACAAATTGTTTGATTCTGTTTTGTTGGAGATGGTCATTGCCTGGCATATGGGCAGCACGGTAGCATTGTGGATAGCACAATTGCTTCACAGCTCCAGGGTCCCAGGTTCGATTCCCGGCTTGGGTCGCTGTCTGTGCGGAGTCTGCACGTTCTCCCCGTGTCTGCGTGGGTTTCCTCCGGGTGCTCCGGTTTCCTCCCACAGTCCAAAGATGTGCGGGTTAGGTGGATTGGCCATGATAAATTGCCCTTAGTGTCCAAAATTACCCTTAGTGTTGGGTGGGGTTACTGGGTTATGGGGGTATGGGCTTGGGTAGGGTGCTCTTTCCAAGAGCCGGTGCAGACTCGATGGGCAAAATGGCCTCCTTCTGCACTGTAAATTCTATGATTCTATGATATGTGTGGCATGAATGCTACTTTCAACTTGTCAGCCCAAGCCTTTATATTGATCAGGTCTTCTGCATATGAACATAAACTGCTCCAGTATCTGAGGAATTGTGAATGGTGCTGAAGATTGTGCAATCATCAGCGAACATCTCCAATCCTGTCCTTCTGATAGAAGGAAGGTCATTGATAAAGCAGTTGAAGATGGTTGGACCGAGGACACTACCCTGAGGAACTCCTGCAGTGATGTCCTCAAGCTGAGATCGCCAACGACCACAATCATCTTCCTCTGTGTCAGGTATGACTCCAACCAGGCTCAAGTTTTGTTAGGGCTCCTTGATCCCACATTCAGACAAATGCTACTGTAATGTCAAGGTCAGTCACTCTCACCTCACCTCCAGAGGTCAGTCCTTTTGTCCATGTTTGCACCAAGGCTGTAATGAGGTCAGGAGCTGAGTGGCTCTGGCGAAACCCAAACTGAGAATCAGTGAACAGGTCATTGATAGGCAAGTGCTGCTTGATAGCGTTGTTGATGACCCCTTCCACCACATTATTGATGATCAAGAGTCGACTGATGGGGCAGTAATTGGTCAGGTTAGGGTTTGTCCTGCTTTTTATGTACAGGATCTTCCTGGGCAATATTCCCAATGCCGGGTAGATGCCAATATTGCAGATGCACTGGAGCAGTTTGGCTAGGGGCGTGGCAATATCTGGAACAGTAGAATTTCCAGAATATTGTAAGGCCAATATCCTGCAATATCCAGTACCTTCAACCATTTCTTGATTTCATGTGAACTGAATCAAATTGGCTGAAGACTGACATATGTGATGCTGGAGATCTCTGGAGGTGGCCGAGTTGGATCATCCACTCAGCACGTCTCGCTCCAGAAAATTGTTGCGAATGGTTCAGCCTTCTCTTTTGCACTGGTGTGCTGGGCTCCTCCATCATGAGGATGTGGATATTTGTTGAGCCTCCTTTTCCAGTGAGTTGTGGATTTGTCCACCAACATTCATAACTGGATGTGGCAGGATTGCAGAGCTTAGAGCTGATCCATTGTTTGTGGAATTGCGTAGCTCTATTACTTGCAGCTTAAGCTGTTTGCCACACAAGTAGTTCTGTGTTGTAGCTTCACCAGGTTGACATCTCGTTTTTAGGTATGCCTGGTGTTGCTTCTGCACTCTACGTTGAATTGTGTTGAATTCTGCCACTTGATGATATCAGCACGTTTTTTGCCCATAGCAACATACACTTGGATTGGTGCCCAGGATTTTGTGTCTCCAATCATGTCCCTGATGGAATGGAAGTACTGCTGTAAAATGGGGGTAAACCCACCTTGGGTCAGGGGTATCTTTCATCAAGAGCTTCTCTTTTGGGCACTCGAGGGTCCATAGAGGCATCGCCTGTAGCAATGTGGTAACATGGCACCGTCCTCATTCCTCCTTGCCCATCACAACCAAGGCCCACTAGCCTCCCCTTGGCACTCTGAGAACGTACCTACCTGATGTTGAGGGTGTACAACTAACAATGTGCTCTCACCCTCCAGGTGCAGCCTCCACAATGGCCAGTGCTAGTGGTGGCACTGCTGAGGCTGCTGAACTACTGGTCCTCTGATTGGGCCACCAACTCTTGGAAGTGGGCCTCAGTCCTTCACAGATTTACTCAGCTTCTATCTGGAAAACGTAGCCCCAGGTGACGCTGCCCAAGAGATATGGCACACCCGCCCCACTGCTGGGCAACCCGTCGCGGGGGGGGGGGGGGGGGGGGGGGGGGGGGGAGTCCCGCCCTGCGTCTCTCAGAATTTTTATTCAGATTGGTTGAAGAGCCATCCTTTTGCTGACCCTGTTCACACCAGAGATCCCCTGTAAAAGGTGCTCTGCTGGATCACATCTCCAATAGCCACGAGCCCACATGAAAAATCTGTGGGAAGCTGTCAGCAACAAGCATGGCGAGTGCTGTTCCTTCACTGCTGACTGCAGAATTCAGACCAGGAACTATTGTGCCTGCTGTGAGTGTGGTAAACCTGAATCATTACTTGGCTTACACTGTAGCTTCCTTAACGTTCATCGTGGCTTGTACTGATTAGAAGGAAAACTGAACACACTGTAAATAAAAGCTGTAATTGGTGGAAATGCCAACTTCAAATTTACAATTCTTCCCATTTCCTCTCAGGGCTGTGCTGGCTTCCACAGGCATACAGTCAGTTACTGTGGCACATTGGAACAGCTAGTTTAACAAAGGCCAGGGATTGAATCTTCGCCCTCACCAGATGAACCAGTGTATTTACTCATTCAATTGAAGAAACCATTTGACGTGCAGGCTCCGTATGTCAGATAGAAATACCTGTGAGAAACGCATGATCACAAGGACAGACTTTTTACAGCTTTTGATTTTTATTCTCCCTTGAAAGAAATTTAGGGTTCCATTTTGTATTTCAGTCCCATGACTGATTCTGAAAGAGTGAGATTTCAGTCGGGCATCCAGGAATTCCAGACCTTATCCTTGTGAACACACCCTCTCGTAAAGTTGCACATCACTTCACCCTTCCAACTCACTGAGCTTTAAAGAGTCCTCACAGAAAGAAACGGCGAGGCCACAGCTTATTGTACAGTCTCACTCTGTGAGCCACAGACCGGCCTGAGAAATGATTTACAACTGTGCACTTACCTAAAACGGCAACACTTCCCTGTGAAAGGGGAAAAACAATCTTTAGAGGGAAGTTTAGAATGTTGCGACTGTGACTGCAGCCATTTCCCAGAGCCATTATTAGTTGGATGTGGTGGTGGAGAATTCCTGACTTGCAGGGCAAAAATTCCTAACATTAGCAACGTGGTCACTCAACACCAACATGCAGTATGACAGCATATTGTGAATCCATGCTAAATGTTTTGCCGTCAGAACCTTAATGGCTCCAGTGCGAGGACTAAACAACATTGATATTTCAGATCTCGTGTGCAAATGAACACCTTGAGCCCCTTAAAATAATTACAGGATAAGCCATAAGAGCAAAGCTCAAATTGTTTGCAAGTTTCAAAAACAACAAAGGCTAAATGATATCTGTTACTATCTATATTTTCATGGCATCATTTCAATCATATTAAAGCAATGCTAATTATGGGTTCAAGGTAGCCCTGAATTTATATTGTGATTAAAGAATGTAAGAGGCTGTCACATTGTTTCATCAGATTGTGATAATCGCACCTCAAGCTTCACACAAAATATAATCTGGGTATTTGGTAGCTACAGAACATCATTAAAAGAGGATTAAACATGCAACATAATGAAAATGTTGCATCCAATTTCTGTCTTCATATTCTATTCCCAAATGCTGGTGACATCTAACTACTTTGATTGAACCAAATAAACTAAATTAAATAAACTGATGATTAAATTAAAAGGGGGAGACATCCAAACTGTGGGCACCTGAGACTTGTACGGTGTGGAAGTTGCCAATCTGGTGGATTCAGCAACATTTCCCTGGCCCTTTCAATGTGAATTTGGTTTGGGTGAGAAGTCGGTGTGCAGGAAATAAGGGCTCCTTTGTCTACTTTATTTGAGCCTTCTGTGGTTGGTGAGTTTCCTTCCTTGTCTCCAAGCTAGGTGATTGCAATTCCATATGACAGTAGCTGTGCAAATTCTGAATTAATCGATTAATTAATTAAATAAATAAGGATAGATATAAATGGCAGGGCTGCTGGTGTGCCATGACTGCAGCATGCAGCAATCTGTAGAATACTCTGCACTCGTGGACAACCATATCTGCAGCAATTTCTGCAACTTGTGCAACTTCGGCTCTGAGCTAGAGTCTGAGCTGCAGACATTATGGGGCCTCAAGGAGGGGGAGAACTACCTGGACACTTTGTTCCAAGAGGCAATCGCAACCCTTAAGTTAGGCAGAACGTTAGTGTTGGTCAGGGACAGGAGGGTGTGACTGAGAGGTAGGCAGGTAAGTAGAACCAGCACATAGTGATGGAAGAGCCTTAACCCCTGACTTTGTCCAATAGGTACGAGGTGCTTGATATCTGTGTGGTTGAGAAGAAGGACTGCAAGGTGGATGAGCTGACTGATCATGGCACCATGAAGAAGCATGCCATTCAAGTGGGGAAAACGAAGAGGAATGAGGTATTGATAGGAGACAGTACTAGTGAGGCAGATAAATACTGTTGAAACTAAAAGGGCTAGGGGATGTGAACCTATGCAATGAGTCAGAGGAAGGGGAACACAGACAGAAACAAAAGACAGAAAGTGGAATAAGAAAAGTGATGGGCAGAGGAATCAAGGGTCAGAATGAAACAGAGCCACAGTGAAAAATAATGGGAACGGGACAAATAATGTTAAAAAGTCAAGCCTTTTAAGGGTTTGTGCCTTAATAAAAGGATAATTTGTAATAAAGTGGATGAATTAATCATGCAAATAGATGTAAATGGGATGAGATAGTCGGGATTAGGGATATATGGCTACAGGGTGACCAGGGATGGGAACCTAGCATCCAGGGGTATTCAGTATTTAGGAAGGGTGAGACAAAAAAGAAAAGGTGGTTTAATTGCATTGCTGGTTAAAGAGGAAAGTTACACAATAGTGAGGAAGGATATTAGCTCTGACAATGTGTTATCTGTATGGGGAGAGCTGAGAAACACCAAGGGGCAAACATTGTTGGCAGGAATTGTATATAGATCCCAAATCTGGGAATAGCATTAAATAGGAAATTAAATCAATGTGAGTTTATCCACTTTGGTAGCAAAAACAGGAAGGCAGATTGTTATCTGAATGGCTACAGATTGAGAAAAGGGAATGTGTAATGGGACCTGGGTCTCTTTGTACACCAGTCACTCAAAGTACGCATGTGATGAGGAGAAATTTCTTAACCCAGAAAGTGGACGGCTTGTGGAATTCTCTACCACAGAAAGCAGTTGAGGCCAAAACATTTTTGTTTTCAAGAAGGAGATAGATATAGCACTTGGAGCTAAAGGGATCAAAGGATGTGGGGGAAAGCAGGAACAGATTACTGAGCTGGATGATCAGCCATGACACAATGAATGGCGGAGCAGGCTCGAAGGGCCAAATGACCTACTCCTGCTCCAATTTTCTATGTTTCTATGTACTCTGCAGTTGAGAGCGTGAGCCCAAGATGGATGTGTTGCCTGCCAGGGCTTGGGATATCTCCTCAAGGCTGGTGAGGCGGCTGCACTGGGAGAAGGACGATCCAGTGGTCATGGCTCATGTAGGTACCAGCAACATAGATAAGAGCAGGAAAATGGTTCTGCATAGACAATATGAGTTGCTTGGCACTAAATTAAATAGCAGGACCTCAAAGGTAAAGCTATTTACAAATTGGCATAGGATAAATAAGATTAGGGTAATGAATGCGTATGAATTGGTGTAGGAGAATTCATTTTGATTCATGGGGCACTGGCACCAGTGCTGGGCAAAGTGGAGCTCTACTGTTGGAGTGTTGAAATGGTGCTGGCAGCAATGTGCTCGTGAGTCGTAAAACTAGGGAAGTAAAAAAGGCTTTAAACTAACTAGATGCAGGAAGGGATCATGTAGCGGCACAGCAGCACAGTGGTTAGCACTGTTGCTTCACAGCACCAGGGTCCCCGGTTCGATTCCCGAATTGGGTCACTGTCTGTGCGGAGCCTGCACGTTCTCCCTGTGTCTGTGTGGGTTTTCTCCGGGTTCTCCAGTTTCTTCCCATAAGTCCCGAAAGACATGCCATTAGGTAATGTGGACATTCTGAATTCTCCCTCCGTTTACATGTCCAAGCGCCGGAATGTGGCGACTAGGGGCTTTTCACAGTAACTTCATTGCAGTGTTAATGTAAGCCTACTTGTGACAATAAAGATTATTTTTAAAAATAAAGTGAAATGACAGGGTAGGATTAAAGGTAATGATAATCAGAGTATGGCAAGAAGGGACAGTGATTGCAAAGTCCACCAGCAGATAGAGCCAGAGTTTACAAAATTAGTCAAAAAAATTGAATTAAGGGTTCTGAATCTGAAGGTCTGTTGCATTCACAATAAAACAGATGAATTGTCAGCTCAAATAGAAATTCATATGCATGACCTGAGTGCCGTTACAGAGGTGCAGCTTCAAGGAAACCAAAGCTGGGACTTGAATATCCAGGGGTATATGACACTCAGGAACAGGGAGCTGGGAAAAGGTGGTGGGGTAGCTCGTTAACTAAACATAACATAGAAAATACAGCACAGAACAGGCCCTTCGGCCCACGATGTTGTGCCGAACCTTTGTCCTAGATTAATCATAGATTATCATTGAATTTACAGGGCAGAAGGAGGCCATTCGGCCCTTTGAGTCTGCACCGGCTCTTGGAAAGAGCACCCTACCCAAACCCAACACCTCCACCCAACACCAAGGGCAATTTGGGCATTAAGGGCAATTTATCATTGGCCAATTCACCTAACCCGCACATCTTTGGACTGTGGGAGGAAACCGGAGCACCTGGAGGAAACCCACGCAGGCACAGGGAGGACGTGCAGACTCCGCACAGACAGTGACCCAAGCCGGAATCGAACCTGGGACCCTGGAGCTGTGAAGCAATTGTGCTATCCACAATGCTACCGTGCTGCCCTTGAGAACAAATAAATCTACACTATATCATTTTACCGTAATCCATGTACCTATCCAACAGCTGCTTTAAGGTCCCTAATGTTTCCGACTCAACTACTTCCACAGGCAGTGCATTCCATGCCCCCACTACTCTCTGGGTAAAGAACCTACCTCTGATATCCCTCCTATATCTTCCACCTTTCACCTTAAATTTATGTCCCCTTGTAATGGTTTGTTCCACCCGGGGAAAAAGTCTCTGACTGTCTACTCTATCTATTCCCCTGATCATCTTATAAACCTCTATCAAGTCGCCCCTCATCCTTCTCCGTTCTAATGAGAAAAGGCCTAGCACCCTCAACCTTTCCTCGTAAGACCTCCTCTCCATTCCAGGCAACATCCTGGTAAATCTTCTTTGCACCTTTTCCAAAGCTTCCACATCCTTCCTAAAATGAGGCGACCAGAACTGTACACAGTACTCCAAATGTGGCCTTACCAAAGTTTTGTACAGCTGCATCATCACCTCACGGCTCTTAAATTCAATCCCTCTGTTAATGAACGCGAGCACACCATAGACCTACTTCACAGCTCTATCCACTTGAGTGGCAACTTTCAAAGATGTATGAACATAGACCCCAAGATCTCTCTGCTCCTCCAAATTGCCAAGAACTCTACAGTTAACCCTGTATTCCGCATTCATATTTGTCCTTCCAAAATGGACAACCTCACACTTTTCAGGGTTAAACTCCATCTGCCACTTCTCAGCCCAGCTCTGCATCCTATCTATGTCTCTTTGCAGCCGACAACAGCCCTCCTTACTATCCACAACTCCACCAATCTTCGTATCGTCTGCAAATTTACTGACCCACCCTTCAACTCCCTCATCCAAGTCATTAATGAAAATCACAAACAGCAGAGGACCCAGAACTGATCCCTGCGGTACGCCACTGGTAACTGGGATCCAGGCTGAATATTTGCCATCCACCACCACTCTCTGACTTCTATCGGTTAGCCAGTTCGTTATCCAACTGGCCAAATTTCCCACTATCCCATGTCTCCTTACTTTCTGCATAAGCCTACCATGGGGAACTTTATCAAATGCCTTACTAAAATCCATGTATACTACATCCACTGCTTTACCTTCATCCACATGCTTGGTCACCTCCTCAAAGAATTCAATAAGATTTGTAAGGCAAGACCTACCCCTCACAAATCCGTGCTGACTATCCCTAATCAAGCAGTGTCTTTCCAGATGCTCAGAAATCCTATCCTTCAGTACCCTTTCCATTACTTTGCCTACCACCGAAGTAAGACTAACTGGCCTGTAATCCCCAGGGTTATCCCTAGTCTCTTTTTTGAACAGGGGCACGACATTCGCCACTCTCCAATCCCCTGGTACCACCCCTGTTGACAGTGAGGACGAAAGGGGTGCATTAGGACTGTAGTGAGAGTTTACCTCAGTTCTAAAGATCAATATATAAATCAGTTTGAGTGGAATTAAGAAACGGCAGGGAACAGAAAAAATTGGTGGGAGCTGTTTATAAGCCACCAAACAACAGTGACACTGTAAATCACAGTATGGATCAGGAAATTAGAGGTGCATGAAACAAGAGTAATACAGTAATCATGGGAGATTCAATCTACATACAGACTGAGTAAGCCTAATGAAGGCTAGTATTGTGGAGAATAAATCCTTGGAATGTACACGAGAAGGCTTTCTCGATCAGTACATTGAAGAACCAGGCAGAGAATGGGCTATTTTAGATCTATTGTGCAATGAAAAAGGGCTGAATAATAATCTTGCTATAAAGGAGCCTTTAGGAAACAGTAACCACCTGATAACATTTTATGTTCAGTTTGAAAGTGATGGAGTTCAATCAGAGACTAAGGTCTGAAATCTAAGCCAAGGAAACTATGACAGTATGGGTGCATGAAAACCGAAAACACTGGAAAAAGCTCAACAGGACAGCAGCATCTGTGGAGAGAGAAGCAGAGTTAACATTTCAAGTCTGTACGACTCTTCAGAGCTGAAGAGAGGGAGAAATGTTTAAGAACGGGTGGAGCAGGAGGAGCAAAGTAGAAGGTCAGGGACAGGTGTAAGCTAGGAGAGATTGGACAAAGATAATTTGAGCAGAAGACAGGGGGAGTGTCAATGACAGTGGTGAGGACCAAAGAAGGTGCTGATAGTGACATAAAGGTAAGATAGCAGAATATGTTGATAGCAGAAAAAACGTCAGATCTCTGAGAAAGCAACATTAAAGAACAAGTGATGGATGGCCCTGTGGGAGAGGGGTGGGATTGCATTGAGACTAAAAAAATGTTTGCATTAGCAAAAAGAGTCAAAATGGCGGACAGAGTTCATAGTCCGAAGTTGTTGAAGGCTGTAAAGTGCCTTAACCAGAAGAGGTTCTGTTCCTCCAGTTTGCGTTGGGTTTCAGTGCAACATTGCGGCTAGCCAAGGATGGACTTGTGGAAATGACAGCAAGATGGTGAGCTGAAATGGCAAGCAACAGAAAGGTTGTGGTTATGCTGGTGGATAGAAAAGCTGTTCCGCAAAGCGGTCGCCCAGTCTGTGTTTGCCGTCACTTGCCATTTCAACTAACCCTCATGCTCTCATGGAAGGCAACTTGCAGGTGATGGTGTTCCCATGCATCTGCTGCCCTTGTCCTTCCAGATGGCACTGGTCGTTGGTTTGGAAGGTGCTGCTTAAGGAGCCTTAATCCTGTGCATCTTGTAGCTGGTACACACTGCTGCCACTCTGTGTTGGTGGTGGAGGAAGTGAATTAAGTGATTTATAAACTGGATTGGGTTCCAGTTGACAATTTGTTCGAAGTACATAGATTAGTGAGGACCAGGGATAACGATATTTAGTTGTGTGAGGCCAACTCTAGGTTGAGATGAAAGGAAGTGTTTTTTTTAAATAAATTTAGAATACCCAATTCATTTTTTCCAATTAAGGGGTATTTTAGCGTGGCCAATCCACCTACCCTGCACATCTTTGGGTTTGTGGGGGCGAAACCCACGCAAACACGGGTAGAATGTGCAAACTCCACACGGACAGTGACCCAGAGCCGGGAGCGAACCTGGGACCTCAGCGCCGTGAGGCATCAGGGCTAACCCACTGCGCCAGCGTGCTGCCCTTCGCAAGTGTATTTTTTACAGAGAATTACCAGACCTCTGGAACTGGCTCCCACCTTGTGAGGTGGCTATCAATTCACTGAATTCCTTTAAGCAGGAGTTAAAACAATTTCTGGCTGCGGCAGACATCACCTCTTACATGAGGTAGAGGGTTCAGGGCCAGAGTTTTTTATGGACTAGTTTCAATTGCCTGGAAAGGCAGATGAAGCTTAGACCAGATTTATTGCCCCAAAATTGGCCTGGGACTTTACCTTGTTTTTCATCTCTCGCAATAGGTTGCCTAGTTTCATGTGGGAAGAAGAGTGTATATAAGAGGTTGTGGGCTGGATTTTCCGCCGTCGGGATGCTCCGTTTTGCCAGCAGCCCGGGGGGTTCCCGACGGCTTGGGGCTGCCCCATTGACCAGCCGGCGAAATGGAGCAACTCGCCGGTGTGCTGAACCAGAAATCTGGAGCGGCGGGATGGAGAATCCAGCCTTGTATATACTGTGCTGGACAAAGTTGTCGGACTTCTCCCGTCATTGCGATTCACTTTTCCCACCGGCAGCATGGGCTGGTTACAATGGGATATCTCATTGACAAGTGGCGGGAAGACAGAATCCTGCTGCTAGCGAGCAGCGCGCTGCCGAGAAACACGTGACTGGGGAACCGTAAAATCCAGCCCAGTATCACAACTGTGAGGAACAGGCTAGATGGACCAAAGGACTCAACTCTTCTGATATGTTCCTGGCTGGAACCAAGCTGCTGTATCCTGCAAATGTCAGCTCATCCAAATCTCTGTTTCCCCTGTTCTATCCAGCAACCAGCCCAACACACTCAACATTGCAGTTCTCCTTGATCTATATTGGTTCCTGTGCAATAAATTTGAAGCCCTTTTTAGATTGTACGATAGTTTGAAGTTGACTGCATATTGGTACGCTCACAATTGTATTTAAGCACATGTCAGATTTAATACATTACAGTATTTGAATCAAAAACAGAAAATGCTGGACAATCACAGCAGGTGTGACAAGCATCTGTGGAGAGAGCAGAGTTGAAAGTTTCGAGTCTGAATTACTCTTTGTCAAAGTTAGAGAGAACTGGAAATAGGGTGAGATTTATACTGTTGTTGGGGGAGGGGAGGGATTGTGGAGCAGTGGGTCTGGATAGCGGGCCATCGATAGCGATGGAGGGGTTTCAGCAGCCAGAGCAGTGGCACCACGGCTGGCTCTGATGTTCAGAAGGGAGGGTCAAAGCGCAGAAGAGTAATAGTTATAGGGGACTCTATAGTCAGGGGAACAGATAGGCGCTTCTGTGGACGTGAAAGAGACTCCAGGATGGTATGTTGCCTCCCTGGTGCCAGGGTCCAGGATGTCTCCGAACGGGTAGAGGGAATCCTGAAGGGGGAGGGCAAACAGGTAGAGGTCGTTGTACATATTGGTACTAACGACATAGGCAGGAAGAGGCATGAGGTCCTGCAGCAGGAGTTCAGGGAGCTAGGCAGAAAGTTAAAAGACAGGACCTCGAGGGTTGTAATCTCGGGATTACTCCCTGTGCCACGTGCCAGTGAGGCTAGAAATAGGAAGATAGAGCAGACAAACACGTGGCTAAACAGCTGGTGTAGGAGGGAGGGTTTCGGTTATCTGGACCACTGGGAGCTCTTCCGGGGCAGGTGTGACCTGTATAAGATGGACGGGTTGCATCTAAACCGGAGAGGCATAAATATCCTGGCCGCGAGATTTGCTAGTGTCACACGGGAGGGTTTAAACTAGTATGGCAGGGGGGTGGGCACGGGAGCAATAGGTCAGAAGGTGAGAGCGTTGAGGGAGAACTAGGGAATATGGACAGTGTGGCTCTGAGGCAGAGCAGACGGGGAGAAGTTGCTGAACACAGCGGGTCTGGTGGCCTGAAGTGCATATGTTTTAATGCAAGGAGCATTACGGGTAAGGCAGATGAACTTAGAGCTTGGATTACTACTTGGAACTATGATGTTGTTGCCATTACAGAGACCTGGTTGAGGGAAGGGCAGGATTGGCAGCTAAACGTTCCAGGATTTAGATGTTTCAGGCGGGATAGAGGGGGATGTAAAAGGGGAGGCGGAGTTGCACTACTTGTTCAGGAGAGTATCACAGCTATACAGCGAGAGGACACCTCAGAGGGCAGTGAGGCTATATGGGTAGAGATCAGGAATAAGAAGGGTGCAGTCACAATGTTGGGGGTATACTACAGGCCTCCCAACAGCCAGCGGGAGATAGAGGAGCAGATAGGTAGACAGATTTTGGAAAAGAGTAAAAACAACAGGGTTGTGGTGATGGGAGACTTCAACTTCCCCAATATTGACTGGGACTCACTTAGTGCCAGGGGCTTAGACGGGGCAGAGTTTGTAAGGAGCATCCAGGAGGGCTTCTTAAAACAATATGTAAACAGTCCAACTAGGGAAGAGGCGGTACTGGACCTGGTATTGGGGAATGAGCCCGGCCAGGTGGTAGATGTTTCAGTAGGGGAGCATTTCGGTAACAGTGACCACAATTCAGTAAGTTTTAAAGTACTGGTGGACAAGGATAAGAGTGGTCCGAGGATGAATGTGCTAAATTGGGGGAAGGCTAATTATAACAATATTAGGCGGGAACTGAAGAGCATAGATTGGGGGCGGATGTTTGAGGGCAAATCAACATCTGACATGTGGGAGGCTTTCAAGTGTCAGTTGATAGGAATACAGGACAGGCATGTTCCTGTGAGGAAGAAAGACAAATACGGCAATTTTCGGGAACCTTGGATGACGAATGATATTGTAGGCCTCGTCAAAAAGAAAAAGGAGGCATTTGTCAGGGCTAAAAGGCTGGGAACAGACGAAGCCTGTGTGGCATATAAGGAAAGTAGGAAGGAACTTAAGCAGGGAGTCAGGAGGGCTAGAAGGGGTCATGAAAAGTCATTGGCAAATAGGGTTAAGGAAAATCCCAAGGCTTTTTACACTTACATAAAAAGCAAGAGGGTAGCCAGGGAAAGGGTTGGCCCACTGAAGGATAGGCAAGGGAATCTATGTGTGGAGCCAGAGGAAATGGGCGAGGTACTAAATGAATACTTTGCATCAGTATTCACCAAAGAGAAGGAATTGGTAGATGTTGAGTCTGGAGAAGGGGGTGTAGATAGCCTGGGTCACATTGTGATCCAAAAAGACGAGGTGTTGGGTGTCTTAAAAAATATTAAGGTAGATAAGTCCCCAGGGCCGGATGGGATCTACCCCAGAATACTGAAGGAGGCTGGAGAGGAAATTGCTGAGGCCTTGACAGAAATCTTTGGATCCTCGCTGTCTTCAGGGGATGTCCCGGAGGACTGGAGAATAGCCAATGTTGTTCCTCTGTTTAAGAAGGGTGGCAGGGATAATCCCGGGAACTACAGGCCGGTGAGCCTTACTTCAGTGGTAGGGAAATTACTGGAGAGAATTCTTCGAGACAGGATCTACTCCCATTTGGAAGCAAATGGACGTATTAGTGAGAGGCAGCACGGTTTTGTGAAGGGGAGGTCGTGTCTCACTAACTTGATAGAGTTTTTCGAGGAGGTCACTAAGATGATTGATGCAGGTAGGGCAGTAGATGTTGTCTATATGGACTTCAGTAAGGCCTTTGACAAGGTCCCTCATGGTAGACTAGTACAAAAGGTGAAGTCACACGGGATCAGGGGTGAACTGGCAAGGTGGATACAGAACTGGCTAGGCCATAGAAGGCAGAGGGTAGCAATGGAGGGATGCTTTTCTAATTGGAGGGCTGTGACCAGTGGTGTTCCACAGGGATCAGTGCTGGGACCTTTGCTCTTTGTAGTATATATAAATGATTTGGAGGAAAATGTAACTGGTCTGATTAGTAAGTTTGCAGACGACACAAAGGTTGGTGGAATTGCGGATAGCGATGAGGACTGTCTGAGGATACAGCAGGATTTAGATTGTCTGGAGACTTGGGCGGAGAGATGGCAGATGGAGTTTAACCTGGACAAATGTGAGGTAATGCATTTTGGAAGGGCTAATGCAGGTAGGGAATATACAGTGAATGGTAGAACCCTCAAGAGTATTGAAAGTCAAAGAGATCTAGGAGTACAGGTCCACAGATCACTGAAAGGGGCTACACAGGTGGAGAAGGTAGTCAAGAAGGCATACGGCATGCTTGCCTTCATTGGCCGGGGCATTGAGTATAAGAATTGGCAAGTCATGTTGCAGCTGTATAGAACCTTAGTTAGGCCACACTTGGAGTATAGTGTTCAATTCTGGTCGCCACACTACCAGAAGGATGTGGAGGCTTTAGAGAGGGTGCAGAAGAGATTTACCAGAATGTTGCCTGGTATGGAGGGCATAAGCTATGAGGAGCGATTGAATAAACTCGGTTTGTTCTCACTGGAACGAAGGAGGTTGAGGGGCGACCTGATAGAGGTATACAAAATTATGAGGGGCATAGACAGAGTGGATAGTCAGAGGCTTTTCCCCAGGGTAGAGGGGTCAATTACTAGGGGGCATAGGTTTAAGGTGAGAGGGGCAAAGTTTAGAGTAGATGTACGAGGCAAGTTTTTTACGCAGAGGGTAGTGGGTGCCTGGAACTCACTACCGGAGGAGGTAGTGGAGGCAGGGACGATAGGGACATTTAAGGGGCATCTTGACAAATATATGAATAGGATGGGAATAGAAGGATACGGACCCAGGAAGTGTAGAAGATTGTAGTTTAGTCGGGCAGTATGGTCGGCACGGGCTTGGAGGGCCGAAGGGCCTGTTCCTGTGCTGTACATTTCTTTGTTCTTTGTTCTTTGTATTCCAGAATCTGCAGTCATTTGCTTTTTATCACAGTATTTGAATTGCAGTTTCAAAGTATTGTGAATGAGAGTACCTCTTTGGGTCCACTGTGCAGAAGGTGTGGCATTTTTAGCATGCTTTCTACTTGCACAAGTGTCTACAACGAGGTGGCATCCTTCCATCCTTGGAATGTCCCAAACCCACTGGGACATACCCAAAAATCGGAATTGTGAGAGATCTATCCTATGGAACACAGATATGTTCGTAGCATATGTACGACCTAGGACCGCACAGAGGCTTTCCTTACCTGCTTTTTTACCTTAGCACAAGTAATTTGTGTGTTTGTCTACCGTTGATAACATAGGACAGGTCCTTGAGAGCAACTAGAGTTCTAACTGTAAATGGAATCGAGATTTTAGCATTATTTCTTTCCTTTATTTTAATTGATGAGAAAGTTTGGGAAAAAGGGGGCGCGATTTAATGGCCTCATTGCGCATAAGCGAGAGCACAACGAGGCCATTAAATCGTGGGAGACCAAAATCGAGAAACTCACCAAGGCCGATCTGTTTGCGATCTAACTGGCCCACTCCCGTTGGCGAGGTCAGGATCCAGCTGTAGTGTGGCGAGAAACCAATAATCTCCATACAATTAACTGGAGCGACCTCCTATCTAAAAGAGGAGGACCCTCTACCTAGTAGAGGAGGAGGATACCCGCTCCAGGGGGTCGTCAAGGTCACCGCAGCCCTAATGTTTTACCACTCAAGATCATTCCAGGGCTCGACTGGGGACTTGTGTGGCATCTCACGAGCTACAGCCTACAAGTGCACCCATGAAGTCACGGATGCCCTGTTTGCCTGGGCAGTACACTATATAAACTTTGACATGGACCAAGCCCAACAGGATGTCTGGGCAGTAGGTTTCACCACTATCGACGGGATGCTCTAGGTCCAGAGGGTAATAGATGGCATACATGTTGCTTTGCGCTCACCGGCGGCATCAGGGAGTGCTCTACATCAACAGGAGGGGTTCCATTTCCTGAACATCCGGCTCATGTGTGACCACCACATGAAGATCATGCACGTGTGTGCACACTTCCCAGGGAGTGTGCATGACAGTTACATTCTGGGGCAGTCGGACATCTTCGGCCTCTTTGAGGACCACCCCAGGATGGCCAGTTGGCTCTTGGGGGATAAAGGGCACCCGCTGAGGACCTGGCTAATGACGCCAGTGCAGAAGCCGGTGACCAATGCGGAGGCTGGAAACAATGAGGCCCATGCGGCCACCTGGGCTGTCATTGAGCTGTGCATTGGACTGCTCAAAATGCGGTTCCGATGCCTCGACCGCTCTGGTGGTGCCCTGCAGTACACCACCCGGAGGGTCGCCATCTTTGTGGTGGTCTGCTATGCCCTCCACAACCTGGCATAGCAACTGGGCAACGTGCTGGAGGTGGAGGATGAGGAGCATGTGTCCACCTTCGAGGAGGCGCCAGATCAGGAGGGGCTGGAGGGCGAGCCCGGGGAGGCCCTGCAGGCCCATCCGGAGGATGGAGGACAGTTAACAGCGACGGGGGTCTGGCAGGCCCGGAAGGCCAGGGAACCCCTAATCCTCACCTGCTTCACATAGGACATGGCCTCGTCCATCATTCTCCCTCTCGACAACGCCCACCTTCCTGCCCCATCCCTCAGCTTTTGCCCCCGTCATCACCCGCCCCGAATTGTGTCGGCACTGTCAGTGGGTCACTGTCGAGGGCAGGGGGGTGATGGTAACCTGCTGCGAGCTGAGCACCTCATTCCATGCCATCGCTGTTCCCTCCCTGTCTACTGAGTGGTCACTCACACCCATCACCTGCACATGGTATGCCGGGGTGGGGCACGGTGCTGGGGGCGCGGGGTGGCAAGTGGCACCCAAGATCTCTGTGCCTGGGGGGGGGCCTGGGATTGGTGCTCGGTCCACATTGCGGAAGAAAATGCCAGATTAACACGTGTCCCCAACTGCCTCAATCCCCCGATGGTGCCACCCCTTCCCCACCCCTCCCAGACCCCCCCCCCACCCCACTGTGCACCCAACCCCTCCTTACTCTGTTCCCAACTCGCCTCGCCCCCAGTGCCCTCTCAGTGTCCTGTATCTGCTTAGCCCTCTGTGCTCTACCACTGTCTAGGTATGCCCCACGATGCTGCCCACCGCGTCCTGTTGCCTTCGATGCCACTGATGGGCATCCTCTGGCGGCTCTGGGGTTGGAGGGCTCCAGCACACTTGCTGGCAGCACATGCCACGCCGTGCCGCCCTGTTCCGGTTGCTGACTCCGAGTTGCGGCGTTGTCAGTGGGGTGGGTCTCAGGTGAGTGGGTGGCCGCTGTTGCTACTCCGTAAGGTGGCTCTGGGTTGGCACCCAGCTCCCCGTCCTCCCAGTCAGTGTCCATAGGACCCTGGGGTTCACCTTGGGTGGAAGGGGCAGCCGGATCGAGCCCTAGCTGCCCCTGCGACATCTGTCTCTGCCAGCCCTGGTGCCTCCCCAATGTCCGCAGTACAGTGTCGATGTCCTAGGAGATGTTCCTCTGTGACTGAGACATACTCTGGAGCGCCACAGCAACGCCCACCTGTGACTGAAATACATCCACCAGCGACAAACATGTCCCGCAGCACCTTGGCTATTCCCATATAGGACTGGGAGACCTCCCAGGGACATGGGCAACCTGGCCGTGCTCTGGAGGGCCTCAGCAATGCCCACCTGTGACTGGGACATGCCCCGCAGCACCTCATCAAGCTCCGCCTGTATCACCCCCCAATTACTGGGCCACGCTGTCGAGGTGGTCAGACATGGCCGTCACCGATTGAGCCACTCCTTTGACACCTCCACTCATGCTGCCAATATCATGCCCCCGGCTCTCCACTGCAGTCACCACCCTAGCAGTGTTGCCCTCGGTGCCATGCATTTCCGGCACCATCTCCTGCACCCATAGGCTCTGGGACTCCTCCAATCAGCTATGGGCCTGCTGGAGGGTCGCTGACATTCCTTTCTGAATCTCACAGCTGCACCCTAGCATCTGCATCAGCTCCGAGTAAATCTGGTCCAGAGACTCAGCATCTGACTGGACCCATCTCGGTCCTGGGACCTCCGATTGCTGTCTCACCTGGATGTTCCTGCCTCCATCTGATGTGCACCAGCAACTGTGTGGTGCTCACCAGAATGTGCCCCAGGAGCCTGTCCACTAACGTTGCCCATCGACGTGTGTGTCTCTGCGCTGGTGGAGGGTGGGGATGACAGCTGTGACACATCGTTGGTGGCATCCTCGGAGCTCTCCTCTGAGGTGTTCTCATTGGAGGCTGGGGCGGGGAGGGGGGTACCACCACGATGGGCTGGCTCAGTCGGATGGAGATCCTGCGTGAGAATGGACATGTGGTCAGTGGGAGGGGTGGGTCAGTCTGCATGACATTAACAACTCAGGTCTGACAGGTCATCTAGGTGGGGGCCGGTGGATCCTCACCTCTGCGGCGTATGCCAACCTCTACATTGGTGACAGTCTGTCCTCTTTCACCCCAGCTACCTCCAGGGCCCATTCCTCGTCGGGGGTGAGGACCCTGATGTCCGGCAGCCCGATTCCGTCTGGGCCCTCTCTCATCTTGTTGTGCAGGTACACAGAGGGGACATCATTAGCTGCAAGCATCGTTCTTTGTGCATGGGGGCTCGGGGACAGGGTGGTACAGCCGGTGACTGCAGCCCATATGTGGGGGGGGGGGGGTGCTGTGTGGGCGGCACTGCTGGACATCAGTGGTCCAGGGCAGGAATTGTGCTGGGTTGGCGCGGTACTACCTGTTGTGGGGGGGAACGGTTGGGGGCGGGGGGGTCAGGGTCCAGTGTCAACTCACCCCTGCGGCCCGGTATAGGTCGTTGATCTTCTTACGGCACTGGGTGTCAGTCCTCCTGGTCACACTCCTCGAGCTGATGGCTGCTGCGACTTCCTCCCAGAGGCAATGGCTGCCCTTTGGCAAACCCTCCGAGACCGTCGGGGGAACAGGGCATCCCATCTGGCCTCGACCACGTCCAATAATCTGCATAGGTCGGCATCCCCAAATCATGGGGCTGGTCTTCTCGGAGGCATGGCTGTGAGATGTGTTGGGTTGGCAGTGCAGGAGTGGTTTAAGTGCTGCTCTCCCTTGTTTGCGGGGGGCTGGCAAGCGGGGTCCCAGTGAATCAGCTGGTGGGACTATCAGTTGTGGCGTGAAGAGATGACGTCCTCTCTGGGCCGAGCGTCGGGAGGTTCGCGGCAGTTCCCGCTCACTACCACACTTAGAAACTTTTCAATTAAATCGTGCCCAAGCAATTGAGGCAAAAAGGTTCTCTGGAGGTGATCATATTTCCCTGAAAAAAAAACAGTCCTCCTTGGATGATTATATAGGTGACAGGCCCAGCTCTGATAGATGATCACTGGGAATCAGCATCTTTTCCAGTAAAGGGGCTATAATTGGAATATAATTTAAAGGTGAGTGCCATCTTGTACTTCAAATTAGATGGCACTGAGCTATCAAATTGCATTCTAGCATCAGGAAACTTCTTATTCAGCCAGGGGAGATGGGGATATATTCCAGTTAGCTGGTTTCCTGGTAACAGACTCAATACAGAAAGTCCTCATGGAGATCAATATTTATCAAGTTTTTGAGATTGAAATACTCTTCTCTCCAGGAGAACAGATAATTGCATTGATAGACTATCGTGGATCATGGCATATAACTCGACCATTGAAGCTTCAAAAATGCTTCCAGAAACAAAAGTCAACTTATATGTCAAATGTGAGCTCTAGTGCTGGTGTAGGCGGTCGCCATTTTGGGATGTGTAATAATTTCTGTCAATCGTTTGCTATGCATGGTCTGCTCTGTGTGGGTGTGATTTGAACTCCCGCTTGGCAACCAGCCTTCTTGATCCAAGGTGTTGACTTGTAAGTCGTGTGTAACCCTAAACATGTATTTCTGAGCTGAAAAATTGAGGCTAACTCCGAATGTGAGTATAGCTCTAATCGTGTATTTATTAGCTGAAAAATGAGAGTCGACATATGCCGAGTTATCGGCCTGAACGTGCATTTTGGCTTCAGGGAACAGAGGTCATCTTATGTGCTGGGCCCACTTTACACCTTGACCTGTGGACGTAATAGCTATGATCAATACTCTGACTGTTAATGAGTTTTACTCAGGTTAATGATGAATTGCTTAATTGCCTTGCTGACAAGCATAAAGCAACTGTACAGTTTGACATAATCCATCAGGATAATCTTCTTTAACACTAGGCTTTAGTTAGCTGCCTACCATAATCAACCAAGCAACAACATTTTGATAAAGACAAAGCCAGAATGAGTAGCAATCTGTCTGTGCTTGCATGTTTGTTCCTGTAATTGTAATAGTACACAACAGTTGGGTTATCTTGCCTTTATAACCTCTGGCTTTAATGTCGTTTAGTTTCAGATATTATGGAGCAGATGATTTCAATTAGTATGATTTCAATTAGCAGAGTTGTTGCCGTGGGTTATTGTGGTGTTCAGATTTCATGCCCTTCAGTCAGGATGTCTGACGTCAGACATTCTTTGAAGTCATGTCGGGAAGTTTCCTTGGCTGAACCTTACCAAAACGCAGCTGAGCTTTGCAAAGGGGCAATGATTTTTGCCCCACCACTTCCCCACTCCCACACTTGCAGCCAGCCTTGCCCCGATCCATCGTCAATACCTCCACAAAAATGACCTGGTAAGCCGATGAACTGTCATAAAATACCTTGTGGGTCAGTTCAGCAGAAGATGACCCGTCATCCATCCTGTCCACCTCTGGTACATGTGACTCCAGTCCCACACTAGATGATTGAATCATGGTGTCCTCGTAAGCCATTCAGTTGTTCAGTAATAATGTTCAATAATTAGAATGTTGGTGGGTGGGGGGGGTGAGTGGGAGTGGGGGGTTTGGGGAATGACAATGATCAGGACAAGACTTAAACAGTCTCAGCCCAGTTGATTCTGCACAACCATCCTCGCTAACTTCAGACCCTCGTACCCAAATTGGTTCAGAATCGCCGAATATGCTGTACTCACAGAATAGCATCTTTCAAATGACAACCCTGTTTCGCCATCACTGCACAATTGCTCTCCCACTGTCAGGACATGACCCACCTGAATGGTGTGAAAATGGTTATGAGTGACCTTTGGAGGCCTCATCGTTGACACAGGCTTCAACAAATCTGCTGCTGAATGGTATTCAAAGAGGGACTAATATTCGTCCATTAGGCACCAATTAGTGTGAAGGACTGGGGACAAGCAAGAGCACTGGGTGTAATCCAGGGGAAAGTGTGACACGTCAGAGTGTGCCTGTGCATATCGCACCAAACATACAACGATTGGTGTAGAAAGACTATAATTTCCTGCTGGTTGCAGCAAAAGCGATGGAAAGCAGACTCAAACTGGAATGAGCTGCTAGATCCAAGCAATTAACCTGTAACGACCCTGAGACATTTCCAAACAAAAATTGGAACTCGTGGCCTATGAAGGTTATTGACCTGAAATGTTAACTCTGTCCCTCTGTCCACAGATTCTGCTTGAATTTTTTTATAACTTTCCCCTTGATATTTAATATGTATTTGTCTTTATTTCCTTACCTGGGGAGTTGTCATATAAAAATGCACTTGTAAGAATAATGTTTGGGTGACTTGGTTAGTAGCCAATTTCCATTATGTCCATAATGGAAACTAATGGAGGTAAAATTTATAATACTAGAAAGAGCCTGCTGGGAGTTTCACTGGCATTGGGCATAGTTGCCTGCTGAAGTATAACCTATTTGTGAAATCCAAAGTGTAACCATTTGGGCCACTGTTACACCCAGACCCTCGGACATAAAGTCCGAGAACCCCTGACACACTCAAAACATGAGAAAATGATCCATGGGCACCGCCACGCACCGCCCACACCTATCCTCCATCCCTCAAAAACCCTGCACGTCCTCACCACCATCATATGGGCCCTATGCACCACTTTCAACTGGATGAGACTTAACCTCGCACAGGACGAGGATGCAATCACCCTCCGCAAGGCCTCAGCCCATGTCCCAGCCCGTAACTCCTCTCCCAACTCCTCCGCCCACTTGCGTTTAAGATCCTCCATCAGGGCGCCCTCCCTCTCCATCAGTTCCTTGTAAATATCTAAAAGCTTCCCCTACCCTATTTCGTCCTCCGACAGAAGCTTATCTTGCAGCACTGGAGGTGGCAACCCTGGGAGAAACGCACCTCTCTCCTCACAAAATCCCAAACCTGCAGGGACCTAAACCCATTCCCCTTGGGCAACTCAAACAATTTCTCCAACTCCTCCAGCCCTGCAAATTTGCCCCTTGTAAACACGTCCCTGAAGTACGCAATCCCCACCCGCCACCACCCCCGGAACCTCCTGAGAGTTTGGCTCAAGATAGAATCGGCTTCTGCTTTTGCACTAGACAGTCTGCAATAACAGGACGCAGCTGAGGGAATGAGTTCCTCAATCTAAAGATAATAATAACTTAGCTGAGAGCAACAGAATGTGTCCCTAACTTGGGCCTCTAAGGGGGCCGTCCTTAGAAAAGGGACAGTGTCATACTGTATATAAGCTACTGTCGATGTACTAATATTGGCTTGCTGCTGTGCTCCCCCGAAGTACAGTGGTGCAGCCCCGGCCGTAAATAAACGTACGTTGAAGTGACCTGGTGTTCGATTGATCATTTTATCCGGACTGACAATCGCGAATTCACACTCCCATCCAATGTCACTGGCACAAATGTATAGTTTTCGCATCATCCCAATTCAGGGCATACACTTTAATCAGGACTACCGGCATCCCCTCTAGCTTCCCACTAACCACCACATACCTATCCCCGGATCAGCAATGCTCTGCACCTCAAACACCACCCTCTTATTGATCAATACCGCCACCCCATTCTTCTTCATATCCAGTCCGAGTGAAACACCTGCCCCACCCATCCCTTCCTCAGCCTCGTCTGATCCCCCAACTTCAGGTGCATCTCTTGCAGAAACACCACGTCCATCTATAGGCTCCTCAGGTGCGTGAACACACGCGACCGTTTAACTGGCCCATTCAACCCTCGCACGTTCCACATGACCAGTCTGCTCGGGGGGCTCCCTGGCCCCTCCACTGCCGATCTCCCCTACTTCTTCCTGAGCCGGCCTCCCGGCCCGCATTATGCACCCTTCCAGGCCCACACTCGGATGTCCACCGCCATCTCTCCCTTTCCATCTGCGCCACACCAACCATACCCATGTTAGCAACCCACCGCTACCCCCTCCAACCCCAAATAAAGACCCAACCGCAACCCCCCTCCACGCCTTCCTCCTGGCATCCGCCCATTTCACTTCCATTTACTAGCCCGCCCAGCTAGCATGGTTGCCCCCGCCCAGGGCCTGTAACCTCCCCATCCCCGCCAATCCACCCCCCACCCCCAGCCACCTACAAAGACGAACAAAAAAACACACTCACCATTGCCTCTCCCCAGTCAAAACCCACCCACAATACTGTCATCATATCCACTCATGTATATAATGAGATGCAGACAGGCAGTGATTGACACACAGGATGACCAGTAAGCATACAACACAGCACAGCCAATCACCAGACAGGAGACTTCCACTATAAAGCCAGAGGGCACTAGGTTTCCCGCTCTCTCGGGACCCAGCTACTGAGATAGTCAGAGTCCACGAGCGAGCAAGCACAAACACCATGCGGTAGCTAGTAAGTCTGGTCAGGCTACTACAAGGTCACTAGTCAGATCAGTATAGTGTCGACCCACAGCTAATATATACAGCAGTTCATCTAGTTGAATAAAACAGTGTTGGATCTTCTCCTGTGTTAGATGTCTGTTTCTAACTTCCCTGCATCGAGTGCAGTCCACATCTAACCAACCTGCCTAACACATCAAATCCATCCAAGACACTTTACCACAAACCCAAAGCTCCCAGTCCACGGTCTTTCAAAATGCCCATCGCCTCTTCCGGCGAGTCAAATTAAAACTCTTGCTTCCGATAAGTGACCAGCAAGCGGGCAGGGTACAAAACCCCAAACTTCACTCCCTTCTTGAAGAGGGCAGCCTGGTTGAACCGGGCTCTCCTCTTCTCCAGCTCTGCACCAAGGTCCTGATCGATCCGTAACTCATTCCCTTTCCAGGTACACCTCCTGCTCTGCCTCGCCGACTGCAAAATCTTCTCCTTGTCCATGAAATGGTGTAACTGCACCACCATTGCCCTCGGCGGTCCCCCACCTGCGGCCTCCGCCTCAGCGCCCTGTGCACCCGATCCACCTCGAGGGGCCGATCAAAGACCCCCTCCCCGATTAACTGCTCCAATATCCTTGCCACATACTTGACGACATCTGTTCCCTTAATACCCTCGGTCCTCCCGACTATCCTTAAATTCTGTCGTCTGGAGCGATTCTCCAGGTCCTCCAACTTCTCTCTCAGCCTCTTCTGGCTGTCTACCACCATCCCCATCTCATGCCTCCTCCACCTCTATATCGCTATGCCTTGAGCCTCCAGCCTCTGCCCCATTTCTCAATCACTGCCCTGAGTGGCTCCACCAAGGTTTCAACAATGTTAATCCTCTGAGGCCCCTTTCCTCTGCTGCTGGAATTTATTGTTTAAAATCTCCACCAGTTGCTCTGTCGACCCCTGGGCGGGCAGCGCTACCCCTTGCTCTCTGCCATCGTGTCCTCTGGCACAACACAAGAATTGCCCTGCTCCAACTGCTCTCTCTTTCTTGTAGCACTTCCCGTCCTCAGTTCCATGCACCAGGCTCACCAGAGGAGTATTATCTTCCCTGGAAACGCACACACCGTTCGCCCTCCAAAAGACCCCCATGCGGGCGGAGAAGGACCAACAAAATCCACCTTGAGCGGAAGCCACCAAATGTGCGACCACTCACTCCATGGCTGCCACCGGAGGTCACCCAAGGTCACTTTAAATGAAAATCAGACTACGCCACATTTCCTGACCCGATGAAAATGGTGTGTTGCGGGAAATGGAGGCGAATTTAAAAATGCCGCCCTGTGCGCCACCTGTTTTGTTTTTCTGACATGGGTTTGTTCAGCATTGGGAGGTGACCATTTAAGCCTATTGTCACTGTTGTGATGAATATATGAAATTGTCATGCTTTATAGTTTGTATTTTTGCAGTAATATTGTAGAAACCTTGGTTACAGACAATGTCTGCTAGAGCTGTGATTAAAAGTGAGGAAATCAGTGATTTTTGCAGGGGAAATGTTTTGCAAATGGACATTAAAAGCCAATTATTTGAAATGTTTGCCAATGGAGAGCTAATGTAATCTTATCTTGATTAGCAAGGGAAATGGGGTTACGGGAAGAAGACAGGAAAATGGGGATAAGAAACATATCAGTCATGATCAAATGATGGAGCAGACTCGATGGGATGAATGGTCTAACTCTGCTCATATGTCTTATGGTAATGTTGCAATAGTTAGAGCCTGGCTAAAGAAGTCAAGGTAGGTCTTGTAACAGGAGATAAAAGAATGCTAGGTGCTGTGTGCTTTGAGTGCAGCTGGCGTAGAAAATTGGATAGGCCAGGTTTGTCTGCAAAAAGGAGTTGCTTCCAGGGCCCTCGCTGAACAGAAGGTTTTCAGCTTTGTCATTAAAAAAGGGTTTCTCTCTCCAAGGACTCTGGAATTAAGAGCTAGTTGTCAACTTTATACATAAGTGTTATTTGAAATAAATGGGTTGCTTAATTGTATTGCAGAGGCAGGTTATAGGAAGCAAATTAAGATGCTGTACATGTTAACTGTAAAGCTATTCCTTTGCTGCTAATATGTTTAATTCTGTGTTCAAATGAAAGTTTGTTTTTATATAAAAGCTGTCTCATGGTCAGTGCTATCACTCCTGTGGTGCAGTAGCATTTTCTCACGGTTCTACCAAATGCAAATATTTGGGTTCTAATCTGGGGTCTTAACCAAAATTGGGATCTGGGCCATATCCATTACACTTGCTTTTTATACACCTAATGCCAGAGCTGCTAAGTATTTCCAGCATGTCTGTTCTTATTTCAGATTTCCAGCATCTGCTGTTTTTTTATTGTGTGTCATTGTTTAGTGGGTTGGCAGCCTGACTGCTCACTGAAGATTGGCAGCGGATGAAACAATTTATTGCCACTGCAGGTAAGGCCCATGGGGTGAATTGTGACAATATTCAAATTAAGTAATGCCACCTACAACGGAATAATGATAGGTTTTCAACAACATGGAATTTTCCGCTGCACCATTAGCTGTGAGTCCTTTGGCACCAAGCCTGCACAGATTCTCATGGCAGCAATTCCCAACTAACAATTAGAATTATTTCTTTCTTGGCATTTTCTAAATCTGCAGGCTTGCTACTATATGAGACAGCCCTGAAGCTTGTATCATCAATCTCCAAGTACTTATGGAGTAGATATTGGCCCTGTCAGTTACTTTACTGGCCTCCAAGATGAACCTGTGAATTTTTGCTTGAGTCACCTTGTAAATTAAAGCTATGAAAATACTTGAGTCTGGATACTGTCTATCAATTCATGGGGTCACGTGTGAGATCAAGGAATCAGACCCAGGCCATGAGTCAATTTCATCAAGGCCGCATAATCAGCAAAAACAAATCTTTTTTTCCCTAAAATTTAGAGTACCCAATTATTTTTTCCAATTTAAGGGGCAATTTAGCATGGCCAATCCACCTATCTTGCACATCTTTGGGCTGTGGGGGTGAAACCCACGCAGACACGGGGAGAATGTGCAAACTCCACACAGACAGGGAGCAAAATCAAATCTTCAAAGTCATTGACTGATGCTCGTACAATTATTCTGCCAATCCTCAGACACCACTGTTATACCTCCAAATAACTACCTTTTCCTCAAAAACTGTTCTTTAGTAATTAAGTTGCTGGCAGTTTTTGGTATGTAAATTACATCAATTGCAATAAACCAAAGCGACTTGTAAAAAAAATCTTTTTTTTCACCTCAGTCCTTCAGTATCCTAAAGATCTGAAGAGCTCTGTTTAAACAAAGTTTGGGGTCAGCTCCTCAGTCTTGCTGCAGTCTCGTTGTCTCGTCAGTTGATCTCACATCAGGGGCGAACATAATGATCATATTGTCATTGACTAAATTAATCACAATGGCACAATCAAGATCCAATGATAAGCACCAACTGCACACATTCCCTGTACAATGATGCTCTCTCATTCATTCTACAAAACCTCCTCATTCACATTATCGCATCCTCTCATTCACTTTACAACACTCATTCAGTCACCTTACAACACTGTCTCATCGGAACATGAGTAGGCCATCCAACATCTTGAACCTGAACTGCCTTTCAATGAGATGAAGCATGATCTATATCTCAACTCTATCATCCTGACTTGGCTAAATATCTCTCAATATCCCTGCTATAAAGCTACCAGTAGAGTCAATGGAGTCACAGAGTTTTATTAGTGTCACAAGTAGGCTTAAATTAACACTGCAATGAAGTTACTGTGAAAATCCCCTAGTCACCACATTCCAGCGCCTGTTCGGGTACACAGAGGGTGCATTCAGAATGTCCAAATCACCTAACAACATGGCTTTCGGGACTTGTGGGAGGAAACCCACGCAGCCACAGGGAGAATGTGCAGACTCTGCACAGACAGTGACCCAAGCCGGGAATCGATACCAGGAACGCTGGTGCTGTGAAGCAACAGTGCTAACCACTGTGCTGCCGTGCCACCCATGATCTCAGTGCAATACTTTCCAATTCATGTACATAACTATTATCCAAAATTTGACTTCTACTGCCCAGCCTATTTCTTAAACAGATCAACAATCTGCCTAGAATTCTTTGTGCTTTGATTCACCTTTAAATATTTTATTTTTCACCCAGCAGCCCTGTTACACTTCACAATGTGAATTGCTGAGCAGCCCCAATCATTGTAACGGAAAATTATATTTGTATTCACCCTCATCTCTCTCTTTGTTTCTATGGATGGAGATCAGGGGTCCTGGCACTGGGGCCAAATGTGGGAAGTGGCCTCATTTCATTGGGCAGTATCACCTGAAGCCACGTTTTTCAGGTAGCAGCCTAGGAAGTCCACCATGGACCATGGAGTCCTCGCAAAAGGGCCCGCTGGGAAGCCAACAGAGCTTACCTGGTGGCCTCCCCGAGTAGCAATGGGTGTTTTCAACATGTGGAGGTGGGAAGAGGCCAAGCACCTGGCTCAATTGAGCTCTCAGTTGGCACTTCATCTGTCATCTTTCCCACTTCTGGCAAAAGGGCATGATGGCAGGAAGGTGCTGGGAACTCCTACCAACATACATCTCCCCCAACCCCCACTGCCCCAAATGCATTCCCTTTCCATTTTGTCAGACATTCCACTTCCCAGCCTGTCCCTACAGGGTTGGTAAAATTATTTTACAGCAGTACTCCCTTTCCATCAAGAACATGAATGGAGACACAAAATCCTGGACAGCAATTCAACTTAATGTTGGCATTGGCGAGAAACTTGCTGATATTGCCTGTGTCCCTGCTGATTTCATCTGTGGGAAGTGCACCCATCTACAGCTCCTCAGAAACCATGTTAGGGAACTGGAGCTGGAGTTGGATGAACTTCGGATCATTCGGGAGGCAGAGGTGGTCATAGATAGAAGCTTCAGTGATGTAGTAATTCCGAAGTATGAAGATAGACGGGTGACGGTGAGAGGGGCTGGGAGGAAGCAGTCAGTACAGGGACCCCCTGTGTCATTCCCCTTAGTAACAAGTATATCGCTTTGGATACTGTTGGGGGGGGGACTTACCAGGGGTAAGCCATGGGGTACAGGTCCCTGGTACAGAGTCTGTCCCTGTTGCTCAGAAGGGAAAGGGGGAGAGGAGTAGAGCATTAGTCATTGGAGACTCCATAGTTAGGGGGATAGATAGGAGATTCTGTGGGAACGAGAGAGACTCGCGGTTGGTGTGTTGCCTCCCAGGTGCCAGGGTCCGCGATGTCTCGGATAGTGTTTTCGGGATCCTTAAGGGGGAGCAGCCCCAAATCGTGGTCCACATAGGTACCAACGACATAGGTAGGAAAGGGGATAGGGATGTAAGGCAGGAATTCAGGGAGCTAGGGTGGAAACTTAGATCTAGGACAAACAGAGTTATTATCTCTGGGTTGTTACCCATGTCACGTGCTAGTGAGACGAGGAATAGGGAGAGAGAGCAGTTGAACATTTGGCTACAGGGATGGTGCAGGAGGGAGGGTTTCAGATTCCTGGATAATTGGGGCTCATTCTGGGGTAGGTGGGACCTCTACAAATGGGATGGTCTACACCTGGAC
This sequence comes from Scyliorhinus torazame, assembly GCF_047496885.1. Lineage (NCBI taxonomy): Eukaryota > Metazoa > Chordata > Chondrichthyes > Carcharhiniformes > Scyliorhinidae > Scyliorhinus > Scyliorhinus torazame. The sequence goes on from NC_092713.1 coordinate 140,559,665, forward strand.
CAGAGGGGTACCAATATCCTGGGGGGGAAATTTGCTAATGCTCTTCGGGAGGGTTTAAACTAGTTCAGCAGGGGATTGGGAACCTGAATTATAGCTCCAGTATTCAGGAGGTTGAGAGTAGTGAGCTCATGAGTAAGGTTTCAAAGTTGCAGGAGTGTACCGGCAGGCAGGAAGGTGGTTTAAAGTGTGTCTACTTCAATGCCAGGAGCATCCGGAATAAGGTGGGTGAATTTGCGGCATGGGTTGGTACCTGGGACTTCGATGTTGTGGCCATTTTGGAGACATGGATAGAGCAGGGACAGGAACGGTTGTTGCAGGTGCTGGGGTTTAGATATTTCAGTAAGCTCAGGGAAGGTGGTAAAAGAGGGGGAGGGATGGCATTGTTAGTCAAGGACAGTATTACGATGGCAGAAAGGACGTTTGATGAGGACTCGTCTACTGAGGTAGTATGGGCTGAGGTTAGAAACGGGAAAGGAGAGGTCACCCTGTTAGGGGTTTTCTGTAAACCTCTGAAAAGTTCCAGAGATGTAGAGGAAAGGATTGCAAAGATGATTCTGGATAGGAGCGAAAGCAACAGGGTAGTTGTTATGGGGGATTTTAACTTTCCACATATTGACTGGAAACTCTATAGTTCGAGTACTTTAGATGGGTCTGTTTTTGTCCAATGTGTGCAGGAGGGGATCCTGACACAGTATGTAGATAGGCCAACGAGAGGCGAGGCCATATTGGATTTGGTACTGGCTAATGAACCAGGACAGGTGTTAGATTTGGAGGTAGGTGAGCACTTTGGTGATAGTGACCACAATTCGATTACATTTACTTTAGTGATGGAAAGGGATAGGTATATACCGCAGGGCAAGAGTTATATCTGGGGGAAGGGCAATTATGATGCGATGAGGCAAGACTTAGGATGCATCAGATGGAGAGGAAAACTGCAGGGGATGGGCACAATGTAAATGGGGAGCTTGTTCAAGGAACAGCTACTGCATGTCCTTGATAAGTATGTACCTGTCAGGCAGGGAGGAAGTGGTTGAGCGAGGGAACCATGGTTTACTAAAGCGGTTGAAACACTTGTCAAGAGGAAGAAGGAGGCTTATGTAAAGGGGCTGGTTTAGCACACTGGGCTAAATAGCTGGTTTTTAAAGCAGACCCAGGCAGGCCAGCAGCACGGTTCAATTCCCATACCAGCCTCCCCGAACAGGCGCCGGAATGTGGCGACTAGGGGCTTTTCATAGTAACTTCATTGAAGCCTACTTGTGACAAAGATGAGACATGAAGGTTCAGTTAGGGCGCTCGAGAGTTAGAAGTTAGCTAGGAAGGACCTAAAGAGAGAGCTAAGAAGAGCCAGGAGGGGACATGAGAAGTCTTTGGCAGGTAGGATCAAGGATCACCCTAAAGCTTTCTATAGATATGTCAGGAATAAAAGAATGACTAGGGTAAGAGTAGGGCCAGTCAAGGACAGTAGTGGGAAGTTGTGCGTGGAGTCCGAGGAGATAGGAGAGGTGCTAAATGAATATTGTTCGTCAGTATTCACACAGGAAAAAGACAATTTTGTCGCGGAGAATACTGAGATACAGGCTACTAGACTAGAAGGGCTTGAGGTTCATAAGGAGGAGGTGTTAGCAATTCTGGAAAGTATGAAAATAGATAAGTCCCCTGAGCCGGATGGGATATATCCTAGGATTCTCTGGGAAGCTAGGGAGGAGATTGCTGAACCTTGGCGTTGATCTTTAAGTCATCTTTGTCTACAGGAATAGTGCCAGAAGACTGGAGGATAGCAAATGTTGTCCCCTTGTTCAAGAAGGGGAGTAGAGACAACCCCGGTAACTAAGACCAGTGAGCCTTACTTCTGTTGTGGGCAAAGTCTTGGAAAGGTTTACAAGAGATAGGATGTATAATCATCTGGAAAGTAATAATTTGATTAGAGATAGTCAGCAAGGTTTTGTGAAGGGTAGGTCGTGCCTCACAAACCTTATTGAGTTCTCTGAGAAGGTGACCAAGCAGGTGGATGAGGGTAAAGCAGTTGATGTGGTGTATATAGATTTCAGTAAAGCGTTTGATAAGGTTCCCCACGGAAGGCTATTGCAGAAAATACGGAGGCATGGGATTCAGGGTGATTTAGCAGTTTGGATCAGAAATTGGCTAGCTGGAAGAAGACAAAGGGTGGCGGATGATGGGAAATGTTCAGCCTGGAGTCCAGTTACATAGTGGTGTACCAAAGGATCTGTTTTGGGGCCACTGCTGTTTGTCATTTTTATAAATGACCTGGAGGGCGTAGAAGGATGGGTGAGTACATTTGCAGATGACACTAAAGTCAGTGGAGTTGTGGACAGTGCGGAAGAATGTTACATGTTACAGAGGGACATAGATAAGCTGCAGAGCTGGGCTGAGAGGTGGCAAATGGAGTTTAATGCAGAAAAGTGTGAGGTGATTCATTTTGGAAGGAATAACAGGAAGACAGATTACTGGGCTAATGGTAAGATTCTTGGTAGTGTGGATGAGCAGAGAGATCTCGGTGTCCATGTACATGGATCCCTGAAAGTTGCCACCCAGGTTGAGAGGGTGGTTAAGAAGGCGTACGGTGTGTTAGCTTTTATTGGTAGAGGGATTGAGTTTCGGAGCCATGAGGTCATGTTGCAGCTGTACAAAACTCTGGTGCGGCCGCATTTGGAGTATTGCGTGCAATTCTGGTCGCCGCATTATAGGAAGGATGTGGAAGCATTGGAAAGGGTGCAGAGGAGATTTACCAGAATGTTGCCTGGTATGGAGGGAAGATCTTATGAGGAAAGGCTGAGGGACTTGAGGCTGTTTTTGTTAGAGAGAAGAAGGTTAAGAGGTGACTTAGTTGAGGCATACAAGATGATCAGAGGATTGGATAGGGTGGACAGTGAGAGCCTTTTTCCTTGGATGGTGATGTCTAGCATGAGGGGACATAGCTTTTAATTGAGGGGAGATAGATATAGGACAGATATCAGAGGTAGGTTCTTTGCTAAGAGAGTAGTAAGGGCGTGGAATGCCCTGCCTGCAACAGTAGTGGACTCGCCAACACTAAGGGCATTCAAATGGTCATTGGATAGACATATGGACGATAAGGGAATAGTGTAGATGGATTTTAGAGTGGTTTCACAGGCCGGCGCAACATCGAGGGCCGAAGGGCCTGTACTGCGCTGTAATGTTCTATGTTCTATGATATCATAAAGTGGCAGAATACAACACAAACAACTGCAACTAAATTGTCCGTCATTAGCAGTTTGACATCCTTCGGAAAACACACGAGCAGCTCCTAAAGCAACTTCCTGAACAACAATGTGCACTCTTGAGATTTGAGTAAATAATTTAGGCTGGCACATCAGTTCACTACTGAGGGAATGCTGCATTGTCAGTGGAGTCTCCTATCAAATTAGATATTAAATTGAGGCTCCATCTGTTCCCTCAAGTAGCCTCCAATGTTCCTGTGTTACTACACATAGTAGAGCATGGGAGACCTCCCCCTGTTTCCTGGCCAATATTCATCCCTCAATCAACATCATAAAAACAGGCCACCTGGTCATTCTCTTATTGCTTTTCTGGGAGGCATGAATTGACTGTTCCATTTCCTACATGACAACCAATAAATACCATTAAAAAATATTTCATTGTGTGTAAAGTGCTTTGGATCAAGCCGTTATATAATTGCAAGTGATACTGATACAGCTTTCATCCGAATTCCCTACTGGATTTGATTGTGACTGTTCCATATTTATGACCCCTAATTCTGGTCTCCCCACATGTGGAAACATCTTCCCCATGTCTACCATATCAAATCCCTTAACAGTTTTTAAAGCACTCAATCAGTTTTTCCCTCAGTTTCAGCAGAGAATTGCCCAGTGAGCAACTCTGAACTTAGTCCTTCTATTGGAGTTCACTGTTCCGCTGTGAAGGTTAATCAGCTGAATGAACACCATTGGTTCATTATCGTGCAAATGAGGTAGTTCATGGAATTTCAAAGAATTTCATAGAATTTACAGTGGAGAATGAGGCCAATCAGCCCATCATGTCTGCACCAGCTCTTGGAAAGAACACCCTACCCAAGCCCAAACCTGCATCCTTTCCCATAACCCAGTAACCCCACCCAACACTAAGGGCAATTTTGGACACTGAGGGCAATTTAGCATGGCCAATCCACCTAACCTGCACATCTTTGGACTGTGGGAGGAGACCGGAGCACCCGGAGGAAACCCACAGACACACAGGGAGAAGGTGCAGACAGTGACCCAAGCTTGGCACCCTGGAGCTGTGAAGCAATTGTGCTAACCACTATGCTACTGTGCTGCCCAAAGTGTTTTGTACTCACAAATGGTAGGGTGATTTGACTGACAAATAGATTATTTGAAACTAGCAAATGATAATTACCTCAGTGCTGTGTCAACATACAGATAAACACACAGTTCAATTCCCTCCATGGATCTCCCTATTCAAAGTAGGATGTCCTATAAAGGCTAATAGTGGCATCAAACATGAAACACAAAGCAAACATCTCCAAATGTAGACAAGGAAGATCTCATGGTGCCCTTACGGGTCTTACATGGTGCTATGTCAGGTGAACAACTGTATGGGACTACCCAGGTGCAGAAGTTAACACAATCCAAAACTGATTTCTCAAACCTGGTTTGACAATTGTTAATGGTAACTGAGAATGAGTTGGCTCTCTCCATTCTCAAATTTGAACAAGTTCCAGATGTAAAAACCAATAAATGTATTTTTACACCGGCTGTATCATAACATGGTGCCTGTAAGGGTCCTTCCTGTTTATTGCCTTATTTCCCCTTTCTTTTTATCTTTGCGGTTGCATGTTTGATCCATGGATGGTTAATGAACATGTGACTTTACGGTAAGTGGCCTGTACCTTTAATTGAAATAGAAGAGTACAGACGGCTGTGTTAGTTTACACTGGTGGTTGCAGACTGACCCATATCAGTGAGGTCTTGGTTTGATTGATTCGGCTGGTGGCCAATGAATTGGCCCGAAATGCTGTGCTCTGCTGGTCACAGGTGGTGATTGGATCTTATACCAGTGAGATGGTTCAGAGTCACAAGTTTTTCAGTTTGACTCCTGACTCCTGACAGAGGAGACCCACTCTCTCGTCCCTCCGTTTTCCTCCAGGAAGGCTGTGTTTCAGAACTGAGAGAGAGCCTGGATGAACCTAACTACAGGAGAACCATTACAGATTGTGCAGCCCAAGTCCAGAGTCTGCTAACTCTACCCAGAAAAGTTGATGTGAGTTGACTTTCTTTCTCTAAAAGGCCTGTAAGTACTACCTTTTCTATACTACAAAGGCCTGAAGACAAACCTCAAACTGAAAGCAAGATTTGAGGAAACAAAGTTGTTGTCTCCACAGGAAAGGTGTGCATACGGTGCTTTTAAAAACTGCAGGCAACCAGTATGGGCTGCTAAATGAAGTCTGTAATCTACAACCTTACTGTGAAGAAAGTATGCCGAGAACCATTCTCTGAAACAAAGACACTTTTTCTCTGTCAAATATGTATTTTTGTTGACCTTTTTCCACCCCTCTGTGTTTTTCTGTCCTGTCTGTGTGTGTAGAGGGTGGGAGGTGAGCTAAAGCAGGAGTTAGGTATTTATAAATATTTAACCAACTGTATTTCCTGCCTATTTCATTATAAATAAACTATAATTGTGTTTACATTTACAAACCTGGTGGCTGTAATTACTGGGCAGCCAAGGGCAAAATAGACTTTGGGTACTTTTATAAGAATTATTGGTGAATTCACTTGTGTTGTGACTCTGGGACAAGTGGGGCTGGAATTGACCAGGGTGTTGTAACAAGCCACAAAGCAGACTGGGCAACGGCACCCAATTAACCATACAATAATAATCTTTATTAGTGTCACAAGCAGGCTTACATTAACACTTCAATGAAGTTACTGTGAAAATCCCCCAGTCGCTACGCTACAGTGCCTGATCTGAAGGAGTGGATATAAAATAAACTGCACCATGTTCATCAACAAATTACTGTCACAAATCGGGAGGAAAAAGTGCAGAAAAGGAAGGTAAAATGTGTATCAAATTCTTTAATTCACCTGAAACTTTAACTAAAAGTTCACAATAATAAATCTAAAAACAGCACATTAAATTATGTCAAACATCTTTTTTTTAAAAATAATTTTATTCAAATTTTCACAAAATATCAACAACAAAACACAGAAAGAAAAGAACCCCCCCCCCCTCCCCATATACATAAATAATAGATTAACAGCCTTCATCAACACAAAGGCTAATATACACGCCCACTCAAGAAAAATGACCCCCCCCGGGTTGCTGCTGCTGCTGACCATCTTCTAAGGTTCTGCCAGGAAGTCTAGGAACGGTTGCCACCGCCTGAAGAACCCTTGCACCGATCCCCTTAAGGCAAATTTCACCCTCTCCAATTTAATAAACCCCGCCATATCGTTGATCCAGGATTCCAGGCTTGGGGGCCTCGCATCCTTCCACTGAAGAAGAATCCTTCGCCGGGCTACCAGGGACGCAAAGGCCAGAATACCGGCCTCTTTCGCCTCCTGCACTCCCAGCTCCTCTGCCACCCCAAATATTGCGAGCCCCCAGCCCAGCTTGACCCTGGAACCTACCACCCTCGACACCGTCCTCACTACACCCTTCCAAAAGTCCTCCAGCGCTGGGCACGCCCAGAACATGTGGGTGTGGTTTGCTGGGCTCCCTGAGCACCTAACACACCTGTCCTCGCACGCAAAGAAGTGGCTTATCCTTGCCCGGTCATGTGAGCCTTATGCAACACCTTAAATTGTATGAGGCTGAGCCTCGCGCAAGAGGAGGAAGAGTTCACCCTCCCCAGGGCATCCGTCCACATCCACTTGTCAATCTCCTCACCCAACTCCTCCTCCCACTTACCCTTTAGCTCCTCCACCGCGGCCTCCTCCTCCTGCATCAACAGATACGTTGCCGAGATCCTCCCCTCTCCAACCCACACCCCCGTCAGCACCCTGTTCTGGACCCTGCGTGGCGGCAACAGTGGGAACTCCACCACCTGCCGCCGAACAAACGCCCTTACCTGCATATATCTGAAGGTGTTCCCCGGGACGAGCCCAAACTTCTCCTCCAGCTCACCCAGGCTCGTGAACTTCCCGTCCACGAACAGGTCCCCCATCCTTCTACCTACCCTGTGCCAGCTCAGAAACCCTCCGTCCATCCTCCACGGGACAAACCGGTGGTTCCCCCGAATCGGGGACAACACCGAGGCCCCACCTCCCCCTGTGACGTCTCCATTGCCCCCACATTTTGAGGGTAGCCGCCACCACCGGGCTCGTGGTTTACCTCGTTGGAGGAAGTGGCAGTGGCGCCGTCACCAGCGCCTCCAGGCTCGTGCGCACACAGGACGCCATCTCCAGCCTCTTCCATGCTGCCTCATCCCCCTCCATCACCCACTTACGCACTATCACCAAGCTGGCGGTCCAATAATACCCACAGAGGTTAGGCAGCGCCAACCCCCCCTCATCCCTGCACCGCTCCAGGAACACCCTTCTCACCCTCGGGGTCTTCTGCACCCACACAAACCCCATAACGCTCCTGTCAACCTGCCTGAAGAAGGCCCTAGGGATCAGGATGGGGAGGCATTGGAACAGGAACAAAAACCTCGGGAGCACCGTCATTTTAACTGACTGCACCCTACCCGCCAGGGAGAGTGGCAGCACGTCCCACCTCTTAAACCCCTCCTCCATCTGCTCCACCAGCCTCGTGAAGTTAAGCTTATGTAGGGCCCCCCAGCTCCAAGCCACCTGGACCCCCAGGTACCTGAAACCCCTCTCCGCTCTTTTTAGCGGGAGCTCACCAATCCTCCTCTCCTGGTCCCCTGCATGCACTACGAACAACTCGCTCTTCCCCATATTAAGCTTATACCCGGAGAAATCTCCAAACTCCCTAAGGATCCTCATCACCTCCGGCATTCCCCCCACCGGGTCCACCACATATAGCAGCAAATCATCCGCATAGAGCGACACCCGATGCTCCTCCCCACCCCGCACCAGCCCCCTCCAGTTCCTCGACTCCCTCAACGCCATGGCCAAGGGTTCAATCGCCAGCGCAAAGAGCAGGGGGGACAGGGGACACCCCTGCCTCGTCCCCCGGTGTAGCCAGAAATACTCTGACCTCCTTCTGTTCGTGGCCACACTTGCCACCAGGGCCTCATATAGCAGCCTCACCCACCTGTCGAACCCCTCCCCTCCCCGAACCTTTTCAACACCTCCCACAGGTACCCACATTCCTCCCTATCAAAGGCCTTCTCCGCATCCATCGCCGCCACTATCTCCGCCTCCCCTTCCATCACTGGCATCATTATAACATTCAAGAGCCTCCGTATATTAGTATTCAACTGCCTCCCTTTCACGAACCCCGTCTAATCCTATTGTATGACCTGCGGCACACAGTCCTCTATCCTCATGGCCAAAATCTTTGCCAGCAACTTTGCATCTATATTTAAGAGTGAGAACGGCCTGTATGACCCACACTGTAGGGGATCCTTGTCCCGCTTCAGGATCAGGGAAATCAGCGCTCTAGTCATCGTCGGGGGCAGAGCCCCCCCCCCCCCCTTCCCTTGCCTCGTTGAAGGTCCTTACCAACAACAGGTCCGAATACTTCTTGTAAAATTCAACCGGGAATCCATTCGGCCCCGGTGCCTTCCCCGCCTGCATGTTCCCTATCCCTTTGACCAACTCCTCCAACCCAGCCGGCGCTCCCAACCCCACCACCTGCCCCTCCTCCACCTTCGGAAACCTCAGCCGGTCCAGGAAGCGACCCATCCCTCCCTCCTCCAGTGGGGGCTCAGACCGGTACAGTTCCTCGTAGAATTCCCTGATGTCCCCATTGATACCCACCGCACTTCTCACCGTGCTCCCTCCTCCATCCCTAACTCCCCCGATCTCCCTAGCTGCCTCTCGCTTCCGAAGCTGGTGCGCCAGCATCCGGCTCGCCTTTTCTCCGTATTCATATACCGCCCCCTGCGCCTTCCTCCACTGCGCCTCCACCTTCCTGGTGGTCAACAAATCGAACTCAGCCTGGAGGCTACGCCGCTCCCTAAGCAATCCCTCCTCCGGGGCCTCCGCGTACTTCCTGTCCACCCTCACCATCTCCCCCACCAACCTCTCCCTCTCTCTCCTCTCCCCCCTCTCCTTGTGTGCCCTGATGGAGATCAGCCCTCCTCTGACCACCGCCTTCAGCGCCTCCCACTTGCACCTCCCCATTGTCATTAGCCTCCAGGTATCTCTCTATACACGTCTGGACCCGCCCGCTCACCTCCTCGTCCGCCAGCAACCCCACCTCTAGGCGCCACAGCGGGCGCTGGTCCCTCTCCTCCCCCAACTCGAGGTCCACCCAGTGCGGAACATGATCACGGGCAGCACGGTGGCCTTGTGGATAGCACAATTGCTTCACAGCTCCAGGGTCCCGGGTTCGATTCCGGCTTGGGTCACTGTCTGTGCGGAGTCTGCACGTCCTCCCCGTGTGTGCGTGGGTTTCCTCCGGGTGCTCCGGTTTCCTCCCACAGTCCAAAGATGTGCAGGTTAGGTGGATTGGCCATGATAAATTGCCCTTAGTGTCCAAAATTGCCCTTAGTGTTGGGTGGGGTTACTGGGTTATGGGGATAGGGTGGCGGTGTTGACCTTGGGTAGGGCGCTCTTTCCAAGAGCCGGTGCAGACTCGATGGGCCTAATGGCCTCCTTCTGCACTGTAAATTCTATGAAATGGCTATCGCCGAGTACTCCGTATCCTCCACCCTCGGAATCAGCGCCCTGTTCATGACAAAAAAGTCAATCCGGGAGTAGGCCTTGTGGACATGGGAAAAGAATGAAAATTCCCTGGCACCCGGCCTCGCAAACCTTCATGGGTCCATCCCTCCCATCTGGTCCACGAACCCCCTCAGCAACTTGGCCGCCGCCGGCCTCCTGCCCGTCCTAGACCTAGAGCAATCCAGTGCCGGGTCCAGCACCGTGTTGAAATCGCCCCCCATTTTCAGGCCCCCTGTCTCCAGGTCCGGAATCCGGCCCAGCATACGCCGCACGAACCCCGCATCGTCCCAATTCGGGGCATATACATTGACCAACACCACCCGCTCCCCCTGCAGCTTGCCACTTACCATCACATACCTACCGCCATTGTCTGCCACAATGCTTGACGTCTCGAACGACACCCTCTTCCCCACCAAGATCGCCAACCCCCGATTTTTTGCATCCAAACCCGAAGGAAACACCTGCCTTACCCACACCTTTCTCAACCTTACCTGATCCGCCACCCTCAGGTGCGTCTCCTGAAGCATGGCCACATCCGCCTTCAGCCCCTTCAGGTGCGCGAACACCCGGGCCCGCTTGACCGGCCCATTCAGTGCCCTTACATTCCAGGTTATCAGCCGGATCAGGGAGCCACTCACCTCCCTCCCCCGCCGACTAGCCATAGCCCTTCCTAGGCCAGCCACGTGCCCGTGCCCCCTGCACGGCCCGTTCTCCACAGCGGCAGACCCCCGTCCCGACCTCCTCCACCAATTCCAGCTCCCCCTTTGCCATTCCAGCAGCAACCAGGCACCCCCCCCCCCCCCCCCCCCCAAGCTAGGTCCCCCCTAGCTGCATTGCTCCACCCATTGCACTCCCGTAAGTCAGCTGACCCCGGCCACTCCCGCCGCTCCATCGACCCCCCCCCCCAGTGTGGAACTTCCCCTCCTCCCCCTTGTCCACCAGCAGGATCTCATCCATTCCACTCCCAGCGGGGGTGAAAAAGCCCGCGCTTCCCAGCTCTGGCCCTGCCCCTTCAACCCTAAGCGTGGGAAAAAGCACGCATTTTCCATTTTCCCGGCCCCGCCTCCCTGGCGCAGCTCCCTTTCCAGGCCCGGTCCCACTACCCCCAACTCAGGCCTCTCTCCCCCCCCGTGGGGCCCCATCTCCCCTACCGACCATCAACCCCTCAAGCAGTTTACCTACCCTCCCCCACGAGCCATCCGGCGGACCTAATCAAAACAATGCCCAATCAACCCCGAAAAACAAAGAACCCCCCCTCGAAACACAATACAATAATCCCCAACCATCCCTCCACCGCGACCGCTCGTCCCCGACCCTTAGTCCGAGTCCAGTTTTTCGGCCTGAACTAAGGCCCACAACTCCTCTGGGGACTCAAAATAATGGTGTCAATCCTTATAGGTGACCTACAGACGCGCGGGCTGCAGCATACCGAACTTCACCCCCTTCCTGTGCAGCATTGCCTTCGCCCGGCTGTAACCGGCCCTCTTCTTCGCCACCTCCGTGCTCCAATCCTGGTAGATCCGGACCTCCGCGTTCTCCCACCTGCTGCTCCACTCCTTCTTGGCCCACCTTAACAAACACTCTCGATCAGCAAACTGGTGGAACCGCATCTGCACCGCCCACGGCGGCTCGCTGGGCTTGGGCCTCCTCGCCAGCACTCGGTGGGCCCCCTCCAGCTCCAAGGGCCCCTGAAAGGCCCCCACTCCCATCAGCGAATTCAGCATGGTGCCCACGTAGGCCCCCATGTCCGATCCCTCCAGCCCCTCTGGGAGACCCAGAATCCGCAGGTTTTTCCGCCTTGACCGGCTCTCCATCTCCTCGAACCTCGCCTGCCACTTCTTGTGGAGCACCTCATGCGCCTCCACCTTCACCGCCAGGCCCAGGATCTCGTCCTCGTTCTCCGAGACTTTCTGCCGGACCTCCTGGATCGCCGCCCCTTGCGCCATCTGGGTCTCCAGCAACTTATCGATTGAAGCCTTCATCGGCTCCAGCAGCTCCTCTTTCAGTTCCTTAAAACAGCGCTGGAGAAGCTCCTGCTGCTCTTGCGCCCACTGCATCCACGCTGCCTGGTGTCCGCCCGCAGCCATCTTGGTCCTCCTCCTTCGCATCTTTCTTTGCTTCAATGCCACTTTTTAAATCGCCCCACTCATGGTCCAATCCATACACTATTGGGGGAATGTTGCTGTCCCCTTCCCACACCGGGAAACGTTGAACAAACGCCATTACGGGTCCTAAAAAGAGCCCAAAAGTCCATTTTTAGCGGGAGCTGCCGAACGTGTGACTTAGCTCCGCATAGCCGCAACCGGAAGTCTATATCAAACATCTTAATATCAAGAGACCAAGAGACCATGTCCAAAAATCTGTTTATTGAAATGATGGCCAGTGAGATGTTTTCCAAATATCTATAAGTGACCACATGCCAACCAATCAGCACTCTCTTTTATGAAATATAAATTGTTGTTCTCTTTACATTTGGCATTCTTGCGAATTGTCCTGATGTGTGCACGACAAAAAGGTTTGACAACATGTGTCTTTTTTCAGCAATACTCAAGTTCTGCATTACTAGGCGACTATTTATCAATCATTCCCTTGTCCTGTGAGAAATCAAAAACAAGCCTGTTGCAGTAGGTTTGACATCCGGTCGCTGCTATGTTTAGCTCTTCTTAAATAGCCACATCTATCCTTGACAGCCATGATTTTTGGGAGTTGCACAAAGCCAGCTGAATTATATAAATAGTTTGATGAACAGTAAAAGAACTCACATTATTTGGTTTCCCATCTCTCGGAAATGCCTCAAGATGAATTACTTTGAAGTACAGCAACTGTTGTTATGCAACCAAGTGCAGCTGTCTTTTTGTGCACAGCAAGACTTCACCAACAGCAATGGGATGAATGAGCAGTTCATCTTGTTCATTTAGGGTCGGTTGAGGTAGTTCACCAGTATACCCATCTTCGTTAAAATTAAATAGGCCACCGGGGGGGAGATGTGTGTGTGTGTGTGTTGAGGGAATAATCAGAGGTCCCACCTCAAATTCTGTAAAGAGAGAACTAGGAGATTCTTCTTTTCCCAGTCAGAAGTGCATTGATTCATAGAACTCATTTAAGTGAGAGCCAGAGTGAAGGTATCCTGTTGGTATTATCCAAGGCTTGGACACCTTCTGATTGCTTGAGGAAGATGGAGAGGAATGTCCTGCAGATTTCTCCCAGTGGACCTGGGTTTTTATCTGGTTTTTCGCCTCTCCCAGGAGATTGCATGAATTTATTAATATTCACTCGGCAAGACATTGATGTGGGACAGGCTGAATAGAAATGTTGGTCTTTGACTGTCCATAATTTTCCCCATGTTTGTATGAAATTAACTGGTCATTAATCTTAGTGCAGATTTGGGATCCCGCTATGCTCTGTGGTATTTTGTTTGCTACATCTGCCGTGTCTCAGAAGAGTTAACTCTTTAATGAGGCTTTCCTGCACTGTTGTAAGATGCTAAACAATGCACAATTTCCTTTTATCCCATCGAAGTGAAGGAAATCAAACATTTTGTTCCCTGTTAGAACGGGCCTTGTCTCTCAGCCTTTGGTGTACACCTACTAATGCATCAGTGTGGCATTTTTCTAATCCCTAAAGCAGATAAGCTTGTGGTTTCTTTCTCATTTCCACATGCAGAAATGCTAATGTGAAGATATCAGATTAATGTTCAAAAAGCCCTTGCAGTCACCAGATATTGGTTACAATAGATTTTTAAATAATACGCCCTGGGGATGTTTTCATTCTGACAACGCCAGTATTTATTGCCCCAGCACCTATATAGTCTTGATAAAGCTATGTGGTTCAATCGGCCACTGGAGACGACAGTTAACTTAAGAGGCAACCACGTTGGTGTGGGATTGGATCAACACATCAGCCAGATATGGGAAGGGCAGCAGTTCTCCTTTCCTGAGGGACATGAAGTTTTTTAGGACAATTATTACTGATACCAGCTTTGCATTTTAATTTTTTTTAAACACAACTTCAATTCTCACACTTTCATGGTAGGCTTTGGAATCAGGGGCAAAATTCTCCGCCTCGTGACTGCAGCAATTGTGAACCGCATTCGGGGGCAGAATCGAGTTTCCGGCCAGAATTGAGGTCTGCGCCCTGCGCCAATTCAGGAGCCATGCTCCAGACCCTCACTGATGGGATAGCAGGACCATAAACCCTGCCCACTTGTTTTTTTTTTAAAGAGGCTCAAGATCTGGGGAGAAATTGAGGGCCAGATTCTGTTTCTGAGGCTAAGTGTGGAGGATCTGTGGCATTTTACGTGAAAAAAAATTCACGGCTGGTGAGGGGAGGGCCTTCAGGTGACGGGCTGAGGCCGTCCCAAAGGTATGCAGAGCGCAATGCAATGACGCCGTTTCGGACGGGGCGGAGCATACAAAACCTGCGTCAAACAGACAATGCCCCCGATTCCGGCATTAAAAGGGATTCTCCACCCGATTGCCGAGTACGAAATCGCCGTCGGGAAACGGAGAATCCCGTCCCCTGGTCAGTGCAACTGGATAGCTACACGCCAGTTTTTAGTCTGAGTCTGACACTTTGCCAATCTGTGGTAAGATTCTGCCCATAGTGTCCAGAGGCTCAGAATCAAAAGCCCACCTTACGAAATGAAAGGGCACTGTGGTCTTCCAAAGCAAAAGGCCCCTTATCCAGCAGTGGATGCATTGCCTTTAACAGAGTTGTAAGTCCAGTGACTGCACATTTGAGGTTGTTATTGTCCTGTCAACATTGATCTGAGAAATGGCCCCAGGTATGCAGGGTGATCTGAGCAGTAGCTGCTCTCTTAGGTAAATGTTGGTAACGTTATGATACAGACAACCCTTTCAAGAATCCCCAGTGTGGACAAACAGTGCTGTATCTGGAGCTAAACAACACTTCCTTTTAAGTTGACTGAATGTCTAATAACTGCATAAGAGTTGCTTGTCTCACAGAGTCAGAACATGTAGGAAACATTCCATCAAGCCTCAAGCCCTACACTAGCAGCTGCTGTTAAAATGTGCACCGCGAGCCAAGAGGAGTGTGAAGGATGTTTTTCACCGATTGGCTGTTTACCTGGAAATTCAATGTTTAAAGAACAAAATCTGCTAACCTGACGTATTCTATGGAAAATAACTACAGAATATATTTACGGTTCAAACTGTTTCGTTCTTTCTCCAACAAACAAGCGATCCCAAGTGCTCCAACTTGATTTCTCTCCAGACCATCATGTCCATGTTTTCCTGAATCCGATTGCACAACATGTTCTTTGCAGATTCTGATGTAGGCCAAAGGCTCACCAATTTCATCACAAATATTCATTACTGGTTGGATAAAAGTAGTGCAGCACAATGACAGCAACTGGATCTTGCAATGACAGTGTTGTGGCACCCTGGGCTGGTGCACGGTCAATTCCAGTCCTACATGACCCAGAGTCACAACACAGGTGAAATTAGATTTTATATTCATACCCATGGCTTTGGTCGAGTTAAATTGACTACAGTCACCAGGTTTGTAAATTTAAACACAAGTAACGTTTTATTTTTTTTAAATAAATTTAAAGTACCCAATTAATATTTTTCTAATTAAGGGGCAATTTAGTGTGGCCAATCCACCTCGCCTGCACATCTTAGGGTTGTGGGAGTGAAACCCACGCAAACACGTGGAGAATGTGCAAACTCCACACAGACAGTGACCCAGAGCCGGGATTGAACCTGGGACCTCAGCGCCTTGAGGCAGCAGGGCTAACCCTCTGCGCCACCATGCAGCCCACCTTTTATTATTAATCGTAATTATAACAGATACAGAAAAATGTAACTGGCTATCTCATATCCCTTTCCCAGTACCCCCTTTCTAAATCCCCCCCACTTTGTATACACACACACAGACAGAGAGGAAAGGATGGTGGAGAGATTAAAAAATGTAATAAAATAAAAAGGTAAGGATTCTTGATTCAGACAGATGTCTTCCAGTTAGTTTCTTTCTCAGGGTTAGGCCTTCAGTTGAGTTCTTTCTTTTCCTTCAGCTTGTAATGATGTTCACTGCAGACTCACAGAGACAGCAGGCAACCAGCAGCAGAGAGAGGGAGAAAACAGAGCTCCTCTTATTTCAAGAGTTGAGAGGCTTCTGCCAGGTTCTCTCCAAAACAAAACACCAGACAGGAACCAATCATTGACTGTTGTCGGGCAGAACACAGCCCCTGGCCAACCCACCACTTGCCAGTTAGCCAATTGAACCAACTTCCTCCAAAACCAGTTCCTAAAATTCACTCGGTGCCGGCGAGTCTGGTTCCTCCTCTCCAAAATACAAAATCTAGGAATAGGGGGCGGGATTCTCTCATTCGGCGGCAGAGTGTCCACACCTTCGGAAACGCCGTCGCATTTCACGACGGTGTGAACGGGCTGCTGGGAGTACTGATTCTGGCCCCTACAGGGTGCCAGCACGGCGCTGGAGCGGTTCACGCCACTCTAGCCTCCCATTCCGGTGCTAACTGTGCGCCGCGCCAACCCGCGCATGCGCAGTGGCCACCCTCAACGTGCCGGCCCCGACGCAACATGGGGTGGGAGTTCATGGGGCCGACGCGTAAGAAAATAGGCCCGGGGAGCGAGTGGCTGGCCCGCCGATCGGTGGGTCCCGATTGCGGGCCAGGCCCCATCGGAGGCACCCGAACCTCATAATATCCTGTTTCATTTTGGGAACGGGGAAATCTCATAATTTCACTACCTTAGCCATTCTTGATAGCACTCATCCCGGTCCCACAACGTGCCCTAGGTACGTCATTTTTCCTTTGGCAAACTCGCTTTTGGCCAAATTGATGACAAAATTGGCCAAGTACAGTTGTTTGAATAACTCCTCCAATTGTTCTACATGCTCCTTTCATGTGTCATTGTAAACTACCACAGAGTCCAAATAGACCATGCAGTTAGGCACCCCAGCCACTACTTGGTACATGAATCTCAGAAATTTTGCTGGTGCATTTTTAAATCCTCCCGGCATCACTTTACACTGAAGCAATCCCCTTGGAGTCACAAAGGTGGGTATCTCTTTAGCCCCGGGGCATTAACGAAACCTGCCAATACCCCTTTCAAAAGGAATGAGGCACAGCCTATTCTATCGATACAGTCATCCAACCTTAGAATCGGATACAAATCCGTTTTGACATTCTGGTGGTCTACACATACTGGGTTGTCCCATCCGGCCTAGGTGCAAACTCCAGCTACTCTCACTCGGTTCAATTAAATGATTCTCCAACATGTATTGGATTTCCGCTTCTATCTGAGCTACTTTCTATGGATTCAGTTGATATGGATGCTATTTTATTGGGTTGGAGTCACCTACATCTATATCATGTTCAGTTAATGTAGTGCACCCCGGTGTGTCCCTACAAATCTTCTTATGCTTTTGCAGATCCTTATGACATCTTTTTGTTGCTTTATCTTCAGTATGCAAACTCAGTATCTGTTCTCATATTACCGTATTTGCTAGTCGTACCACAGGAGGGTCAATCTATGTTATTTTAACCTCTTCTCCAACCTTACTCTTACCATCTCTAAAATCTCTAAAATCCAAACCCTTGTCCCAATCTCTTGGAAACTGGCGCATGAGGAAAATTCCTCAGTTGCCCACTTCCGCACTGGTCACGACAGGGCCGAGAAACTTATCCCCATGTGTTGAATATACCTACAGCTTAAGTCATGATGTGTTAAATCTCACCAAACTTCCAGTACATTTGGCGTCTGCAGGTGGCACGAAGATCAGGACTGTCTCTCAGTTTTATTGGGATGGTGTCAGTTTTTGTCAAGCATTGGGCCGCTTTGGCCATGGTTCCAAATTGGAAGGAATTTCCTGTCTCTGAAGAAGAGAACCCAACTCCTGCTCTTGCCAGATGACCTCACTTGAATCATTGCCTCCTGCTATGGCACATGGAGCCACACTGCTGGCTGCTGCAGAGATTTCTGGTGCCCAGAACATCTTACCCTCCTTCCTGTGCGGGGAGAGAAAGAGAGAGAGGGAGACAGCATCTGCTCCATCCACTGAATGCCGGTTGGCTGACTAATTCATATGTAACAATGGGAGCGCTGTTTTCAGTCATTTAAAACCATGGCCAGTATTGAAAGACTTTTTTGCTTCTTCTTGACACTGGCGAAGACGTAACAGAAAAAGGAAGAGCTTGCATTTATGCAGCACTTTTCACAAATCCTGAATGTCCCAAAGCAATTTATAGCCAATGACATAGTCCCTGTTTTAATATGTGAAACATGATAGTTAATTTACACACAAGGTTCCACGGGCGGCAACAAGCAGATGATCTGTTTTAGAAATGTTTGTTGAGGGATAAACCTTGGCCATAACCCCGGGGAGAACTCCCCAGCTCCTTCTCAAAATAGTGATCTAAATGTAAATTGGCCTCTTAAGACAAAGCTTTTGTACGCAGGTTAATTTTGCTGTTCATCACCACAAAACTAAAAATTAAAGTACACACAAAAGTCTATCAACCAAACGTTTTCTGTAACCTTGCAGTTACAGTGAAGTGAAATGAAATACCTGTCGATGCCAAAATACCAACTACATATTCCATAACAAGCTACCCATACTTTGTCCCAATAATAGATCTATATAAACGTCTGTCCATCTTAGTAGTTGATGGACTGTGCCCAGGGTGTTCGTCACTTCTATATTAAACATTGTCTGTTGTACAGTAAGAAGTCTTACAGCACCAGGTTAAAGTCCAACAGTTTTGAATCACTAGCTTCCGGAGTGCAGCTCCTTCATCAGACAAGTGAAGAGGTGGGTTCCACAAGCATGTATATAGACAAAGTGAATGATGCAAGATGATACTTTGAATGTGAGTCTTTTGCAGGTAATTGAATCTTTACGGTCCAGAAGGTGCGACTGGAGAGAGAGATCATCACAGGTAAAAGAGGTGTGAATTGTCTCAAGCCAGGACAGTTGGTAGGATTTCGCAAGCCCAGGCCAGATGGTGGGAGGTGAATGTAGTGAGACATGAATCCAAGATCCTGGTTGAGGCCATACTCATGCGTGCGGAACTTGGCTATTTTCTGCTCGGCGATTCTGCATTGTTGTGCATCCTGAAGTCCGCCTTGGAGAACGCTTACCCGAAGATCAGACACTGAATGCCCTTGACCACTGAAGTGTTCTCCGACTGGAAGGGAACATTCCTGCCTGGTGATTGTCGCGTGATGGCCGATGTCTGTTGTGGCAGTAGAGGCTGATTTGTGAGTGGCAATCCCTTCCACAATTGGCCCGAGGTCAACTGATGCCTTTTCCTTATTTTACACAATCTGGTCATTTCTTTGGTTCTCTGCTTTTTCCGCACTCTTCCTGTTTCCTTGTCTCCGTACACTCCAGTCAGCAGCGTGGACTTCCCATGCATAAACTCCAATCCCAGGCGACTTGAACTCTTCCTTGCAGACATCCTTGTATCGCAGGCATGGGCGACCTGTTGGTCTTGTGCCGATAGGAGGCTTGCCATAAATCATGGCCAGAATTCTCCGGCTCCTGCCGAGAAGTCAATTGTCTTTGAACGGCTCAAATGTGAAACATTTATCTACTAATATAAAATATTTAGCAATGTCATCATTAACTTCACGATCAAATAAAGTTAAAGAGGTGGCGCAAGTTTTTTAAAAAGAACTAACAGGCTGGGTCTCTTCTCCCTCGAGAAGAGAACGCCAATGGGTGGTTTAATTGAGGCCTTTTGAAATTGTTAGTAAAATACAGGTAGTTTTAAGGGATTTATATATGTATTTGTAAACATTAGAGGTAAGGAATAGTTTTAAGCGGGTTTAATTTAATGTTTCTGTGCCTGGAAGAGTAAAACCTATAGTTGGATTCATGCTGGACAAAGGTATTTGTATCTGTGGGAGTTAGTTAAGTTCCAGCCGTGTTTCTATTGTGCTTAGAGAGGGCTATGACATAAAGAATAAATAAAAGGCATAAGTATGTGAGGTTGCTTAGAAACTGGAGGCCATTGTAAGGATAAAAAATGCTTGTAAATTTTAGTTTTAGCTGAATTTGTGGGCAGCTGGAGACAGACTTCGGGGAATGAATATCTCTCGACTCTGCCAGAAGAAAGACCGGACAGGACGGGAGCTGCAATGGGGCAGGCTTCCTAAAGTACAAGTTACAGTCCAGATAACCAGGGAATTGGGACAGAAAGAATGTTAAAAATGACTGGAATTAAGAGAATAGAGACCAAGGTATGTTCAGAAGAATTCAAGGAAGAGTAAACAAAGTGTTCTGAGTTAAAGACGCAATTGTAGTAACCAGATTTAAAGTGAGACAACAGCTTTTGAAGGTAAGACAAACATCTGATGCCATTTTAATGCAGTCTGGGATGAGAGTTAAAGCAATTGTGAGCAGTTTGCAGAGCAGTCAAGAAAAATAAATCCTGAAGGGGTTGATGTAAAATCTTGGACTGGAGTCGCTGTTAAAAGTGGAGTGGAAGCTTTGTTTATTAATGTCATTTGGAAAACCTACAAACCACTAAGGGGTGAAAAATTATGAGAGAAAATATTAATGTGAGCTTTGAGGGTGAAGTTTGGAAACTCTCACGTGACAATCACCTGGTGGGGGGGTTTTTGAGGAGACAGTCACAAAAACTCACTTGCCGTGCAGAGTGGAGAGCATATTAGCCCACAGTCATCTGGTATGCTTAAAGGGAACATTGTGTTAATGAGACCATTGTCGATCAAGGTGAATTTTGTAATCTGTATTAATCCTAAAATATGTGTGTAACTGTTAAGCTAAGTGGGGGGTAAAGGAGTATGTTTATTTTTTTTCCTTGTTGTTAAAACTAATTGGCAATCCTGTGAGTGTGTTCCTCCATGTTTTTGAAACAAAAGATAAAAGTTACAGTCTTTTGAGCAGGGTTCTATTCTGGGATCTTCCCATCCAGTTACACCATCAACCAGAATCGTAACAAATTATAAAGGGGCTCAAAACGTTAGATGCAGAGAAGATGTTTCCACTTGTGAAGGAGTTCAAAACTAGGGGCGATAAATATAAAATAGTGACTAGTAAGTCCAACGGGGAGTTCAGGAGATAGTTCTTTTCCTCAGAAAGTGGTTAGAATATGGAATTCACACTACACAGTGAGTGCCTGTGAGGCAAATGGCTTGATGCTTTTAGGGGAAGCTATACAAAGGAAAACGGATAGAGTAATACGCAGATAGGATTAGATTAAGATGGCAAATTGTTTTAAATGATCTGTTTCTGTGGTACAACTTTTATTAAATCCATCTAATGTCACATCATAGCCCAAACATATAGCAGCCTTAACATTTTTATATGGATCTCAAACAAAGTATTGTGAAGTGGATCTACCAAAGGACAACATAAACTTTTAGATTATTCAATGAAGTACTGGTGTGTTTGATGTGTCTGCACTTGGAGAGTGGTTAGTGGACCTGGGCCGAGTTTGTAAATCACCCCTTAACTGGTGGAGGCCTGGTATGTGCATCTATTACATCAAAGCAAAGCATAACTAATAAAGTAAATTCCAGATCCATAGAGACAGAATGTAAAGTCAAAGGGCAAATATCAGGAATGTAAACACAAACTACTGGAAAATTATTGAAATTTTAACCATCAATAGTTCTCCAGCAGATGAGAGTTTTGTTTAAAACTCCTATCTGTTGTTTATAAACAATTACTTGCTGGTTAGCTATGGAAGAGTTAAATTAGAGAGGGAAGGGTCCACTTAAGAGATGAGAGAATCCAGAGCAACTAACTCTTGTGTGCCTTAAAACCATGCCCATTATCCTTGGGAGAGAGCATGATATATTATGGATGTAGTTGGACAGCACGGTGACACAGCGGTTAGCACTGCTGCCTCACGGCGCCAAGGACCCGGGTTCAATCTCGGCCCTGGGTTACTCTGTGTGGAGTTTGCACATTCTCCCCGTGTCTGCGTGGATCTCACCCCCACAACCCAAAGATGTGCAGGGTAGGTGGATTACCACGCTAAATTGTCCCTTGATTGAGAACAAATTTAAAATATATATGTATATATATTATGGATGCATATTTATATATGGATGTATAGTTTATTCACTGAAAAGTAATTTTATTCCACACTAATTTCAGAGGTATGGGAAATCTGAAGGCGTTTCCTCGAGTGGATACAGTTCTCTGAACGCATGGTACCCTCTCGTACCTTGTCCAAGTGGCCACTCTCACAGCTAGGCCAGGGCTGTGCACTCTAGATGGATGGATCCCAGCATGTGACACCACATGACCTCTTCTCCTCTACCTGTCCGATCTCCACCCACCAGCAATTGGTTGCCCAACATGTCTATCCTTGCAGTGCCCCGCCCTCCTGTGCCAACTACAAACAAACATTTCTCACCTGATTAGCTAATTCCTAAATGTCAGTCTAAACAACCTTTACTTTCCCAAATCCAATATTTTTCCAAATGATATAAGCATTGAAAGAAATTTTGCTTGCCTCTTCCGTCACTGATTGGTGGGAATCACAGTCAATTCCTTCCTCACTCAAAGCTCCATAACATATATGGGAGGGAGTGAAAGACACAAATTTCAGATCATAAGGGGCAGAGTGCATTTTCACACAGCGGGGCTAATTCTAACTTGTCCCAATTGGTACAATGGGATGACAAGAGAGTTAGAAGACTGACGCAGTATGATAGAGGCCAACTTCTGAAAGGTACTATGCAAATAAATGTTCATTCTTTTCTTTATCAGGGCACTTCAAACATAGCTTATTTAATTTGTCATTTATTCTGAATGGGTGGAGAACTTGCACCTGTTTCACTTAAACTCACTGTTAGAACATAGAACAAGAAGAGTGGGAAAGGGAAGAGCTGCAAGGAGAGTTGACTATAAAATCTTAAATAAAATAGGTTGCTTTGCACAGCATTTTCCACAACCTCAGGACCACCACCCAAAGCACTTAACAGTCAATGAAGCACTTCTAAAGTGTGGCCACTATTACAATTTGAGAAGTGTGGCAGCAAATTGTGCACAGCAAGCTCCCACAACAGCAATGAAAATTGTTTTTGTTAATGATTTTGATAAATCCCAAAAATAACTCCCTTTCTCTTCTTCACAATAGCACCATGGGAACCTTTAAATCCACCTTAAATATTTAAAAAGTGGAACCTAATTGGTAATTAAAGTTGGAGAGTTATTTGATTTTTTTAAAAGATGCTAATAGTTTCATCTTTTCCTTAACTTTTATTAAGTTTGGTCCTCGCTTTTTAAGAAGGTATCCTTGATGAAACCACTGCTGGAGCCAAATAAATGTTGTTTTACCTCCGTGTGGATGGCATCCCTGACTAACTGAATGAGACAGAGTCGTACATGTAGAAAAGGATGTTGAAATAGCTCCATAAATATCAACGTAGAAGCAACTGATTTTAAAACAGAGAGTAGAAGAGCCTTCATCTTCTCCTCTGACTGCATTACACAGACCTCTCCTGCCTTCATCTGGCATCCACACATTCAGACTTATCTTCATGGGTAACTGGACGGCAATCAGGAATATTGACAGTGATTTATTTTCTTTCATCGCTCTGTCAGACAGCAGTTACTCCCTGATTTGTACTCAATTAGCTCATTCATTGCACTTAACCAATGAGCCTTTGGGAAGATTGAAACTCTAAAAACACACGATTGAAGGAATCTAATCTGTATCCACCTTAGCCATTGTACTCAAAAAGCATTCCTTTTGCAGGTGTTGCAAAAGTAACATGTGGAAACGCAGTACACCTTCCCACAAGATGGTCATGGATCTAAACATGAATCACATTATGCTAGTGTGCATAGTTCAGTCCCAAGGTTCAGGACAACGTGCTGACAGGTGCACTAAACTAAAGCTTGGTACAGCTGCTGCAGAGGCACAACGTGCAAACTTCGCTGCCTGAGGCCTTTCAGTGGGATACGCGAAGGGGCTAGAAACTGTGTCAAAACCTACTGGCTGTATGCCTGACAAGGAATGTCCATTGTAAATGTCAAGACTATCGAAATTTGGTGCTGCCGAACTTTAGTAATTATTATTGGGCGGCAAATATAGCCATGATTAGGACGTAGATGGTTGGGGGGGGGGGGCGTCGGTGTGAACAAAGAACAAAGAACAAAGAAAATTACAGCACAGGAACAGGCCCTTCAGCCCTCCCAGCCTGCGCCGATCCAGATCCGTTATCTAAACCAGAGGGCAGTAGAGCGGAGCTGCTGATTGGCTGTTGCGGGGAAAGTTTTCATTCGTGCATTGCGGTTACTGCATCCAGAAAGTGTACCCGAGCAAGACACCCTAGGTGTTCAAGTCAAGGCAAGCATCCAACAGAGGGCAGTAGAGCAGAGCTGCTGATTGGCTGTTGCGGGGAAAATTTGCATCTGTGCATTGCAATCACTGCATCCATAAAGTGTACCTGAGCAAGACACCCTCGGTGTTCAAGTCAAGGCAAGCATCCAGCAGAGGGCAGTAGAGCAGAGCTGCTGATTGGCTGTTGCGGGGGAAATTTGCATCCGTGCATTGCGATCACTGCATCCAAAAGGTGGTTTGTGGAGGAGCTGTCGTCAAGTGCCTACTTGACCTAGAGTATTTAAATTTTCATCCCTAGCCTCAGCATCCGTCATGTCCCTCTCCTTGGTGAATACCAATGCAAAGTACTCCTTAAGAATCTCACCCATTTCCTCTGACTCCAGGCATAAATTCCCTCTTTTGTCTTTGAGCGTGCCAATCTTTTCTCTAGTTACCCTCGTGCTCCTTTATACGAATAAAAGGCTTTGGGATTTTCCTTAACCCTGTTAGCCAAAGATATTTCTTGACCCCTTTTAGCCCTCTTTATTGCGCATTTGAGATTTGTCCTGCTTTCCTGATATTCCTCCAAAGCTTCATCAGTTTTAAGTTGCCTAGATCTTATGTATGCTTCCTTTTTCATCTTAGCTAGTCTCACAATTCCACCCGTCATCCATGGTTCCCTAATCTTGCCATTCCTATCCCTCATTTTCACAGGGACATGTCTGTCCTGCACTCTAATCAACCTTTCCTTAAAAGACTCCCACATTTCAAATGTGGATTTACCCTTAAACAGCTGCTCCCAATCCACATTCCCTAGCTCCTGACGAATTTTGTTATTCTTGGCCTTTCCCCAATTTAGCACAATTTAGCATTCTTCCTTTAGGAACACGCTCGTCTTTGTCCATGAGTATTCTAAAACTTACAATTGTGATCGCTATTCCCAAAGTAATCACCGACTGAAACTTCAACCACCTGGCCGGGATCATTCCACAATACCAGGTCCAGTATGGCCCCTTCCCGAGTTGGACTATTTACATACTGCTCTAAAAGACTCTCCTGGATGCTCCTTACAAATTCTGCTCCATCTACGCCTCCAACACTACATGAGTCACATTCAATGGTGGAGAAGTTAAAATCTCCCATCATGACCACCCTATTGCTCCTACATTTTTCTATAATCTGTCTACATATTTGTACCTCTACTTCACGCTCGCTTTTGGGAGGCCTGTAGTAAAATCCCAACAATGTTACTGCACCCTTCCTATTTCTTAGCTCTACCCATAGTGCCTCAGTGCTCGAATCCTCCATCGTGCCCTCCTTAATCACAGCTGTGATATCATCTCTGACCAGTAATGCAACTCCTCCACCCCTTTTACCTCCCTCTCTATCCCTCCTGAAGCATCTATACCCTGGGATATTTAGTTGCCAGTCTTGCCCTTCCCTCAACCAAGTCTCAGTAATACCAATAACACCATATTCCCAGGTACTAATCCAAGCCCTAAGTTCATCTGCCTTACCTGCTACACTTCTCGCATGGAAACAA
This sequence comes from Scyliorhinus torazame, assembly GCF_047496885.1. Lineage (NCBI taxonomy): Eukaryota > Metazoa > Chordata > Chondrichthyes > Carcharhiniformes > Scyliorhinidae > Scyliorhinus > Scyliorhinus torazame. Next base: position 140,585,292 of record NC_092713.1, read on the forward strand.
ATGCACCTCAGACCACCTGTCCCTTTGTGTTCATCATCTCTTCCCTGTCTACTCTTCCCCTTAGTCACATTGAGTTTATTATCTAGTACCTTACTGGCTTTAGTTGCTGCCTCTTTACTGACCTCTAACTTCCTAATCTGGTTCCCATTCCCCTGCCACATTAGTTTAAAACCTCCCCAACAGTGTTAGCAAAAGCACCCCCTAGGACATTGGTTCCAGTCCTGCCCAGGTGTAGACCATCCGATTTGTAATGGTCCCACCGCCCCCAGAACCGGTTCTAATGTCCCCAAAATCTGAACCCCTCCCTCCTGCACCATCTCTCAAGCCACGTATTCATTCTGACTATTCTTGAATTTCTACTCTGACTGTCTCGTGGCACTGGTAGCAATCCTGAGATTACTACCTTTGAGGTCCTACTTTTTAACTTATCTCCTAGCTCCCTAAATTCTGATTGTAGGACCTCACCCCATTTTTTACCTATATCGTTGGTGCCTATATGCACCACGACAACTGGCTAATCACCCTCCCCCTTCAGTATGTCTTGTAGCCGATCTGAGACATCCCTGACCCGTGCACCCGGGAGGCAACATACCATTCTGGAGTCTCGTTTTTGACCACAGAAACGCCTGTCTACTCCCCTTATGATTGAATCACCTATGACTATAGCCCTGCCAGTCTTTTTCCCGCCCTTCTGTGCAGCAGAGCCAGCCACATTTCCATGAGCCTGTCTACTATTGCCTTCCCCTGGTGAGTCATCTCCCCCAACAGTATCCAAAACGGTATACCTGTTTTCGAGGGAGATGACACCTACACTGCCTTCCTGCTCTTTCTCTGCCTTTTGGTCACCCATTCCCTGTCTCCCTCACCAATCCTAATCTGCGGTGTGACCAACTCACTGAACATGCTATCCACGACTTCCTCAGCATCGCGGATGCTCCAAAGTGAGTCCATCCGCAGCTCCAGAGCCGTCATGCAGTCTAACAAGAGCTGCAGCTGGACACACGTCCCGCACATGAAGGAGTCAGGGGCATTGGCTGCGTCCCTGAACTCCCACATCGAGCACAAGGAGCATAACATGGGTCTGGGATCTCCTGCCATTTTTACACTTTACCGTAACTGATTACAAATATAATATCAAATAATGAATAAGTGAAAGGAATAAAGATTTTACTTACCAATCACAATACTTACCAACACACGAAGAGTTAAATCTCTCCCAGCTACTGCTAATTGGAGCACTTTCCTTACCAGCCAATCAGGTCTCTGCTTTGCTGTGATGTCACTCTTCAAGGTAAGTTTTTAAAGTTTTGAAACAGGTAAACTTACCTTCCCGACAAACCCCTGGCCACTGCCCTCACCGAAAATCTGAAGGCCGCTTCTCCTGCAAGGTAAGTTTTTAAAGAGGTAAACTTACCTTCCCGATAGACCCCTGCTCCCGCCGAAAATCTGAAGGCTGTTTCTCCTGCAGCTGTGTCCCCGCCGCTCTCCGCGCGCTCTTTTACTGTGTCCCCGCTGCTCTCCACCAGCCCCGTGGTGGTAGCGGCCCTGAGAGTCTGGGGGCAATGGAGGAGACATGTGGGAGCAGAGGGAGCATTGGTCTGGTCTCCAATCTGTAATAATCACCGGTTTGCCCCGGGGAAGCTAGAGGTTCCGGAAATGGCAGAGAGCAGGGATCGAGAGGATTGGAGATATGTTTATGGAAGGGAGCTTTCCCAGCCTGAGGGAGTTGGAGGAGAAATTCGAATTGACGGTAGGGAACGAGTTTAGGTACCTGCAGGCGCGGGACTTCCTACGCAGGCTGGTCTCAACCTTCCCGCTCCTACCACCAAAGGGGATACAGGACAGGGTAGTTTCCAGAATGTGGGTGGGAGAAGGGAGGGTTTTGGACATTTATAAAGAACTCATGGGGTCAGAGGAAACGCAGACCGAGGAGCTGAAACACAAATGGGAAGGGGAGTTAGGAGGAGAGATAGAGGATGGTCTCTCGGCGGACACGTTGAGCAGAGTCAACGCGTCCGCATCATGTGCCAGGCTCAGCCTGATACAGTTCAAGGTCGTTCACCGGGCTCACATGACAGTGACTCGGATGAGCAGGTTCTTTAGGGTAGAAGATAGGTGCGCAAGGTGTGCGGGAGGACCAGCGAACCATGTCCATATGTTCTGGGCAAGCCCGAAGCTCAGGGGATTCTGGCAGGGGTTTGTGGAGGTCATGTCCAAGGTGTTGAAAACAAGGGTGGCCCCGAATCCAGTGGTGGCGATTTTCGGAGTGTCGGAAGACCCGGAAATCCAGGAGGAGAAAGAGGCAGATGTTCTGGCCTTTGCCTCTCTGGTAGCCCGGAGAAGGATATTATTAGCTTGGAGGGACTCAAAGCCCGCGAAGTCGGAGGCCTGGCTAACTGACTTGGCTAGCTTTCTCTGTTTGGAGAAAATCAAGTTCACCCTGAGAGGGTCAATGTTAGGGTTCGTCCGGAGGTGGCAGCCGTTCGTCGACTTCTTTGGGGAAAATTAACCGTCAGCAGAGTGTGTGTGGCCGGGGGGTGGGGGGGGGGGGGGGGGGTTTAGTTTAGAGTAGGGTGTCTAGAAAAGGTGGGAAGGGAGGAAGACGGCTTTTGCCCTATGTTTATATTTGTCTGTTTCTTCTGTTATTGTTATAAAACTACAAATACCTCAATAAAATGTTTAGGAAAAAAAAGACTATCAAAATTGTATTTAGACACCTCACAATGGAGCATGCTGTGTTGAGACAAGTTGAATTTTATTGGACTATCTGTAATTTTCAAGTCAGAATGTTTTGTAATCTACTTTTATAACTGTTATGAATAAAGTACATTTTGTACTTTAAAAAATGAATTGTTCAATATAGTTATATTAGGATATATTAGTAATATTACAGAGTTATATTAGAATATATAGTTATATTATATGGTTTTCTTTTGATATATAGTTATCTTATATAGTTATATTAGGATATAGGTGACTTCTGGTAGCGGCATGTGAGGGGAGGTTGCGCACTATGTGGCTCCGACCTGGATATGTGTTTTTTAGGCCTTTTTGACAGATTTTGGGGATAATTTTGCAGGAAAACATTCTAGATCGATTATGCAGGGATTCTGCATCAAATACAGGCCAAAAAGAAAAGGAAAAGGAAGCAAAAAGCCCACAGAAGGTAATCCTTCGGCAGACTCGGTGGCTTTGAGCAGTTCGGCAGCAGTAAAAATTGCTGACTAGTGATCAATGAAAGGGGGCGGGGGAAGAGCAGGGAGGAGAAACCAAACCAGACAAAGGACAAGAAGAAAGGGAGGGGGGATGGTAGTAAAGAGGGGTGGGGGGGGGTGCGGAGCTCAGGGAGTAGGGGAGGCATCATTCAGAGATTCCCAAGAACTTGTAACAAACAATAGTTTATTCACTAGCTGAGTAGATCTTACATGGTTGCACTCTGCCCGCGCTCCGGGGAGAACTCCTGCACTTCCGTCATTTGACCTCCTAAGCAACTGCGTATTTGTGTCATCATGTGACCACTCGGCCTACAACCACAATGATCCTGGAGACTATCTGGGGTACATACTGCAGTGCTCCACCTGAATGATCCAGGCAGTGGAACCTCATCTTCCGCATTCCAAAGATTTGTCCTATTGTTGCCCTTGTTGGGGTATGATGGCATTCCACCTCTTCTCTGCCGGGGTTTATGGGTTCTGGACAGGGGTCATGACCAGGTCTTCGGTGGATATCCCCTATCATCCAGGAACTCACCTGCATTGTTGAGTGGGGCTGGGGCAAACAGTTGTGGCACTTCAGACTGACTTAGCATGCAAGAGTCATGCAGACATTTACCTACCCAGTCGTGGATCTAAAAGCACATGGTTGTCGTTTGCTGCAGTGTTAACTGCAAGCTGCCATGTAATGTGATGAAATAATAATTTAGCGAGTGTGAATGACATGCTCATGCATTAAAAATAGCTTGCCACCGTTTGCTATCAGGAAGTTCGAACTGCCTTCAATTGTCACAAGCTTAAATCCTAACTTTCATCCCACATTCAGGAGCCTAACATTTTGCCTCCCACACAATTAAGTGCACCCACCCACCTTATTTCCCGTGGCTGACAGCAGCTCAAGCTTCCATCCATTGGGCCCTTACATTTCTGGAGGCGCCCCAACAGGATTAGCAAAATTCAGACAATCTTTCGTACCATTAATAGTTTACTTTGCTTATGGCAAGTATATGAGAAGAATGACATATCACTTTTCAGATATTACTAACAGTGTTGGATCATTTGTAGAGCTGTGAAAATTCATTTAGGCTTACATACAACTGATATGCGGAATTTTTGTAATTTATATTACTCTGTCACTCTGGCCCTTGGGCTAATGACCTACTTTGACCCATCATTCCTGAAATGAATCACAGTCTGATGGATAATTATTGACTCCTCCTCAGATTGCAGTCTTGATGGATTTTGATAAATTCGATACCCCCAGCCAGGTCCAGCCCCAAAACAAGGCTTATGCTCTGAAAGCCAAACTTACTAGAACTGAAATGCATGCACGGAACAGAGTGTGAAATATAGCATCTGTTAAGATGGCACTCTGTTAGAACTAAGTTCCAATATTGAAAGATTTTGATCAGTTACAGAGAAACAGTAGCATGCCGAATGGTTTGACAGGCTTCCTAGTCACAGGGGACTGAAACAAAGGTGTTGTTCAGGAAAACAAATGGAAGGACCTGGGAGGTCTCTCACTTTATTCCCAGATGTGCTGTGCTCAGTTTATTAGAAGTGACAGCCATTCATTTTACTTTCAAAATATAAATTATTTCATGCATCTCAATCTTGAAAACAAACCCCTCTCTGGACAAAAGATTTTACATAGTATTAGGAATACACCACTTATCCTCTATATTCCATTAGCTGATCTGTGTCTTAACTCAATTTACTTGCCTTTATCTCACACTCCCCAACACCTGTACCCAACAGAATCTTAAATCCAAATGCTAATTCCTAATCTATCACCATTCAGAAAATATTTTGCTTTGTCTTTTTTAGATCCAAGGTCCTCACACATCACAACAATGAACTCTGTCTGTCACACCTTTATCCCATTCACTTCATTTGTAAACTCCATTTCCCCTCCAAACCACTTGTCGAGTCTCTTCACTTAACACTTAACATAATTTGAAGACTTGAATTTATAACTCGCCTTCTTCCAAGTCATTAAGATGTGTGCTGAAAAGTTGAGGCCCCAGTCCAGAACTCTGGAGAATACCATTTGTCACATTCCGTCAATCAAAGAATGTTCCCTTCATTCACCGCTGACCTCCCAAACATACTAGCAGTCCATATCACAAAGTTACCTCCAAATCTAAAATGCAGCTAGATTAGTCAGACATAACCTCATCTTCACAAATCCTCACTGACTCTCTTTAATTAATTGATATTTAACCAAGTGTTCAGTCACTGTTTCTGATGACAGATAGACTCTAGTCAATGTCTCCACAATTGATGCTAAATCGATAGGTCTATAGTTACTGGGATATCTCCTTCCTTCCCTTCCTGTTTTCCCTGCAAACAATGTTTAAGCAAGTTCACTGTAACGCATAGAACAGAGGAATTCTTCTCCACATTCATTTTATTGCCTTTCCATTATATGTCACTCTTGCACATTACAAGTGTTTCTCCTTTCATTTTTTCAGTGAATGTTCAAATGAAAATGAGTAAGTCACTCCCAAAAATGGTGATATTTGCTTATTTCTGATTCCCCGCGGTAGCCAGGACATTTCCAAAAATCTATGAACGACCAAAGCATTTAGGAAATACACACAATTTTGGTTAACTTAAATTTTGGACCTGGTTTAAATTTTTAGAAGTCTATTGATTTCAAATGGAAAGCAACTACATGGAGCTATGGGGCCTGTGCCCCATAAAGCTGCAATCAGTGTCTCTGTGATAGTTATTTGGTTTAGTATTGATGCAGGATTTAAATACTCCATGTGTCTATTTATTGTGCCGTTTATCGGGCTGTCAACTGTAATTAGATGCATTCCTGAAGATTTCTTCACGTAACTTCCTCCACGCTCTTGCCAATAGCCGGCCAACACATTCATCCTTGTAATGAATTGCCTTCCTACACCAATCGGAAAGCAAAAATACTCATTCGCCAATTGGATGATGCTTGACCGCCAACCAAATGCACAACCCCCCCCCCCCCCCCCCCACTCCACACCCCCACACACAGTTTTCAATCTTTTTGTATTTGACAAAGAGAAATCGCCAAAGAAAGGGCCAAAGAGTTTTAATGTCCTGATGATATTTCTCCAGGATTGTACAAGCAGGATCCTGAAAATAGATCTTCAATTCCTACAGACTCCAGGCCAATCCTGGAGGATTGGTAACCCTAGTTATTATCCTTCGTGTTTAAATGGCCTAGAGCCAATTGTACTGCCAGGCGTGAGTTGATTAACGTCACATCATTATGCCCACAGGTTTCTTAGCACTGTCTAATCTGTCAGAGGTGTGATTGAGAGGACTGGTATTCATTCTAGTCTGAGTGGTGCAGAGAGCCTCCAGCTAAAAGGTAGTATGTCATTCATCAACTGAACTGGGCTGGTAAAAAGTAATATTTGCAGAACAGAATTGTGAGGCAATGATGGCTGCTGACAAGACAGAATCTAACCATCTCCCCTTGATGCTCAAAGGCCACTGAATCCATCACTGAATCCTCTACCATCGATATCCTCAGGGTTACCATTGACCAGAAATTGAACTGGACCAGCCATATAAAGTACTAAGACTTCAAGAGCAGGTGAGAGGCTGGGAATTCTGAGGCAAATATCTCAGAGAAGTCATAGAATCCCTTTAGTGCAGAAGGAGGCTATTCGGCACATTGAGTCTTGACCGACCCTCCGAGAGAGCATTCCACCCAGGCCCACCCCAACCCGATCCCCCAACCTGTACATCCCTGGACACGGAGGGGCAATTGAGCATGGACAATCCACCTAACCTGCACACCTTTTGACTATGGGAGGAAACCGGAGTACCCGGAGGAAACCCATGCAGACATGGGGAGAACGTGCAAACTCCACATAGACAGTCACCCAAGCCAGAATTGAATCCAGGTCCCTGGCCCTGTGAGGTAGCAGTGCTCACCACTGTGCCTCCCTCCCCTCTTGATTCTCCAATGTCTGCCCGCCATCTACAAGGCAAGTCAGCAGTGGGATGGAATACTCTCCACTTCCCTGGATGTCGAGTGCAACTCCAACAACACTGAAGAAGCTCAACACCATCCAAGACAAAGCAACCCCCTTGATCAGTATCCCATCATCCCATTCACTCGCTCCACCACCGGCAGACAGGGAAGTAGTGATGCAAATGCACCAATTCCTTTGACAGCAACTTCCAACCTCTACTATCTAGGAGGACATGGTGAATTCCACCAAGTACAAGTTTCCCTTCAAGTCACATATCATCCTGCCTTGGAAATATAGTTGCCATTCCTTCACTCGCTGGCTCAAAATCCTGGAACTCCCTCTTTAACAGCACTATGGGTGTGCCTGCACAAAACAGTCGTTCAAGGAAGGCAGCTCACCAGCAGTTTTTCAAGGGTAATTAGGGATGGGCAATAAATGCTGGATTTGCATATTACGGCAAGAACAATTCAACAGAAAATAATTGGGCATGTCTTATTTTGACTGAGTATTAATGATGCAGCTGATGTGGCGCAGAGGAGGGATGGGAAGTGAGGAAGGAAGGAGTTTGCATTGTATCATGTCCCCAGGACAGCTTAAAATGTTGCACAACAAATCAATTACTTTTTGAGATCGAGTCATTTGTCGCAGTATCGACAAATGCAAAATCCAATCTGTGCACAGCAACCTCCCACACAGGACAAAATGAGATGAGGAAAAGCGAACCTGTTTTTCTGTGTGGTGATGGTTCAGGAAGGAATGTTGGGCATTGTCCCTGCTCTGAACTTAAAATATGGCATCTCCAGCAATGCAGCGTTAGGGTTGCACTGAAATGTCACTCTTTGGATCCCATAGTCATTTTGGATGCCCCAAAATCTGAATCCAAGAAGCATTTGTCATATAGGATTCCTTCCCACCATGGGTCAACCCTGTCATGATATGCAAACATGCAACCAATGAACACTCAGAATAGGATACAACCAAAGGGCAGTCAGGACACTCAGAGGTAGTATCACCACAAGGGGGCATGACATAAACACTATAAAAGGGATGAGGCACTCACACCCTGCCTCTTTCCACAGACAGACATCTAGAGAGTTAGACAGGGTTGATCAGCAGCATCACACCCCAGCACGTGGCTTAGAGCAAGCTGGTACAGTTAGACTGAGTTACTACAGTTAGATTAGCAGAGAGTCGAACTCATTTGAGAACTGTTAATAGTTCAATAAACACGTTGAACTCACTTCAGAGTCCGGAGCATCCTTTAGTTAAGCCTGCATCAAGTAGCAGCCTGTGTTATCCGAAGCAGCATAACAGAACATGATATCAGGAGTGACTGTTCAATCTATTTAGTTCAACTCAGCAAGATCCGTGACAACCAGCTACTGAATACAGGCACAATGGACAAGATTCAGGCTCCTCATCAGCTCAGGATCACCGGCAATCTTGGTGCCAACTGGCGATCATTCTAGCAGAAATTTCAACTATACGTGGAAGCATCCGACCTCAATGGCGCAACCGACGCTAGGAAGATAGCTCTTCTACTCACCACTGCAGGTGACCATGCGATAGGGATCTTCAACTCCTTTCACTTTTCCGAAGGGCAGGACAAAACGAAGTACCAAACCATCCTGGACAAATTCAACAGCCACTGCGAGGTGGACACCAACGGAATCTTCGAGCGGTACATCTTCAAGCAGAGGGTGCAAGGTAAAGACAAATCCTTCAACTCCTATCTAACTAACCTTAGACTGCTAGCGCAATGCTGCAACTTCGGTGATATCACTGACTCCATGATCAGAGACCAAATCGTTTTTGGAGTCCACTCTGATCCTCTGCGAGAGCAATTATTGAAAATCAAGCACATGACCCTGCCAGTCGCGATTGAAACATGTACTGTGCATGAGCACTCTAAAAATCGCTATTCACAGTACAAAATGGCAGAAACTGAAAAACAAGCCTCCCACGAGGTGGAGAGTGTTCAGGCCATCTCCCGGATGCAGCACCTCCACATTGATGAAAGCGGCCATTTTGCACGCTCTTCCTGGGGCCCGACGCATGCGCAATGCGATCGGGAACACGAAACGGCCGAAAACTGCACTGCGCAGATGCCGACGTCCGAGAACCGCACCACACATGCGCAACGACGCACTGAGCGTCATGACGCCGACGTCATGACGTATGCGAACTGCGGCACCGTCCATTTTAAAAGAAACTGTAAGAGGCAAACACTGTTTAAACTGTGGGAAAACAAACCACTATGCAGCCCTGTGCAGATCTGCACCACCAGTCAGGGGCCAGTGCTCCCAATTCCGACAGCGGCGCATCAGAAGTGTGCAACACCGAATGCATGACTTGATTCAGGCAGTGCGACGGATCCAGATGATGAATACCTGGCCAACACTTACCGAGAGGGCGTTATTACGAAGTGCAAATACGCCACACCGGACACATCGCGAGTCCAATCAATACTGGCCGTGGATTCCGAGCATGAATGGCATGCAGTGATGAAGGTCAACCACTGACCCATCCAGTTCAAACTGGACACAGGTGCCTCCGCCAACCTGATTTCGCAGGTGGACTTCAAGAGAATCAAGAAGCCCCCACAATCCTTCCAGCTGCCTGCAAACTCCTGGACTTCAATGGAAACGCAATCAAGACACTGGGGTCCTGCCATCTGCAAGTGTCCAGCCGACACACACAAGCAAGCTTACGCTTCGAGATTGTTAAACCAGACAGGGCGTCCCTGCTAGGTGCGCACGCTGGCAAGCAACTGAACCTCATTCAAAAGGTCTACACCACGACGCCGACCAAGTCGGACCTGCAGGCCAGCATCGACGACATCCTAACCCAGTACCCATATGTATTTAGCGGGATGGGCACACTGCCGTACGAGTACAAGATTCTACTGCGGCCTGATGCCAAGCCAGTGGTCTACGCACCACGATGTGTCCCTGCTCCGCTGAGAGAGCGCCTGAAGGCAGAGCTCACGAGTCTACAGCAAAAAGGCATCATCTCCAAGGTCACTGAACCAACCGACTGGGTCAGCTCGATGGTGTGTGTAAAGAAGCATTCACAGGGCCTCCACATCTGCATTAACCCCAAGGATCTAAACAAAAACATTATGCGAGAATATTACGCCATCCCGAAGAGGGAAGAGATCACGAGTGAGATGGCACACACGTGCTTCTTCACAAAATTGGCTGCACCCCAAGGATTTTGGCAAATCCAATTTGAAGAATCCAGCAGAAGGCTCTGCACCTTCAATACGCCTTTTGGCAGGTTCTGCTACAACCGAATGCCATTTGGCATCATCTCGGCATCAGAGATTTTCCATCGCACCATGGAACAGATGATGGAGGGAATAGAAGAGGTTCATGTCTACGTTGACGATATCATAATCTGGTCCACAACCCCAGGGGAACATGTGTCGCGATTCAAGAAAGTATTCCGACGCATACATGAACATGGTCTCAAGCTAAACAGGTCCAAGTGCTGTTTTGTGACATTCACGCTGAAGTTCCTGGGCGATCAGATTTCGCGACACGGTGTGCACCCGGACACAGACAAAATTAAAGCCATCGAGGCAATGAAAGTCCCCGAGGACAAGAAGCCAGTACTGCGCTTCCTGGGAATGGTCAATTTCCTTGGCAAGTTCATCCCAAATTTCGCCACACACACCACGGCCCTACGCAACCTGGTGAAAAAATCAACCGCCTTTGAGTGGAAGGCGGAGCACCGAACAGAGTGGCTGGAGCTGAAAGCCAAGCTCACCACTGCACCCTTCCTTGCATTCTTTGACCCAGGCCGAGAGACCAAGATATCCACAGATGCAAGTCAGGATGGCTCTGGAGCGGTGTTGCTTCAAAGAGACGACACGTCATCCTGGTACCAGTAGCATACGCGTCACGGGCAATGACACCCACTGAGACCAGATATGCGCAGATTGAGAAGGAGTGATTAGGTCTTCTCACCGGCATCCTCAAATTTCATGATTGTGTCTACGGCTTGCCAACATTTACTGTTGAGACAGATCATAGGCCTCTGGTCCACATCATCCAAAAGGACCTGAACGACATGACGCCTCGTTTGCAGCGAATTCTGCTCAAACTCCGGAGGTATGATTTCAATTTGGTGTACACCCCTGGCAAGGAGCTCATCATCGCCGATGCAATGTCCTGCTCCGTCAACTCACCCAGTGAACCACTGGAGATCATCCAGCACATTGAATTGCAGGTACAACTGTGTGCAAGCACTCTCCCGGCAACATATGAGAAGATTGTTCTCATCCGAGAAAAGACGGCCAAAGACCCCGTGTTGCAGCGAATCATCCACAACCTCAGCAATGGCTGGCAGAAAGGTCAATGCCCTCAATTCTACAACGTCAAGGATGACCTGACGCTGATCGACGGTATCCTGCTCAAGCTGGACAGGATAGTCATCCCACTACGTCTCCAGAGCATGGTGCTGCGGCAGATTCATGAGGGACACCTGGGCGTAGAAAAGTGCAGACGCTGGGCCCGGCAAGCTGTCTACTGGACCGGCATCAACCAGGACATCACGGACATGGTCCTGAACTGCGAGACCTGTCAGAGGTTCCAACCAACGCAGAGCAAGGAGACGCTCCACCCACATGACCTCGAGACCTCCCCGTGATCCACGGTTGGTATTGACCTATTCCATGCGAATGATCGCGACTATATCTTAATCATCGATTACTTTTCGAACTATCCTGAGGTGCTGAAGCTGCCAGACCTCACCTCACGGACCGTCATCAAAGCATGTAGAGACATTCTCACGGCATGGCATCCCGAACACCGTCATGAGCGACAATGGCCCGTGCTTTCACAGTCGAGAATGGTCCACATTTGCCAAGAGCTACAATTTCAGGCATGTCACCTCCAGTCCGCACTATCCGCAGTCCAATGGCAAAATCGAAAAAAGGGGTGCACATCGTTAAGCAGCTCTTCCGCAAGGTCTTGGACTCCACTTCCGACATACATCTTACACTATTTGCATACTGGGCGACTCCCTTGCACACTGGCATGTTGCCAGTTCAACTGCTGATGAACAGGGACCTGCGGACGATGCTTCCAGCCATATACCTGCCCAACCTTGATCACCTCCCGGTGCTGCAGAAGATGCAGCATCTTTGCGACAGCCAGAAGCAGGGCTATGACACACATGCCACCGATCTGGACGTGCTATCCCCGGCAGGCACGGTGAGGATCAAGATACTGGATGGTGGGTGGTCTGCTCCGGCTGTCGTTGTTCGACAGGCCGTGCCCAGATCCTATGTCATACATATGGCTGATGGCTCCATTGTGCGAAAGAATCGAAGGGCACTGCGAAACGTTGCTTGCCCACAACCACTTTCCCCTCCATTTCCACATGTCGAATTGCCACCTCCAGACACCTCGAACCACGAGGCCACCAGTCATGCCTCCCACTCACCTGTCAAGACACCGTCATCCCCTCCACCACCTCTCCGGCGGTCGACGAGGATCAGACGCAAGCCTCAGAGACTGTACTTTTGAGAATTTGTTTTATTTGTTCTGTTCTGTATTCCTCAGTCAGTCACATTAGACATACACATTCACATGTATATACATCTAAAAAAAAACACAAAAAAAAGGGGGAGATGTCATGATATGCAAACATGCAACCAATGAACACTCAGTATAGGACACAACCAATGGGCAGTCAGGACACTCAGAGGTGGCATCACAACAAGGGGGCATGACATAAACATTATAAAAGGGATGAGGCACTCACCTGCCTCTTTACACAGGCAGACATCTAGAGAGTTAGACAGGGTTGATCAGCAGCATCTCACCCCAGCACGTGGCTTAGAGCAAGCTGGTATAGTTAGACTGAGTTACTACAGTTAGATTAGCAGAGAGTCGAACTCATTTGAGAACTGTGTTAATAGTTCAATAAACACGTTGAACTCACTTCAGAGTCCGGAGCATCCTTTAGTTAAGACTGCATCAAGTAGCAGTCTGTGTTATCCAAAGCAGCATAACACGACAAACCCCAACAGTAGCTATAGAGATGGTAATTAAGAGCTCACCGCACTAGATTTCCATCGCTTTACTGTGAGCTATGGTTACCCCTCTTGAGTACGAATTTTAATATTTCTATCAGCTTTCAAACACAAAGAAAATCGACACAGCACAAAATAAATAAATCTGGCTTCCTTGCAGTGCAGACTCAGGAAATAATTCCCTTGCCAATACAGATTGCTTAACAGGATATGAATTTGCATGTGAGCCTTCTGCTTGCTACTCAAAACAACGTTTGAATACAAATATGAGTTTCATCTGCAAGCAATTCAAATATCGTTTCTCCCCACATCATTAATTCAACAAATCCTAACCTGGAATTACAACAGAGTAGACTGAATGGAGCCCGAAACATTCAGGGGTCAACATTCGAGAGCCCGCTGAAATGAGCTTGGGAATCACAGGCTTAGCTCTTCATACTGCCTGCTAATTTAAATGATAGTGGTGTGCAGACTAATACTAAATGTGCTTTTGAGTGGCTGCACACCTGAGCTGGAGGCCCAGGGTCATACTAGGCTAGCACCATTTAAAGCTAGCCAACGCTACTTAAAGCTAGCCTGTGCCTCTGAAAGAGCAAGTACAGGCTGGCTGCAGAAGTTGCTGGAAGTGACTGTGGAATATGCCTGAGCTGCAAGAAGAGTGAATGTGACACAACAGGATCGGCAGAATGTTCTGATACAGCACTGGAGGCAATGGTGCAAGAGATGGAGTGGAGACAGGAGTTCTTCTATCCACAAGGAGCCAAAAGGACCCCAAACTAACTTTATCAAGGAAGTGGGAGCAGACAGCCACCCCTGTCAATGCAAGAGTGTAGCCCTGAGAATCTAGATGCAGTGCAGTAAGAAGTGTAATGACCTCACATGAGCGGTCATGGTCAGTGAATTTATATCCTCATGGCACAACCACTTGCCATGCTCACTGTTTATCTAAGAACACCCCCTCCACTCAATTATCAATAATCTCTATCACCTGTGACTCATACTGCACAACCATAGCTTCACCTCATCATTACGTACAGAAGGTCAGCCATTGTGGTGAAGCAGTGCTTCTGCAGCCTGGACCATTCTGAGGAGCCCTACTGGGGTCCAGAGCATACGTCACATTTATAACTGCATCTTGCATCACCCTGCCACCATCACGGCACAGCCCTTAATACCAGGTAAACAGGGCGCAGCTTTTCCTAATTCCAGCGCAGTCACACCAACTTTCCAAAACTGACACCACGCATGGTCCACAGCAGAAGTGCTCATGCTCATTGTGCTCGGCATTTTGGATGCAAAACAACACCTGCAGCACCAGTGACGTAGGCACTATGGAGTCGAATGCTGTGGCCATTGTCTTAAAATGTATTTCTCTGAAAACAGAAGTCATTTTTAACTTTACAATTTCATTCATCCTGTTTAATTTATAATTCACGAAGGGCTTTGTTTTCCTCACAGTAAAAGTGGGTCAGTAACTGGTCAAGCTGTAGCACAGTAATCTCCATAGCTTCACAGCACATTACAATATATGGATAGGTTCTGTCAGGTATAACACCCTGCAACTGGGTAGCAATAAACTTTCCTGAATGCTGTGCATTTATAGTCAGTAAGGTTTAAATCTAGTCCTTCAGGTCAGGACAGAGACTTGGATCAGTTTGAAAAATATATTTTTGTTGAATGATCATCTCGATGCAATGGTAGTAATGAAAGTGTTGCGCTGTTTCATGAAACAGGAGACCTCACAACTATCAGTGTTCACACAGGAGCACCCCACTAGCCATTACACAACAGGGCAGGTTGGCACATCCCGTTAATTAATAAATTTAAAAAAACAGAAACAATGGTTTCATTGCACATTAATCTTGCCACCCTTCCAATCCATTAGAGAATATTGTGTTCTACGAGAAAGTATATTTTCTAACCACACAGTGCTCTCTATTGGACCGGCACCAGTGGTACAGTGATTAGCACTACTGCCAGGGACCCAGGTTCAATTCCGATCTTGGATGACTGTGTGGAGTTTGCACATTCTCCCCGAGTCTGTGTGGGTTTCCTCTGGGTGCTCCGGCTTCCTCCCACAGTCCAAAGATATGCGGGTTAGGTGGATTTGCAATGCTAAATTGCCCTTAGTGCCACAAGTGTGGGGTTACAGGGATGGGGCAGGGGCGTGGGCCGAGGTAGGGTGTTCCTTCGGAGAGTCGGTGCAGACTTGATTGGCCGAATAGCCTCTTTCTGCACTGTAGGGATTCTATGGTTCTATGAACCCATGCCATGCCCAGTGGCAGATATGTTATCGTATTTCGATAAAGTCACACTGGAAGGGATTTTAACAAAAACATTATCCCTTTAAAACTGAACAGATTGGCATCAGTCAAAGTGATAGGCGAAGCAATTTTGAATGAGCATGTTAATCTACTTTTTGGCAGCATCACACAACACAATCTCAATCCCAGATACAGAACAGAGGCCATCTACTCAGACTGCAACCCCTGGCAAATCCCTCACAATGTAACAACAGTTCAAGAGAAATGCCCCAGATTCTACTGAAAGCATTTTAAATGGGTGCAATGATGTCAAAGACTCATGCATTAGTAAGAGGTTTCAAGAATAAAATTAAATGAGTATAATTGGTAAAATAATATATATACATAATTAGTAAAAGTAGTTTCAGTTGGTAGCACTCCAGAGATTTGAGTGTATAATTAAGGCTCACACTCCAGTACAGTGCAGTATTGAGGGCATGCTGCACTGTTGGAGGTGCCAACAGTGGGCCCTGCCTGCTCTCATAGCTAGGCATAAAAGATCCCATGGCCACGATTTGAATGAGATTAAGAGTGCTTCCCTCAATGTCCTATCCAGTATTTATCCCTCAGCTAACATAATTATTGCACCACTGCTGGTGGATCTTGCTATGTACAAACTGGCAATCTCATTTCCTATCATACAACAGTGATGGCACTTCAAAAATACTTTGTAACTTGTAGGTCATGAAAGGCACCCTATATTTGTAAAACTCTTTCAAAAAGCTATTTAACTTCATGGTAAGAAATGGGTGGCACGGTGGCACAGTGGTTAGCACTACTGCCTCAAGGCGCCGAGGACCCGGGTTCGATCCCGACCATGGGTCACTGTCCGTGTCGAGTTTGCACATTCTGCATGGGTCTCACCACCACAACCCAAAGATGTGCAGGGTAGGTGGATTGGCCACGCTAAATTGCCCCTTAATTGGAAAAAAGAATTGGGTACTCTAAATTTATTTTTTTTAATCTTCATGGTAAAAAGTCACGAAACAGAATATTAAAATTCCTTGGCTGGGAATTTAAATATAACTTTGTTTCACTTTGTCTCTCACTGAATTTCCCTTTTTAAGTTAACAATAATCCTGCCAGATTCTCACCGGATCCTCCCCGTTGAATTGAGTATCATGTCGGCTGAGGGTTGCCAACTGTGATTCAATGTATTCCTGGAGGTTTCATTATGACTTGCCCCCACACTCCAGCCATTCATCAGCTAACATACCCATCCTTGTGACACACTGCCTTCCTACACTCCACTGGAAAGCAAATAGACAGATTAGTCAGTTGAGTGAAGTTTGACTGCCAGTCAAACAATCGTTTCCCCAGCTTGTAATATTTTTAATATCTGGAAAAAGAGAAATATTTAAAGACAATAACGGGAAAAGAGTCAATCTTTTTTACTGTCCCAATGATTTTTCTGCAGGAGTCTCCATTCTTGGAGACTCCAGGACAACCTGGTGGGTTGGCAACCCTGTGCAGGCTGGTTAACTCTGGGACACTGGTATGCAGTGTGTTTGTATAGTCTGGGACAGAAGCTCTGCCTGGCTCAGGAACAATGCAAGTGTGAGGGGAAACAGCAATAGAAAAGGGAAACTGTAAAGGATAAGAGAAGAGGTTTGAATGTTTTTATTATTGTTTGCAGAATGCAGCAATGTAGTTTAGATGAAAAGATATCAGTTTACAGTGCACAAATGTTCCAGCATTCACTGGCAAGTGGCAAACTCGGGGTTAAATTGTCACATGGGTCTTATACTTCTCTTGAAAATGCAGGTTGGTCTTTATGGGTGGGTTCTCCGGTCCCCAGCCGTGTTTCTCGGTGACGTGCCGTTCACTGGCAGCGGGATTCTCTCTTCCCACCGCTTGTCAATGGGATTTCCCATTGAAGCCACCCCATGCCGCCAGGAAACCCATGCACTGCCGGCGGGAACCAGAGAATCCCGGCGACCGGAGAATTTGGCCTGTAACTAAGAGATGGATGCAACATTTGAACGGCATAATTTTGAGGGTGTTACACAAACAAATATGTATCACTGCAATGGTGTTGTACCAACAGAACATTTTACACTTAACTTAGAATAGAATTCTAAACAGTACAGAAGGAGGCCATTTGGCCCATTGGGTCAGCACCGACCCTCTGAAAGAGCACCCTACCAAGGCCCATTCCCCCACCATGTCCCCATAATCCCACCTAACCTGCACATCTTTGGACTGTGGGAGGAAACCGGAGCACCCAGAGGACACCCACACAGACACGGGGACAACATCCAAACTCCACACAGTGACCCAAGGCCAGAATTGAACCCGTGTCCCTGAGGCTGTGAGGCAGCGGCGCAAACCACTGTGCCACCATGCCTGTGAACTTGACTTCACACTGTTTGTTTAAAAGATTAATTATCAATAATTTGTCCGAATGCTTTCTTTTTGGCGTCAAGATCTCATTTGATTTTGCTTCTATGAGGTGTCATGGGACATTTGTTATATAATACAAGTTGTATTTTTTAATAAATTTAGAGTACCCAATTCATTTTTTCCAATTAAGGGCAATTTAGCATGGTCAATCCACCTACCCTGCACATCTTTGGGTTGTGGGGGAAACCCACGCAAACACGGGGAGAAAGTGCAAACTCCACACGGACAGTGACCCAGAGCCGGGATCGAACCTGGGACCTCGGTGATGTGAGACAGCAGTGCTAACCACTGCGCCACCGTGCTGCCCCTAATACAAGGTGTGTTGAATGCTAAAACCTTTAACAGAGTTGAAAATACACACGACTTTTCACAACAAGCTATCTGGCTATCGGGGATTCACAGCCGAACCCAATCCCTTTTCCTCAGCCAGTACGCTTGTAAAAAATGTTTGCTTGAGACTTTACATGTTGAAAAGTAGATTCACTTAGCTTTATTCTACAACTAGAAGTGTCACAAATATTGTCAGATCAGTTAAATCATCTAGGGTGATATGCTTGGGGCATAACCAGTCTTAAGGAGAGAAAGAAACAGCCAGACCTCATGCTTTTGACTGGTTATCAAAGGTTCATCCTGGTAAGTACACATCATGGTACCTTAAATTTACCCAAAATTTGTCAGTGTCAGGCTTGAACTGAAAATCGGCGTGTATCTTTTCAGAAACACTGTCAAGTTTTCAAATCAGATTTTCTGGCATGGTTTGCACCATCATTCTGGCGGGCAGGGCCTGATGCAAGGCCAGTTGCACAGAGATCAGGGCGTCATTGTTGCTCTCTTTGGTTGTTTCTAAATATGTCGGTCAATATGATCGCCTTCCTTAATTCTAATTACGTTTGCTTTAGAGTTGCCAGGTATCTTTCAATACTGCCACAAGGTTCAAATCCGAATACTGATCAAAGAGCCGGTACACCAGTTAGTTAGTTCAAAGTCAAGACTGTTTATTTACACACACAGTAATATCTACTCATGCACAAAATACTACAGACTAAACTATCACTACTGCTAAAGCCTATACTTAGCTTTGGGCGCCCACTCAGTCAGAGGAACAATGGCCGTTGTTCGGATCTGAGGCTGTTGGGTTCGAAGAGATGCAGGAGAACAGCTAAGGTCGTCCGTCTGGTAGCGAGCGTTGACCTTGGACTTACTTGCTTCTGGTGTAGCTGGTGGATGGGTCTCTCCACGGTGAGAGCCAAGTCCAAGAGAGCGATTCTCACTTGGGGCCTTCTTCTTATACCCGAAGGGGCTTCGCGTGCTTTTGGGCGGGCCTTGAACTTGGCCCCAATCAATTGGGCCGTATCTTGATCATCCGCATTGATCCTGACCAATAAAGGGGTGGGTGCCCTGATGGCTGGGCGTGTCCTAGGTGGCCGTTGGCCTGGCTTTGTTTGTGCTTTCGGTTTGGGGAACTGGCGACGCGAGGTCTGGAGCCAGGACGGTTCCTTAAGTATCGCCCTTTGTTCCCGGAGATGGGCCATCCATATGCTAATGGGCCTACAGTTTCAGTCTTGTCTGTGAGCTACGGCTCCAATATGCAGACAGGCTTTGTGCCTGCTTGCTTTCTTGACATTGTCCATTTTTCCCTGCAATCTTTGCAAATGTCCATTTTGTATTCTGGAAGTGGCCATCCCAGATTGCTACATCATCTTTAAAGGACACCTCAATCTGTGCTAAAATATATTTCCCCAAACCTCCTTATGGACATGGAGGATCCCCTTTCAAGTATCGGGATGGTCCCTCTACAACAACGGAAATCCCTGCTCCCCCACCTTTACGGAAATGTTGGGGGCACTCTTGCCGGGGAGAATTTCATTTCTCGACCCTCGCGGGATATTGGGTTTGCATCGCCGTTTTTGCTGATGGCGAACGCAGGTTCAAATTTGCCCCCGTGGTCTTTGCAGGGGCTGACTGATTGCTGCATAGCTTACTAGGCGTTCAACACAAGAGTAAGGATAGATAATTGGGACAATAAGCTGAACCGCATCAAATGGGCCGAAGCATAAATATTATTCTGCTCTCTATTTCAGGAAAGTGCTTAGAGGAATTAGCTTAATTTTTGTTGTTAGTACTGTATAATATTGTCAAAAATATGGAATGATACCTTGGAACATAAATGATGCCTTTTGGCATGAGATGAACATGATTTTGTCACTAGCCTGTAGGTGGATGGGAGAAAACTTACTGAATAATTTTAGAGGACTACCTTCAATTAAAACATAAAGAAGGTGGCATTTTGTGGGGAGGTTATAGAATTGTGCATGCCGATTGCTGCGTAAGTGACCTTTCAGTAATATCTGGATGTGGATAATTGCAAGAAAGTAACCGGTTATGAACAGAATCTTCCACACAGCTTACAGTGTAGATCATTACTGCCCTCTCAGCTTTCATGCTAGCTCAGTCTTGCCACTTGGACCTCAAAAGTTCCTTTGACCAGTCCAGACATCTGGCGGCTCAGGATCAAAAGGGACTTTTGTGATTTGGCCAATAGCGACGTGATCATTAGGGAGAGTAAATTATCCATGTTTTATTTACACTGCCTGCTCTCCAAGCATGTACACACCGCCGTATGATGTGTGCTTACATAAGAATATGCAGGGTTTTTTTAAGCGGCTGACGTGAAAAGGCCTAAGGGAGTGCTGCAGAGACTGCAGAACATGAAGGGGACATGGTCACAAGATCCTCGCAAATGAGGTCGGGCATTCAACCCATCTCAAGTTTAAGTAACCAGAGAGAGTCTGAAACATCCTCGTTATTTGTTAAAATGATTCAAGTCTCTGCCAGTACTCCACTAAACATCCATTCCGATTGATGAACAATGTGTGAACTATCGATCCTAAATTTATCTTTCACCTCGTTGGGCTAACTTTTGTGAGGGCCACGGAGAATCCAGCATGTGTTTGTAGAGTCAAACAGAAAGTAACTTTATTTACATCAATATTATTATTATGTACACAGTACCAGCAGTTTACTACTGGTTCCCACTCTCGCCAGTACTACACTGGCCAGCTCTATTTATACAGTTGCACTGCTAATGATTACCCCACATCCCCCCTCCTCCCCTCATTGGGGGAGCTCATATTCCCCAAGGAACATAGAACATAGAAGAATACAGCGCAGTACAGGCCCTTCGGCCCACGATGTTGCACCGAAACAAAAGCCATCTAACCTACACTATGCCATTATCATCCATATGTTTATCCAATAAACTTTTAAATGCCCTCAATGTTGGCGAGTTCACTACTGTAGCAGGTAGGGCATTCCACGGCCTCACTACTCTTTGTGTAAAGAACCTACCTCTGACCTCTGTCCTATATCTATTACCCCTCAGTTTAAAGTTATGTCCCCTCGTGCCAGCCATATCCATCCGCGGGAGAAGGCTCTCACTGTCCACCCTATCCAACCCCCTGATCATTTTGTATGCCTCTATTAAGTCTCCTCTTAACCTTCTTCTCTCCAACGAAAACAACCTCAAGTCCATCAGCCTTTCCTCATAAGATTTTCCCTCCATACCAGGCAACATCCTGGTAAATCTCCTCTGCACCCGCTCCAAAGCCTCCACGTCCTTCCTATAATGCGGTGACCAGAACTGTACGCAATACTCCAAATGCAGCCGTACCAGAGTTCTGTACAGCTGCAACATGACCTCCCGACTCCGGAACTCAATCCCTCTACCAATAAAGGCCAACACTCCATAGGCCTTCTTCACAACCCTATCAACCTGGGTGGCAACTTTCAGGGATCTATGTACATGGACACCTAGATCCCTTTGCTCATCCACACTTTCAAGAACTTTACCATTAGCCAAATATTCCGCATTCCTGTTATTCCTTCCAAAGTGAATCACCTCACACTTCTCTACATTAAACTCCATTTGCCACCTCTCAGCCCAGCTCTGCAGCTTATCTATATCCCTCTGTAACCTGCTACATCCTTCCACACTATCGACAACACCACCGACTTTAGTATCGTCTGCAAATTTACTCACCCACCCTTCTGCGCCTTCCTCTAGGTCATTGATAAAAATGACAAACAGCAACGGCCCCAGAACAGATCCTTGTGGTACTCCACTTGTGACTGTACTCCATTCTGAACATTTCCCATCAACCACCACCCTCTGTCTTCTTTCAGCTAGCCAATTTCTGATCCACATCTCTAAATCACCCTCAATTCCCAGCCTCCGTATTTTCTGCAATAGCCTACCGTGGGGAACCTTATCAAACGCTTTACTGAAATCCATAGACACCACATCAACTGCTCTACCCTCGGCTACCTGTTCAGTCACCTTCTCAAAGAACTCGATAAGGTTTGTGAGGCATGACCTACCCTTCACAAAGCCATGCTGACTATCCCTGATCATATTATTCCTATCTAGATGATTATAAATCTTGTCTCTTATAATCCACTCCAAGACTTTACCCACTACAGACGTGAGGCTCACCGGTCGATATTTGCCGGGGTTGTCTCTGCTCCCCTTTTTGAACAAAGGGACCACATTTGCTGTCCTCCAGTCCTCTGGCACTATTCCTGTAGCCAATGATGACATAAAAATCAAAGCCAAAGGTCCAGCAATCTCTTCCCTGGCCTCCCAGAGAATCCTAGGATAAATCCCATCAGGTCCCGGGGACTTATCTATTTTCAGCCTGTCCAGAATTGCCAACACCTCTTCCCTACGTACCTCAATGCCATCTATTCTATTAGCCTGGGGCTCAGCATTCTCCTCCACAACATTATCTTTTTCCTGAGTGAATACTGACGAAAAATATTCATTTAGTATCTCGCCTATCTCTTCAGACTCCACACACAATTTCCCATCCCTGTCCTTGACTGGTCCTACTCTTTCCCTAGTCATTCGCTTATTCCTGACATACCTATAGAAAGCTTTTGGGTTTTCCTTGATCCTTCCTGCCAAATACTTCTCATGTCCCCTCCTTGCTCGTCTTAGCTCTCTCTTTAGATCCTTCATAGAACATGGGGTAACGATTCTGTGCTCAGTGGGCGTCGCAGGGGTTGGGCTGTTTCATCGACCCCAGTTCAGGCCTCCCAACAGCCAGCGGGAGATAGAGGAGCAGATAGGTAGACAGATTTTGGAAAAGAGTAAAAACAACAGGGTTGTGGTGATGGGAGACTTCAACTTCCCCAATATTGACTGGGACTCACTTAGTGCCAGGGGCTTAGACGGGGCGGAGTTTGTAAGGAGCATCCAGGAGGGCTTCTTAAAACAATATGTAGACAGTCCAACTAGGGAAGGGGCGGTACTGGACCTGGTATTGGGGAATGAGCCCAGCCAGGTGGTAGATGTTTCAGTAGGGGAGCATTTCGGTAACAGTGACCACAATTCAGTAAGTTTTAAAGTACTGGTGGACAAGGATAAGAGTGGTCCGAGGATGAATGTGCTAAATTGGGGGAAGGCTAATTATAACAATATTAGGCGGGGACTGAAGAACATAGATTGGGGGCGGATGTTAGAGGGCAAATCAACATCTGACATGTGGGAGGCTTTCAAGTGGCAGTTGAAAGGAATACAGGACCGGCATGTTCCTGTGAGGAAGAAAGATAAATACGGCAATTTTCGGGAACCTTGGATGACGAGTGATATTGTAGGCCTTGTCAAAAAGAAAAAGGAGGCATTTGTCAGGGCTAAAAGGCTGGGAACAGACGAAGCCTGCGTGGAATATAAGGAAAGTAGGAAGGAACTTAAGCAAGGAGTCAGGAGGGCTAGAAGGGGTCACGAAAAGGCATTGGCAAATAGGGTTAAGGAAAATCCCAAGGCTTTTTACACGTACATAAAAAGCAAGAGGGTAGCCAGGGAAAGGGTTGGCCCACTGAAGGATAGGCAAGGGAATCCATGTGTGGAGCCAGAGGAAATGGGCGAGGTACTAAATGAATACTTTGCATCAGTATTCACCAAAGAGAAGGAATTGGTAGATGTTGAGTCTGGAGAAGGGTGTGTAGATAGCCTGGGTCACATTGAGATCCAAAAAGACGAGGTGTTGGGTGTCTTAAAAAATATTAAGGTAGATAAGTCCCCAGGGCCTGATGGGATCTACCCCAGAATACTGAAGGAGGCTGGAGAGGAAATTGCTGAGGCCTTGACAGAAATCTTTGGATCCTCGCTGTCTTCAGGGGATGTCCCGGAGGACTGGAGAATAGCCAATGTTGTTCCTCTGTTTAAGAAGGGTAGCAAGGATAATCCCGGGAACTACAGGCCAGTGAGCCTTACTTCAGTGGTAGGGAAATTACTGGAGAGAATTCTTCGAGACAGGATCTACTCCCATTTGGAAGCAAATGGATGTATTAGTGAGAGGCAGCACGGTTTTGTGAAGGGGAGGTCGTGTCCCACTAACTTGATAGAGTTTTTCGAGGAGGTCACTAAGATGATTGATGCAGGTAGGGCAGTAGATGTTGTCTATATGGACTTCAGTAAGGCCTTTGACAAGGTCCCTCATGGTAGACTAGTACAAAAGGTGAAGTCACACGGGATCAGGGGTGAGCTGGCAAGGTGGATACAGAACTGGCTAGGCCATAGAAGGCAGAGAGTAGCAACGGAGGGATGCTTTTCTAATTGGAGGGCTGTGACCAGTGGTGTTCCACAGGGATCAGTGCTGGGACCTTTGCTCTTTGTAGTATATATAAATGATTTGGAGGAAAATGTAACTGGTCTGATTAGTAAGTTTGCAGACGACACAAAGGTTGGTGGAATTGCGGGTAGCGATGAGGACTGTCGGAGGATACAGCAGGATTTAGATTGTCTGGAGACTTGGGCGGAGAGATGGCAGATGGAGTTTAATCCGGACAAATGTGAGGTAATGCATTTTGGAAGGTCTAATGCAGGTAGGGAATATACAGTGAATGGTAGAACCCTCAAGAGTATTGAAAGTCAAAGAGATCTAGGAGTACAGGTCCACAGGTCATTGAAAGGGGCAACACAGGTGGAGAAGGTAGTCAAGAAGGCATACGGCATGCTTGCCTTCATTGGCCGGGGCATTGAGTATAAGAATTGGCAAGTCATGTTGCAGCTGTATAGAACCTTAGTTAGGCCACACTTGGAGTATAGTGTTCAATTCTGGTTGCCACACTACCAGAAGGATGTGGAGGCTTTAGAGAGGGTGCAGAAGAGATTTACCAGAATGTTGCCTGGTATGGAGGGCATTAGCTATGAGGAGTGATTGAATAAACTCGGTTTGTTCTCACTGGAACGAAGGAGGTTGAGGGGAGACCTGATAGAGGTATACAAAATTATGAGGGGCATAGACAGAGTGGATAGTCAGAGGCTTTTCCCCAGGGTAGAGGGGTCAATTACTAGGGGGCATAGGTTTAAGGTGAGAGGGGCAAGGTTTAGAGTAGATGTACGAGGCAAGTTTTTTACGCAGAGGGTAGTGGGTGCCTGAAACTCGCTACCGGAGGAGGTAGTGGAAGCAGGGACGATAGGGACATTTAAGGGGCATCTTGACAAATATATGAATAGGATGGGAATAGAAGGATACGGACCCAGGAAGTGTAGAAGATTGTAGTTTAGTCGGGCAGCATGGTCGGCACGGGCTTGGAGGGCCGAAGGGCCTGTTCCTGTGATGTACATTTCTTTGTTCTTTGTTCTCACATTTTGATTTAATGATTTTATGTTTCCGTCCCTCTTTGTTCTTTTTCGGCTGTGCTCCATTTGTCTTTTAGGAACCGCCCCTTTTAATTTATCTCTCAGTTAATTTCTGTTCTTCTATTTAGTTGATTGGGCTTTAACATACAAACATGGGGTAACCAATTATCCCCAGCCAATAGGATTCGGGCAGGTTATAACAATCCTTTTATGTTAATTTTAGTTCTAAGATATTTTCTGCACTTATCTTTTTCCATACCACTGTCTTAAATATTCTCGATAACCTGCCTATTTCAAGATGGAAATGATCACGATTTTCATTCCTTGCTCGTGCCGTTTGACCTCTAAAACCAGTGATCATTTTATTCTTCTTGCTGCTACTTCTACTGCTTTTGTGCCTGTTTTGTGTTTCAGTCATACTAACATATGCATTAAGAGCAGGAGTAGGCCACTTGGCCCCTTGAGCCTACTCCGCCATTAAATAAGATTACGGCTGATCTGATTGTAACCTCAACCCTACATTCCTGCCTAACCCCCGATAAACTTTCACCCGTTTGTTAATCAAGATTCTAACTCTGCCTTAAAAGCATTCAATACCTCAACAGAGTCTCCACTCCACAGCTACCATTACAGCCTTGGGACTCACAGCCCCAAAATCGCATCCCATGGAGAGGTCACAATCCACAATTTGGGAACCCTTGCTTCACAACATTTCCAAGTTTTGTGTTATCAGTAGATTTTGAAATTATGTCCTGTTTGTCCAGGTCATTAATGTATATCAAAAAGAGCAGTGCATCTAATCCAAAACCCTGAGTCACGCCATTGTATCTTGTTGAAAGAGACACAGGGGCATGTCTTCACGGCTGCCTGCGGGAGAGCTTGGGCGGGATTCTCCGACCCCCCGCCGGATCGGAGAATCGCCGGGGGGGGGGCAACATGAATCCCGCCCCGCTGCTCCAACGCCAGCTGCCAAATTCTCCAGCACCGGTTTTGGGCGGGGGCGGGGATCACGTCGCGCCGGTCGGGGCCGTTGGCAGGGCAGATACACCAGATGAGGACAGAAGATACTTTTCAAGGATGCGCTGAAAGCTAACATGAAGAAATACAACTTTGACATCAACTCTTAAGAGACCATCCGTCTGGATCAAACAGGGCGGCAGAGTTTGTGAGAAGAATCACAGCACTCTGAGACCCATCAACGACAAAATGAAGAGGAAAGGCGGGTGCAGCGAAAAAAATACGCCATGACTCGAACTGATAACACACGATCAGACATCCCAAAAGACAACAAATGCCCCATGTGCCATAAAGTCCGCAGATCCTGAATCGGCCTCGTCAACCATCATTGGAACATGGGAGACAACCATTCTTGCTGTAATCCATGTGGTGTAGCTACACCCACAATGCTGTTCGTTCCAGGATTTTGACCCAGCAACAGTGAAGGAACAATGATATATTTTCCAAGTCAGAATGGTGGGTAATCAGGTGGAATGAGTTAAACATCCATGTTTTCAGGAAGAACTTAATCACTCTGATGCACGATCAATGACCACGAAAGCGAGGTTGTAGTCCAACTGAAGGCTTTAATAAGCTAGATGTTTCCCCCAGAAGCTCAGGTACAGAATGGGGGCTGCTGGGGCGGCATGGGTTCTTATACTCCGCCTATCAGGGCGGAGCTATTATCATAGAATTATCATAGGATTTACAGTGCAGAAGGAGGCCATTCGGCCCATCGCATCTGCACCGGCTCTTGGAAAGAGCACCCTACCCAAGGTCAACACCTCCACCCTATCCCCATAACCCAGTAACCCCACCCAACATTAAGGGCAATTTTGGACACTAAGGGCAATTTATCATGGCCAATCCAACTAACCTGCACATCTTTGGGCTGTGGGAGGAAACCGGAGCACCCGGAGGAAACCCACGCACACACGGGGAGGATGTGCAGACGCCGCACAGACAGTGACCCAAGCTGGAATCGAACCTGGGACCCTGGAGCTGTGAAGCAATTGTGCTATCCACAATGCTACTGTGCTGTCCCGATTATACACTCTAGCCAATAGAAAGCATACAGTTTCCACCAATGGTGCTTTAGCCTATCAGGTACCGTAATACCTTTAATACCACATTCACCCCCTGTTAAAAAAAAAAAGTCTGGCGGGGGTGGTGGCCAGAAACTACAAAACATAACAACATGGTATAATTAGTTATGGAGGTACCGTATTACCTCCGTACAGTGTTTAGTAACTATTTACAAGTCTGGTAGCTATGTATATTTGGTGGTTTATATTTACAGATTACAGTTGAAATGAAGCAATCAGTCGATCGGGGGCCCTGGTCGTCCTCTGTGATCGTCGGAGTCTCGGTGGTGACTCCGGTGGAGGCTCGGGCGTCTGTGACTCCGGGAGCGTGGCTTCGATCTCCACGGCAGCTTCGTCACCCCGAGACGGCGCTGGTGGGGAAAACGGTTGACCTGGGAAGGGAGCACCTGCGGGGGGCGTCGGTGGGTGGGGGGGGGCCTAGACGGGGCCGGCGGAAGGACCGATCCTCCGGTAAGGTGCTGCGGTGGAGGGGAGGGTGGGACTGGTGGCTGGAATGTGCGTGGAGTTCCGGC